>NC_068987.1:36380005-36391335 GCF_001194135.2 Octopus bimaculoides
ATATATATATATATATATATATATATTGTTATAATTATGTACACATGCATGTATATATGTTTGTGGTGGGAGTGTTTATGTGTTCGTAAGGGAAAATGTAGCTTGGTTTGCCGACAAAAATATGTACGTGAATGAAAAAGCGTGCAATGCAAACACGTCCTATCCTTCGTAAGGTGTCAAACAAATATTGTTAAAATTCCTCGCACATTTGACAATATTGCTCAATTTGGCAATATGAGCAGCGTAAGTTACTGACTTATGGACGAGTGGATGCGATAGATGAACATGCACACAGCAATGTGAGGCAAGGACGGTGGCAGAGAAAATTAAGTTCTCTCCACTGAACGGTAAATAAATGTATTGTAAAGGGTACGAGGGGGGAAAAAAAGCGAAACAGCACATGTATATAAGGGAAGCTGTGGGTTGTAATGATTTCAGCTTTGATTTTAAGACCGTTTTCAAACCATCACACCTAGAAAAGACCCGAATGTTTGCAACAGAATGTGCAGTGACATATGAGTTGGGTAGTTTTTAAATGCATCCTAAGTTTAAATTTATTACCCGGAAGGTAAAGGTTCACCAGTAGTGTGCCAAAAGAAGAAAACAAATGCATCTTTATAGTAATGTGGCAATTACAGAAAGTCTAATTCCGTCCCAAAATTAATACATATCTAATCAGCAATAAATAGAAGAATTTGGCTGGGTGATGATAAAAATGCGTATGCATTTAGAATGTAGCTTTGTTATAGTATTTAGGCTGTGGTAAGGATTACGCCGCGTGTGTCAATATACCTGTGTCGATGACCCAGACAAGTGTCCAACTGCATATATTGATATTTTGTCCCAGGAACACACGTAGTGCCAAGGGCTAGATAGAACCTTTCTAACACTAAATGAAATTTACTATAAAATTGCCACTCATAAATTTGCACTTCTATCTAATTTAGAGTATCCAATGTATAAGATGTGTGAAATTATAAGTGCATCTATTGTATATTTTACTACTCTGTTTAATAAAATAGACTCATATTTATTCATTTTAAAGCTTCCATATATTAAATCTATATCTAATTTCACATTATTATGTTACCACAAATAATATCTTTCACCTATAGTGTGACCTTTGTGCAAACAAGATTTTCTCTTCGATTTTCTTAATCTCATCATTCATCTCAGAATTTTACTATGGCGCCATCTGTAAATGGTTAACTATTATAGTATTTTATTTTATTTTTATAATTGTCCCCGATAAGCGTATATCTACTTTTATTTTTGGTTATATTTTGGCCAGCATTTCCGTTTTGGAAGAATGTAGAAAGCGTAAATAATACGATGTTATTATATAAATTTCTTCTCCAGTAATTGCTTCTCACAGAGCAGCAAATTGACCTCAGATCAACAAAGGAGACCGGTTTGTATCATGGTTCCAGGAAACGCAGTATGCATTGGCTTCGTCTTGGAATAAAACATCAAAAATAGATTATCTATGTTGCTAACTTAGGTTCTTAACATTGTGGAACACGTTGCTAAATGAATACAAACCATCTATCGGAATTGATGTAATAACATTTGGAAAGTTTCCATCATCGAACCTTTTACTTGGGCTTATTTAATTCAAAATAGAAAAAGGATTTTCTAAAACGAAAAATGCAAAGGAAAGAATAAATAAAATATAAAATTGCAAAAATTAGAAACTAATATGAAAACAAAATATAAGATAAAGATTAAAAAAAAATTACTTCAATTTCCTTACACATTTAATTGGTTCCTGATATCGGACAGTATATTTCTGTATAGAACAGGGACATTATATTTCTTAGTTTTCAGATCGACAGAAGAAAATCACTTTTTCTCCAAGTAAAAGGAAATAAAATCTCAAAATAGGCTGTCTTATAGATTAGAAATACAACGTAGAACTGCGAAAAATTATGTTTGTTTACAATAAATAAAAAATAGGCATGCATACATTTAGTCATATATACATGCATATACACACTCATACATACATGTATACATACATGCATAGATACATACAAACATACATACGTACGTACAGTATGTTCTTGTATGCATCTATGCATGTGTGTATATGTGTGCGTGCGTGTGTATGTGTGTGAGTGAGTGTTTGTGTGAAATAGCTATCCAGATTATTGCCATAGTAACAAGGCTAAAGCAGGTAGAGTGAAGCCGCTTGGCACTGATTAATCGTTTTAACGTTCTGGCTCACTTCCATTGTTTACAGCAGTCCTTGGAAGGAAAGTGTGTAGCATGTGATCGTCACATTGACCATGACAGACAAAATTGTAATGGCGATACCTGCTCAGAGGCCCACGCAACGTTGCAGAAAGTGTATGAAGAGGAGTATATGAGCCGCGCACAGGTGTACGTGTGGTTCAGACGTTTCCAAGATGACTGACAAAATGTCGATAGTGATGAACGTTTTGGGTGTCCCGCAACCAGCAGAACTGAGAAAAACATTGCAGATGTGCATGCAACTGTGAGGGGAAACTGTTGAATTACCATCCGTGAGTTATCAGAGGATGTACAGATTAGCTACGGCTTATTTCAGTCCATTTTCACTCAAGATTTGGCTATGAGATGCGTGACTGTCAAGATTGTGCCAAAATTACTTTCAGCTCAATAAAAAGACAGTCGGGTTTCAGTTGCACAAAATCTCTTTGTGCCGAGAACAATGAAAACTTTTTGAAAAATTTTGCGTAAGCCTCTGAGTAGGTATCGCCAATCTTTTGGCAAAATTTGATGCAGATTCTCTACTCAACTTTCTCTGTTAGGGTCAATGCAACGACCACACGATACACACCACCCCTCCAAACACTGATGTAAACAGCAGAACGCTAAAACTTAATGCGCATGCACAGCAGAGTTCAAGGTCAATCTGTGCGAAGCGGCTTCACTCTGTGTGCTTTAGTTTCCTGACTATAGCAACAGCTCGTATACTTATTGATCAGACCACGTATATGTACATACATACATATGCGTATATGTGTGTGTGTGCGTGTGTGTGTGTGCATGCGTGCACGAGTATGTGTATATATGTGTGTGTGTGTGTGTGAGTGTGTAAAGATAGAGAGAGAGACAGACAGACAGAGATAGGTAGAGAGAGATAAATACTCATTATTAATGTGGAGGTGAAAGGATCACTGGTTGAAGCATCGGGCTTACAATCGTGTGGTTGTGAGCTCGATTCGCGCACTGGGCTGTGTGCTGTGTTCTTAAGCAAGACACTTCATTTTACGACGCCCCACCGGTAGAAATGAGTTGCGACAGTGCTGTTGGTAAGCTGTATAGGCATTTGCCTTTGCCTTGAACGACATCAAAGGCATGGAGATGGCCTTCCACAAACAATCTTACCTGGACTTGTGCTTCGGAGGGGAAATTTCTTGGTGCAATACCATATCTCTTCATGAACGAAGAGGGTATTTACCTATTTATGTTATTAGTATTTAGCAGGAATAATAGAGTGACTCAAACGCCGAGGGTCTCCTACTTTAGCATGCATTACCTATGTATGCTCATATACAGGCTGAATAAACTGTCGTCTAAATTACGCAAAAATGGAAATAACGGTGACACCTCATTTTAACAGATATATTTACCATAATTACATAAATATATCTTAAAACACTAAATAGTAGATTTATTAAATAAAATCGCTATTGGTTTCAACCACGGCCTCCAGACGACTTCGGAATCTCCTGCAAATCTTCTGGACAGTATCCTTGTTTAAGTTGGTGAATGCTGCCATAATCCTTGCCTTCAGCTCATCTTTGGTGTTACAAGGAGTTTTGTTGGTCTCTTGCTCAACTGCACCCCCACACATGATAGTGGGTTGCAGGCTGAGGAGTTAGGTAGCTAGATGTTAGGGGTGATGTGGTCACAAAAATTGTCTGCCAGCCCTTACTAGGTTCTCCTGCTTGTGTGGCACGGTGCAAAATTTTGTTGCCAGATATAGGGTCTTCCAGCAGCCACCCTCTTGAACCAGGGCAGCACTATATCCTTCAAGCCCTTGATGTAGGGGCATCAGTTTTGAATCTGAAGACGTGCGAGAAAATGAATGTAGGCATAACAGCATCATCACTTAGTGATCACTCGAAATACCATGATGTTGACTGAATATTTGATTTTTATCACTCTCGATACATGTCCTAAGGCTGCACTGTCCTCAGTTTGCACAGTTCTCAGGTTGACACCCAGACACCTATATTAGACAATTGGTACAGCATGTCGTTTCCAAATTTCTGGCAGAGTGGATTGCGTCATTGAGCTGTTTTTCTCACAGACAGTGCCCAAGCACACACACACAAACACAGCCACGCAAATACATACATATACCCACATATATTATATATATCATATTGAATACAGTTTAAACTTAGAAATGATATAAGTTTTATGTTTAAAACTAAAATTAAAACATGTTTACATTTCTTAAGCAGACATCTTGAACGTAGAAACGTCATTATTCTCATT
The DNA here is from genome assembly GCF_001194135.2 of Octopus bimaculoides. NCBI lineage: Eukaryota > Metazoa > Mollusca > Cephalopoda > Octopoda > Octopodidae > Octopus > Octopus bimaculoides. The sequence continues at coordinate 36,384,497 of NC_068987.1, forward strand.
CGTTATCGAATATTAAAAAGGTGCAATGTATTTGTATAGGAAAGAAAATTTATTTAAATCAAGCTAATATTTGCCGTTCACTCCTAATTTACAAGTCACTTCAGGATAATTATAAATACATTCATAATGTGATGATACAGGTATACATACGCACACTGCCACCTAAATAAGTGGAGGGTATTTTGATATTCTCCAATCTACTGCTACGTATTTTATGGACCCGAAGCATGAATATAAAATTCAGGCATATTATTGGTAGAAGAGAGGATTCAAAACGTTACTAGATATAATTAAGTAATGCGATCCATCCCCCCCCCCCGGCTGTACCGATTCTGCTAATCGACAATCCACACGAGTTAAAACTCTAGAAAGAATTTAATATATTATTGTAAGATAGATATGTTTACCTCAATTTTATACACAGGACACGGTCAAGAATGTTTACAGCACTATACTGAATTGCATCTGAGATCAGAATTCAGGATAATATAAAAACAAAGGAAAGTTCGGATTTACATTAACACGTAACCAACCAAATACATGATACTGAAGAGTTGTGATAGGTGACCACGAACTCTGATCACCGACCAAATGTCCTTCAACTTTGTAGAAATCGAACTTCTGAATTAGCCGCTTTGTGAATAACTGAAAAGTATTAATGGCTCATTCTACTGATAACATTCTAGATAACTAAACTAACCAGAGCCCTAGCCACGCCAGGTTCCTTACCTACAATTGCTGTGATGTGGGATGTGTGCTGGGCGTTTCAAGGAAAATGACTGAAGAAGTCCAGCTACACTGCCTCAGTCAGGGCATATAAGGCATCTAGTCTGAAGGCACAACCATCATTACCGTTCACGTCTAGAGAGACTGACATGTTTCGCTCTATTGGTGGCCTCACTAATTTCATATCCTCCAAGATTTTGTTGTCCTATTATTGAAAACCTCTATCTCCATTTCTATTTTGTTGGTGCTATGAAAGAGAGCAGTTCGTTATTTTTTCTTCTTTGAAGCACAAATTGGATAAGGGTCAATTTTTTGTTTGTTTTTGTGTGTGTGCGTGTGTTTTGTAGTTTTATGTTTACTTGGTGGTCGTCTTGCTTGATGTTGAATCTGTGTTTGTCTCCTGTTGTTTTCTCTTGAGTGTCTGTTGTTACATATGCACATTTTCTTTTTCTTGATGATAGTGATGGTGTTAGCGATGGAGTATTTGTTGTTTTTGCTCGTTTAGTGCTGTCGAGAAGTGATGTGGAGTTGGTGTCTTGTGTGTTTTGTCACTTTATATTTTCGTTTTTCTCAGTTCTTTTGTTTGTTTCTTCTTTCTTTACCCTCTTTCCTCATCACCCGAGATATAATCAAAATTCCCTGCTTCAGACGAGGGCAGGGGTATGTTTACGTTTTTGTGTACGTCCATATTCCTACATGTAGCAGGGAAAAAAAACAGCGCAAGGGCAGTGCAGGGAGGGGATATATATTTGGTGGCGATTATATCTGCATAGTCGTTAATTTTCGCCACCTCATTTGCTAAACTTCATGGATCGAAGTTGGTGCTCTTGTTGTTGCTGTATCCAATGTCTGTTGCGGTTGTAAATGTCATCTTCATTATTGTTGTTGTCGTTTCTGTTGTTGTGGTTGCAGCTATAGTTAGTGTTGGTCAAGATGTGTGATTGTAGCTCTATTTCTATTTTTTGTTTTGTCTTCTTTGTTTTTTTTTGTTTTTTTTTTTGCTGCTGCTTTTGTTGTCGCCCAATGGATTGCTGTTGCAGCGACAGCATATACTATGGAATGTAAGCAAAGTATATACATCACAGGGTAAAAAACAAAAATCAATCCATTCTCCAGTTTTCTTACTGTTACTCGCATTCTGCCACCGAAGAGTTTAGCAGCATATAGTTACTCATAAAGTACATACTCTTGAACGCAGCTAAACAGGTTATGTCTTCAATATCTTATTATTTTTCGTCAGTGCATGTGCTGCTGTTATGCAATTAAACCGGCTGTTTTAATTGTGTCTGCATCTCTATACACTTTCAATTGTTATAAGCTGTCAATATCTACGCTTAGAGAAGTGTATCCTTTTCTGAAGATCTAACCAGAAACTACTCAGATTATGCAACGTTCCTGATAATTAAGCTGCTGTAAGAAGTGACTGTATTTCTTTTTTTAACATCTTACAATGAGATCCAGCTTGTAATTTTCCTGCAGAATTCATGATCAGGGACCCTTCAATACTTTTAACTAAACCATATGAAATTATTTACTACAGTCTATATTTGGAATGAGTGCAGATATTGAATGCATCGATTTTGTATCTCAAGCATTCTGGGACTATGATAATTGTAATCTAAATGGAGTGTATCGAATCGATTTTATTCTTCTTCCTACCAATGTAAAAATCAATATGAAATTTAGACAATAAGGATCTACAAATTACTATGATTTACATATTTCCTAATAAATTCAAAGTTATTACAAATTTGTGAAGATTCAAGAAAACAAAATTATATACAACTGGTTTTATAATTTAGAACTAACCTGACATCAGCATCATCGTCAAATGTATTACAAATGAAATGAAGTGTAATTCTTCTTTATTGTTCTAGGATTTTAGGTACTGGCGATAAAGGAGTCAGAGATAGCTCTGGAGATATTCAAGTGACCTCACGCAAGTCTGGAATTACGCCAGTCGAAAGGATGCTAATCGTAATACTTTCGCTTCCGGTCCTCTCACAGTTGTGTTATTCTGAGAGGCGGAAAGAGAGCATTACGCACCAAGCTGGTCCGTGAGTAGGACGGTGAAGACGGGAAGGAAGTAAAGAAGAAACATTGAGGAATAATTTCAATGCACAAAGATGGAAGGAGGAATTCATAAAGTGTGAATGTACTATTGAAGATAAAAATATTTTCATTTGACAACATCGAGAACACTTAAGTGGATGTAGACGAAAAGACACAAGAGTGAAATAATGATGTACGATCAATAAATGACGACATGACAGACACATACAGCTAGAAAGATATAGAGATAGATAGATAGATAGATAGATAGATAGATAGATAGATAGATAGATAGATAGATAGATAGATAGATAGATAGATGGATAGATAGATAGATAGATAGATTAGATAGATACTGAAGTACAGAAGATAGGTATTTATGTAGGTAGGGAGGGAGAGAGAGAGAGAGAGAGAGAAAGAGACAAATACATCGAAGTCAGACAAGACAGATAGATGCACTGGTGGAAAGGAAGAAAGAATAAATATATCATTGGCTAATTGCCCATGAAATAAGGAAATCTGTGGAGAAATCTGAAAGTTAAGAAGAAACCAGAACTCTAAAACGATTTTAAATAAATCTTAGTTTTAAGGTCGCATACATTTTACTGTACGACAGGCAGATGGTAATCTCTGGAGGTCGATAGCTAGAGTTCCTCGAAGGAGGATAACACTGTATTTTGCTGATCGTTTATATAGTTAAACGTCATAATTGAAATACTACTACATTTCGCTTTCATTAAATTTGTGGCATAATTAATTCACTAATTGCTGGAATGTTATTTTTACTGAGTATTTCCAAAGAGGAATTTGATGGGCAGCTATTATGTGTAGGAGTAACATCTGTGTAGATGAATCAAGAGACGCAGCAAAAGCTATTCGCAGCACAATCGTCCATTCGCTACAGAAATATCAGGTATCTTTTATTCAATATAATCTTCCCTAATTCCGATCCGTCAAAGATAAATTACCCTTTTTATTCTTTTATACATTTCCGCCCTTAAGCTGTGAGTATGCTGGAGTACTGCCAGTGAAAATATTAACCGACCACAACGAGACTCAAATTCGCAATCTTCCGATTCGAAGTCACACGAATTCTCCATTAATCATTTCTTATTATACATTTCTGAGAGATAAATTTCTCATTCTCTTCATGTATCGCATTCCTGGAGTTCATTATATTCTCTATATTCTCTATATACTCTAACACAGTTTCAGTTTCTTAGCGTACCGTTAACACTGAAACATCTCAGAATTTACAACTAATTAAACTGTCACTTCCGCTACTGGGTTCCAGCAGCCATTCAGAAGAAACCAGTCACTAGCACCATGTGAAGCCAGTAAGAAAAATTTGTGGACTTGCAGAACTGATATGGAAGTTTATCCTCAAATATTTCAATGTATTTTTCTTTCTTTAACAGTATGCAAACATCGCTCTATATAACCGGTGAAACCGGTAGCTTATTTTCAGAAAATCTGAATATTTTCTTTCTTTTATCTTTGATAAAGACTAGGAATCATTTTCTTATTTTTGCTTCTTAATACATATATGTATGTACGTCATTATTCAGTTTATTTCAAGATTTCTTGCCAATGGAGAAAGAACCGGTTTCTAACCTAGATCCAATGCTCCTTCATTGGAAAATTCAATATCAACAACAGGGTATGTATGTATGTATGTATGTATGTATGTATGTATGTATGCATGCATGTTTGCATGCATGCATGCATGCATGCATGTATGTATGTATGTATGTACGTATGTACACAATCGAAGAACAGAAAGAAAACAACCGCTCAACAGGTAAACAAATTCTTTGTAGCTGTAGTTATAGAAGAAACCGTAACTACAAAGCGCATTTCACTTGGAGTCATGAATTGAATAACGATCTATTTAACTGCTACAAAAATGCGAAGCAAAACCCCACTATTGGCTATATGAATCTATTGAAATCATGTTGGGACGATCTGCGTCCAGAATTAAATCATTTTACTCCGAAGCAACTACGCCAACAACCAACGTTTGTGGAATAGAAGGAAGGTTAGTAACTGTAACTTTATTTAAAAAATTGAAAATTAACCTTCTTCCCAACTCTATAAACAAAAACGAAAACGTAAATGATATAAGACCACCACATGGTTTCGCAGCTAGCGACATTCCAACAGATTCCATAGTGTCTTCCAGCCAAACTACGTTATTGGCTAAAGTAATTGACCACTTTCTCCCTACTACCACTATGGTAAATAGTAGACACAACCGCAACAATTATTGTAGTATTAGCGGTAATCAGGATTATATGCCGGCGAAAAGTGCCCTTACTGAAAGTTTTCAGGAAAAATTAACTTTGGCTTTGAAGTACTCTCTCAAAGAGAGAGTATTCTCTACCAAAATAAGTAAAAAGAAAAAAATCAAACCAGATACGGTATTAAAAGCTGTTAACGAAATTGATGTGTATTTAGAGCAGTGTGATGAATCCACATGCTGGCAGATTAACGCCTGTCTGTATACTCTGACTGCCACTGTAAGACAGTACATGAATGATATTCAAAATGTAAACAAAACCGAAACAACAAAGAAAGTACCATCATGGGTTTTGAGAAAAAGATAACTGGTTTACGGAATAGTATCAGTCATGTAATGATGCCTATTGTATGCAAACAAGCAAATCACTACACGTCCCACCAACAGAAAGTAAAGGATATAGAAATGATGTTTGGAGACAGCAAAAAGCGGACACTCACTTACAAATTGATTACCCTCAAGCAGGAGCTAAAAGCCATCAGTGAAAAACTCCGACATCAGAAGAGAATAACCGAGAGAAGAACACTTAGCAAAGACTTTGACTGTGACCAGCAGGATACAGAGACATGAGAGGAGGAGTAGTAAACATCACGGAAGCTCCTTCACGAGAAGACATAAACTTGTGGAGGGAAATCTGGAGGGAAGAAAAGGAATTTAACCAAGATGCTCTGTGGCTGGAAGAAATCCGAAAAAGTTATTGCTCCTACGTTAAATCCAAGAAATATACCATTGATGGTGAAACGCTTGCAACAGTGATTCAGATTCTCCAGGATGGAAAAGCACCTGAAAGAGACTTGATTGGTGGTTATTGGTACAAGAAGCTAACATTCTACTGATCATACCATATCAATCTGTACCAGCAAACTCTCATTGGGAACAGTATCATACCACACTGGCTAGCTCTGCCAGAGACAAAATTTATCACCAAATGCAGAACCACCCACATGGCAAAAAAAACTACTGGCCAATTGCATGGCAGAACTTAATGTATAAGATATATACAGCATATTTAGACCTCTTCCTCCAGGATCATTGTGAAACCAATAACATTATCACATCAGAACAAACAGCTGGGAAGGAAGGAGCCTGGGGATGTGCCGAGTAATTGTTAATCAAGAAAAGTTTGTGTCAGAGGTACAAGAGCATAGCAGGAGTTTAGTTTGAATGTGGCTAGACTACAAAAAAAGCGTTTGACACTTTTCTCCACTCAGAAGCCCTTCAAATTGTTAAAGTTCCATTGAGAATAGTCAGAGCCATAGCTGACCTGACTTCATCGTGGGTCACCATCTTGAAATTAGACACAAAGACTGACTGTATTTTCACCCATAGAATTCAGTATCGCAAAGGCATACTCCAAGGAGATAGCCTCCCTGTGATGTTGTTTATACATTTTGTAAACCCCTTGTCATTCGTGTTACATACGTTTGAAGGATATCTCACTGCTTCACAAGGAAAAAGGAACATCAAAATTACACACTGTTTCTTTGTGGATGACTTAAAACCTTATGCAAAGAATATGCTTGAGATGAAAAAGAGCCTTGACATAGTTACAACATTCTCAAAAGATGTAGGGTGGGAGTTTGGTCAGGAAAAATGTTATATGGGTGTGAAAAGGAGGAAAACTACAAACCAGACTAATAACAGACATCTCTATCAATGATTTGACCGTTTCCCCAGTATCTGACGAGGAATGTTACATGTGTCTAGGGGTGGATGAAAATATATAAATATATTATAAGTATCATATATATATATATATATA
>NC_068987.1:36394689-36397279 GCF_001194135.2 Octopus bimaculoides
CTACCTTTTTGTCTACTGTCTGCTTTTACACGCTCAAACACACAAACACACACACACATGCACACACGTAGACATAAATTCACACACACACACACACGCACACACACACACACACACACGCACACGCACACACGTAAACAGAAATTCACACGCGCGCACACACACAACTGATTTCTCTTTTTTATGTCCATGTAGTGCCTCCATCCAAGTATATATCTGTGTAGGCGTATGTTCTTTGTGCACACATGCGGATTCATTCATATATGATGTTAATAAGATTTAGAAGTGGGTGAAACAATTTCTGTCAATCTTTTCCTCGAATACAGTTTGTTGTAGATTCTCGATTTGTAGACGTCTACAACTAATCTGTTGACAGTTTGAACGAAATTCTTGTCCCCATAATAGTCATTCATTCTTAACTGTTTGGTAAGAACTTCGCTTCCCAACCATATGGATCCTAGTTTAGCACCACTTGTGCAACAGACCTCTGCTGTAGCCTCGGCCCCACCAAAGCTTTATGAGTAGAATGGGTAGACGGAAACTGAAAGAGACCCATCGTGTGTGTGTGTATATGTATGTATATAATTCCTCGCCATATCGCGGTTCACATATCGCGCTTTATTATCTAAGCTTACGTTGATTCCTCTGTGGTAGTGTTTTGCATTTATAATAAAATAGATATATAGAAATTATAAAAATAACTTTTAAGATATACAGTATTGTTTTTACTTCGTAGGTTTCCACCTATTGCAGGAGTTTTTCGAACGTAACAGCCACGATAGTAGCGGTATTGCTGCATATATATATATATATGTGTGTGTGTTTTTGGGTCAGTGGTGTTCCCACCACCACTGCTTAGCAACGGATGCTGGTGTGTTTACTTTCTCGTAACCTAGCGGTTCGGCATAAGAAACAATGGAATAAGTACCAGTCTCTAAATAAATAATTCCTTGGGTCGATACATTCAACTAACGACTCAAGGTGGTGCCCCATCATGGCTGCAGTTTAATGACTGACACAAGTGAAATATAACCACCAGATTGTATACACGCATTTATTATGCTTGGGTGAGATGTTTCAGGTCGATTATGCATGAAGCGTTGGCAAGAGTTATATTCGTATCGCTGGTTGAGACGTATCTCACAATCGGAATTTGCAGATTTCCTTTGGTGCCGCATACAATTCTATTCAGATACTGAGGGTACCAAGTACAACTTCCGAGCAATCGCAAAGATTCCATATGGAAAAATCTTTCGTTTGAGGCAACTTTTGAATTCTTCTTATCATCAGATGTGACATATCGTTAGTCGATTCAGAACTTTCACATTCAAAATCTATATTTCAGCGACACCGACACGTTAAAGGATGGATTAGCTTAACTAACGGTGATTATACACACACATACACATACACACACATATATATATATATAATATATATACACACAAATATATATACATATAGCTAGAGAGAGAGGAGGATGGAGAGTGGTGAGGAGAGAGCGGGGGAGAAACAGATAGACATACAAACAAACTAAGAGAGGGGAGAGAGAGAGAGAAAGGTAACGATGCATATAAACAAATAAGACCGCTTCCGCTAGCTATATAAAATACACATACATATATACATGCAGAGAGACAAAGATTGAAGATATTCATTCTGTTGCTTCTTTTAAAAATTAATGAAAATATGTATATCTATATATAAATATAGATAATACACACACACACACACACACACACACACACATACATATATATATATATATATATATATATATTATCTTCTACTTGTTTCAGCTAGTAGACTGCGGCTATTGCTAGAAATAAGAATTAAAATACTCTGAATGCTGTACGAACAGTGCATAAATTATGCAAACATGCCGACAGGGGAAGTAACTGCCCCAAGGCCACTTCACGGATTCTCACACTAGATCTGGTTTCTCCAGTGAGGACTGCTCGAACGGCACATGATCTGCTAATTCTCTCAGCAACACAGACACACGCACACACATATGTGTGTATATATGCATGTATATATATATAATTCAAATTTACAAGAAACTAAAGACAAAGACAGGCGAGGAAACGAAAAGCAGGTGCATAAGTTTGACTCTAATAATAACATATATACATATATATCAATTTTTATAAGGATGAGATCGTTATTTAAAATACCGACCATATCAAGTGGCCAGCATGAGAATAAAACCCTTACAGGTAATAATTATTGTTAAAAGATACCACCATGCAAGAGATAGCGGTGAAAACTTGACTCTAAAAACCATATCATATATACATACAGCATGAGGAGAAAAGACAAATAGATAAATGAAGTAGCAAAAAAATTATTGGCTGATCCCAGATCTGGATTTTTGGCTCTGTATAAAAATATACACTGCCTCATCAATGGGATATACACAGATAGTACATAATTACAAACATATATATATATATAGAGAGAGAGAGAGAGAGAGAGTGAGAGAGAGAGAGAGATACCTATATATGTATATATATATATATACATGAACTATAAGAAAAGGCAAAATTGAAAGATTTTGGTTCTCACCTCTTTTATTTAAATGTATGTA
>NC_068987.1:36397863-36400938 GCF_001194135.2 Octopus bimaculoides
ATATATATATATATATATATATATACATATATGCTACAGGCTTCTTTCAGTTTCCCTGTACCAAATCTACTCACAAGGCTACCAAATCCACTCACAGTTGACTCAAGGCTATAGTAGGACTGAAACTGGAAACCTGTGGTAGAGAAGCAAACGTACCGCGATTGTGTGTGTGTGTGTGTCTGTGTCTGTGTGTATGCGCGCGCGTGTGTGCTTTTAAATACTTTATTCAAAACTCATTATCAATATGAGATGATAGATACTGTCTAATAAATGTTTCTATCTATTATACGTGTTCAGACAGTGCAGCTACACAAACTGGCCGGTGAGTAGTATGAATAAGTAAGGCTGTTGACAGGTCAATCTACTCTGCCATAGCAGTCAACAGAAGTAACACAGAGGTAGTGAGACCAGACTGAAGAATGTGGGGGTCAGACGCAGCAGGGAAATTGGTAGAGAATGGCGGAAAATGTATCTCTGACAGCAACAGTAGTGTGGATTCTATTAATGATAAAAAGAAATTTGAAACCCCTTATAAAGAAACGTACATACATGCACTCACGCTGTTCTTCATCCTTCTGTTTTTCTGTCCCACCCTTCGCCTATTCATCTCTCCCTTTCACCGTTCCCTCTCTCTCTCACTCTTCCTTCTTGACTCTCTCATCGCTGACACGTGACGAAAGGGAATCTCTCTTTCTGTACTCTGCCTTCCTAAAGAAAAGACATGCTTTTTCTGTCTCTTCTCTCATGGCTCGTCTACCTAGCGTTCATAATAATTTTTCTATCGTCTTGACTCAACAACCCTCACCGTTTGTTTTTACTGTCTTGTTCTCACTGTCCTGTTCTTGTAAACACTTTCAGCCTCCGCAAAAAATCCCAGATTTTAATTAATTTGCTTTGTGAGAAGGACTGTTTCAACGACCTCGCGTATTGTCTTTGTCTTCGAAACGCGGAGAAGATGAAGCAGGGAAAACTGACGAAAGGGTATATTCTTTATGTTGCATGTCTCGTTTCTCTGTTTTCGTTCTTATGTTTTCGTTTCTCATTGTGTTTATCGTTTTTTTTTATGTCCTGTACCCATATATGCATGTATGTATACATATAGATGTAGGTATGTACATATATGTATGGATATATGCATATATTTATATATTATTTATATATATATATATATATATATATATATATATATACATACATACATACATACATACATACATACATACATACCACAGACTGACATCACATGGGTTCGGGTCCAGTCCCACTGCGTGACACCTTGGATAGGTGTCTTCTACCAGATCCTCAGATCGACTAAAGTCTTGTGAGCAGATTTCGTAGGCGGAAATTGAAGCAAACCCGTTGTATATATATATATATGTATGTGTGTGAGTACGTGTGTGTTCTCTCGCGCTTCTGTGTCTGGGTTTATCCCCCATCAATTCAGAATCGGTGTTGGTGTATTTATGTTTCCTTAACTTCACGGTTAGGCGAAAGTGACCGATAGAATAAGTTCTAAGCGTAATAAAAAAAAATAATCGATTTGTTCGATTAAAATGTCCGTCAAGACGGAGCCCCAGCATGGCCACAGTCAACTGACTTAAGCAAGTATAAGATATATATATATATATATATATATATATATATATATACACACACACGAGTATATATGTGTCTATGTGTGTATGCATATGCATACATAACAACGTATAAACAAATAGACATTCATACATAGATGTGTGTAGGTCGCAATACAGAATCAATGCGCTTACATTCTTTCAAATATCCGTATGTATATGTAGAACCATGAATATGCAAAAGTTGTTTACGAACCCTCTGAATTCTGACTGACTCAAACCAAACATCCTTCACTTACTTTAATGATCAATAATCGAACCTTTTACATTTATTTTCTATACATTTTCGACCACCAACCTCAGTCCATTACGATATTATCTTCCACTTCCTTGCCTACTACAAACCTCCCACACACTTCAAGAGAAAAAAAATTCACTATTTCCACACTGTTATTGACTAAAGACGCAAAATATAATTTTCTTCTGAACCGTCGGAAAATTTTCACCTCACGGCATACAATATTTAAAAAAAAGAAGTCTATTTACTTTACACATATACATTCACTATTACTCACGCGCACGCGCACGCACACACACACACGCACGCGCACGCACACATACACACACACACGCACACACACATACACCCACACACACAAACATATAAATATATTTATGTATATACAGACACACGCACGTATATACAGACAGATATTTATGTGTATATATGTGTGTTCAAGCATCCACCTAAGAGGTTTCACCAACATTGCCTTAGTGAAGTAACAGGGTCATGTTTTCTAAACTTGAATTGTAGATGTCAGTATCGATTTTCTATATGTTTGCCAGTTGTTAGAGTGGTGGTTATTTTTCTCTCTTATAGGACTTGATTTCAGCTATATATATGTATACACATATATTCATATATGTGCGCATACACATACACGCGCCCGCGCGCGTACACACACACACACTCACACACATATTCATTTAACATTAGGAAATCGTACTTTATATATTTTTATTTTATTTTCTCATCATGCTTTCGGATTCTTTTTTTTTTTTTTTACCTTGGCTCACAAAACTGAATCACAAGTCATCTCGTAAAATTAATGGCGTATCCGATCTCTATTTTTGCTCATAACACTTTTCTTATTCTGTTTTTCTGTTATTATATTATCCGTCGTCTCATACATCGTGCTATTACACTGTGAATATATGTGAATGTGTGTCTTGTGGGCGAATATATTTCTCTGGGTGTGAGCTTGTTTTCTCTTTATTTCTTTAGTTTCTCTAATTACTCATTCCCATATATAACTTTTTTCTGTGACACCTATGTCACTTACCCACCTCTCTCAAACTACATGTATATAAATACATACATACATATATATACATACGTATATACATACATACATACGATATACATACGTGCATACATACATGCATATATACATGCATATATATATATATATATATATATATATATATATATATATATATA
>NC_068987.1:36401315-36402000 GCF_001194135.2 Octopus bimaculoides
TATATATATATATATATATATATATATGCATGTGGATATATATGCCTGTATGTATATCGTCTCTTTTCTGTCGAAAGCCTCTTGATATACTCATTCCCTTTCTCTCCCTCCTACTGTTTTCTTATGTACGTCTTTTACTCCTTGCTCTCCCTTCATTTATATATCCTATAGATTTGATATATCTAACTCGGTTTTTCTCTTCCATTTGCAATACTAAATATCAGGAAATACACTAATATCAAAGGTTGTGATATGTTTAATTCGTATATACCTATCTATTTGCGTATGTGCATACGTATGCTTGTATGTACATACGTATGTATGTTTTCTTACTCTTTATGTGTCTCCTCTCGCTTTTCCCCCTGTGCATGTATGTACGTGTGGATTTATGTATACATGTATGTCTATATTGATAGGTATATACATGTTTATGTATTTGTATGTGGATGTGTTCATATATATATATATAATTGAATATGTTGAAGTCAAGAAGATGGAGTACATAGACATTTATTTGTAATCCCTTTGTTTCCAAGGGACGTAGTTCTCCAAGTTTCGCAGGTCATGTAACCGTTTCCCTGCATTGTGAGATTTAGCGTTTCATCAGGTGATATATAAATACTGTTTCTATGTACCTACTCATGCTTGTGCACGCATACAGATATGTATGTATATATATATATAT
>NC_068987.1:36402422-36405482 GCF_001194135.2 Octopus bimaculoides
ATATATATATATATATATATATATATATATATATACACACATACACACACACACACAGACAGACACACACACACACACACATATATATATATAATACAGAATGGGACAAGGACGCAAAACATCCAGGAAGTTAGGTGATGCCAGAAAGGAACAAAATATACAGATGGACGATACAGAGAAAACACGAACATGTCATTCGGAGTTTTCTCTCTTCAGTCAAGATCCAGATTATCTTTGCAATTTAGGCTGGTTATTCTCGATATTGCTCCAAAATATATATATAGTCACACACAGACGCATACGTACAAATAGACTTACACACATGTGCGTATGCGTACATACATATACACACATATAGACATACATGCATTCGTACATACGCTTACCCATACACATAGGATCGAGCTGAAAATTTGAGCTTACGGAAACAGATAAAATACTTATGTATCACGATCGAACCCAATATCTCAAAATGCAGGGAAACGGTTACATAACCAAATACCTGCTAAGGTGGAGAACTACGTTGCGTGGAAACAATTGTAGTGATTACAAATAAATGTTCCTCTGCACTCCTTACTGTTGTCTCCAAATTATTCACTTATCCATTCACACACGACAGAAGCCTCAACGCAAATGCGGTAGTAGGTATAATACTACTGTTGGAAAGCACTATGTGAAATCTGAAGGTGACGAGCTTTATAATGTACTCCGTGGGTTGCCGAGCCCTGAGACACCTTCCTCATACCGTCATTACATTATTCCAAGGGTGACCAAATGAGACTATAGACATTATTCAACCATCTCGATTTTTCCACCCCTAGATCTCCTTCCAGTTGATTCAGCTTGAATATTCTATCTCGCGATACTTTCTTGTATCTTTCTAACCCCATGTCCTTAGTTCTGGATCTGTAGCCTTTCACTGCAGATAACCTGTTGAACCTGGAGATACTACCAGACATCCGAGCTAAGAACCCTGTCGAATAACGTTACTGCAGTTTTCCTTCAGAGAAATTCCATTTCGTCCGCTTGAATTGGCGATCATACTCTTTCAGTCATTATCCAACTGTTAGGTCCATATGTGATAATTAGCACATAAACCAAATTTAAGATTTCGAATCTGACTTTTTTATACCAATATTTCCTCTCTCAGGACCGAATGCTCGAGCTGGCATATTACTGTGCCAGCACCCGCAATTGTATCATCCCATTAAGCTTCTCGATTCCCATCACTCATGAATGCATACTAAAGATATTTAAACTTCTCCATTTACCTCAGCGATTTACTACCGACATACAAAATGCACAGGGAAAAACTTTCTTGATAAGTGTTTCAACCTTGTCTTGCAGCTCTCAGCACCTGTAACATTCAGTGCAGCTGGAGATCGCCCTTTGATGAAGTATATAGCACCATGTCGTATACAAATATCAGCCGACCAATCTTGCAGCCACTGATTATGATATCACTTCCACCAAGGATGCCAATATCAATCTTGTTCATAAAAATTATGTAAAAGAGAGCTGACAATGCGCGCCCCTGCTGAACACAAGCACCTACGTTGAAAGGCTACAACACCATTTATCCAGACACAAACATCTGAGCATTCATTTAAGGATTTCATGGCAACCAGAAGTTGCCCATCAATCTCAAACTCTTGTTACACACTCTGCACGTGGTCATGTGTCGTTTCAAGGTGTATAAAGAAGGTGCATCCCTCTTGCCAATATTCAAAAAGATTTCTTGGAAACCTACTATAGTGCATATTTAGTCGGCTCTGCTATGCTTAATACAAAGGCCACACTGTTCTTCAGAAGGTTAAGCTCGACAAATTTTCTATGTATCATATTTTGTCATCTAGCTTTCCCTTAATGTCCAATATGGAGATTCCTTTATAATTAATGTACTCTCTCTGTTCACAAAATTTGTTTATCACTCTGGATTGCAATTGATTTCGTTTCTTTCCAGAGGTCCGATCATAATGACACACAAGTTAGTCAGCAAATACCATCCGTAATCGAGGTTTTTAACATCTCAAGCAGAATTTATATCCAGCCCAGAGGTCAAGCCATATTGATTGTGACTGGATTTGGGTGATCAGCAAGGTATTTTCTTCATCTTCCATGGATGCGCTGGATCCTACCAGATGGGAGAGAATACCTTCTGAATATTAGGCAAGAGGAAGTACTTCTGTGATTGTGGCAAGTACATGCATCAATCAGTGAAACCAAATACAAAATCTTTTTTTATGTTTAGTTAAGACCAAGTCATTTATCCTACAAGGAGACTTCAATACACATGTTGGCACTGATCAAGTGACCTGGAATGTAGTGCCTGGGAGGAATGGCGAACCCAAAATTAAATCGAGGCCTTACTAGGCATTGCGCTCGAAATGGATTCTCTAATATGAACACATTTTCCCAGAGCAGAGGTATACATTGGTACAGTGGTCACTGACAGGTTTTTTCTATAGTCTTGGACTAATTTGATTCTGTTCTCCATATAAAGAGAAAAGCTGAGCAATCAAGTGATCGCCACCTAGTTGTCTACAGCCTGAGACTAGTTTCAGCAAGGAGATCTCACAAAAATGGTAAGTCCAGTGCAATTTACAAGATAAAGTGTGGAACTCTGGTGGATAATGGAATCAGGACCAGATGTGGCGACATTTGCAATCAAATTCAGAGAATTTACTGCATAAACTGAATATATTCATTCGGAATGGAGATTGTCCTTCGGTTGTACAATACTGTGGACAAAGACAGTTCGATGTGATACCGAGTGGTAGGAGAACAAGTCTGAGGACAAAATGTAGCTTACAAACCTTTTCTTCGAAATAATTGTTTCAGCAGTGATACTAAAACTATCCGAGGCCAAGTCGTTTGGAGGTTTCTTTAGGAGGTGGAGGGAACGTCCAAATACAGTCAAAGTATGTGTATTTGCACAAACACACACACACACAACATATAAAGCAAATATGTTCGTGTATGAATGTGCTTGAGCATGGTTGCGTGTGTCTGTAAGTATACTTGTATGAATGAATAAGCATATATATATATATATATATA
>NC_068987.1:36407572-36410412 GCF_001194135.2 Octopus bimaculoides
ATATATTCAATAAGACATTCAATACTTTATTTCATAGTACCATCCATTTTTATTTTATATTATATATTGTATATTATATTATATATTGTATATTCCATATTCTATATCCCACATTGGTTTTGCAGGAATATAAATAAAACATAAAAAACAGACAGTGTTGGAACTCTTTTAAACAAAATAATATATTCCTCTATACACAATCATACAAAACCCCCCTTTTTTGTATTTATTTTTACTCGCATATATATATATATATATATATATATATATATATATATATATGGAGGTAGGTGTATGTATGTATTATATATATAGATGCAAGCGACTGTATAGTGAGAAGCTTGATTCCAAACCACATGGTTCTGGGTTCAGTCCTATTGCGTGGTAACTTGAGCAAGTGTCTTCTAAAAGGCCAAATCTGTGTGTGTACATTTGGTAGATGGAAACTGAAAGAAGCCACTCATATGTGCGTGTGTCTTTGTGTATGTACACTAAGTTTTAATATTATTTCACTTCCGCTGTTTATAGTAGTGCTCGGAAGGAAGGAGTGTAGCTTGTGATCGTCGCATTAACAATGTCAGAGAAGGTTGCGCAGAGAATATGCAGCAAATTTTACCAAAAATTTGGCGATACCTAATCAGAGGCCCATGCAGAGTTTTCAGAAAGTTTTCATCGTTCTCGATACAATCAAGGAGATTTGTGTAACTGAAACCCGACTGTCTTTCTGGTCAGCTGAAGGCAGTTTTGGCACAATCTTGGCAGACACCTCTATCATACCCAAATCCTCAGTAATAATGGACTGAACTAAGTCGTAACTAATCTGTACATCCTCTGATAACTCACGGTTGGTGATTCAACGAATTCTCCTCACGGCTGCACGCACATCTGCAATATTTTTCTCAGTTCTTCTGGTTGCGGACCTCCCACAACGTCCGTCACTATCGACATTTTCTCGGCCATCTTGGAAACGTGTGAACAACTCGTACACTTGTGTGCCTCTCAAACACTCCTCTCCATACACTTTCTGCAACTTTGCGTAGACCTCTGAGCTGGACAACTTTCTCTGTCAATGTCAATGCGACAGTCACATGCTACACACCTTCCTTCCAAGGACTGCTGTAAACAGCAGAAGTGAGGTTTCCCTGAAATATACACGCCTACACACACAAACACAAATTGACTCACACGTAGCTACAATCCCACAAACATAGACATACCAGCCTAGCAATGATCAAACAGAGATCTTCGTAAAGCTTTCTGTCTTTGCATTAATTGTTAATGATTCTTTATTGAACATTACCCTATTTTCTTTTCCATTTGTTTCATGTTTTGCGATTACTATTCTTGCGTGCACTTACTGGCCCGCATTCATCTCATTGAGTCAATCACAATAACTGGATATTTCATCTCTTTCTCTATAAATATTTGCTTCTCTCAATCAAAATCCGCATCCTTCACTTCTTTTCATTTTATTAATGTCTTCATCAGCACTTTGATATTAACGAAATTTCTCAATTATTCTCTCTCACACACACATACAAACACATATACACACAATTACACACGCACACATACACACGTGCGCGCAGTCTCTATCTCTCTAGCTCTCTCTTTCTCACACACACAGACACACTTTCTTCCCACACTTTCTCTTCATCAACTTCTTTCCTGACCTCATTTACCACTCTCTGGTAGACCGTGTGTTTCTGTTTTTGCACCTCATTTTTTTCCTTTCACGAAGAGATACAGTAAGTTGATCGTTTCAATTTCTATGCTCTTTATAACAAAAAATTCAGTTCGAAAGAGATTTTGCATGTCCCCGGGTTTTAAGTCATAAATGATTGGATGTATTACATATATCCTGTTCTGAATGCACTTTCAAGCAACTAGGGGTATATATCTACAAAGCAGTTGGCTGATGCAAATGCTTTATATACAATTTTCCCAGTAACTCTCATAAACACACCTAAAAGTGTATCTGTAATTTTGTCGAACTCGGAACTGGCCGAACTGGTTATAGTTTTCCAGTCCCATATTATGCTATCCTACATTGAGAGAAGGACTTAAAAGAAATTTCCTGGAAGAATTTGCTAGTGTTATCAAGGTCTACTCCAAGCAAGACTTGTGATTATTCGTAGTCTGTGGCACCGGATGTAATGGACAATTTTTATGGTTTATGTTTAGTATTATTTGCTATAAAGTTTTCACATTTTATTTAGTGTTAAAAACTATTCTGTTGTTAGAGCCCTATCATAGAATGAGATAGCATTTTAAAAAATATTCTGCCTGAAGATAGTTTAATTGTTTGACTACGGATGTTGCATAAGCAACTATACATTGATATAATTTTAATATATACAATTAAAATATTATATACTTATAATATGTGTATATATATATGTGTGTGTGTATATATATGTATATATATATATGTGTGCATATATATATGTATATATATATGTATAGTCGAGCCGCAATGGCTCAGTAGTTAGGGCAGCGGAGTCGCGAGGATCGCGGTATCGATTCCCAGACCGGGCGTTGTGAGTGTTTGTTGAGCGAAAACACCTAAAGCGCCACGAGGCTCCGGCAGGGGATGGTGGCGAACCCTGCTGTACTCTTTCACCACAACTTACTGTTTCTGTTGTTCCTGTAATTCAAAGGGTCAGCCTTGTCACACTGTGTCACGCTGAATATCCCCGAGAACTACGTTAAGGGTACACGTGCCTGTGGAGTGCTCAGCCACTCGCACGTTAATTTCACGAGCAGGCTGTTCCGTTGATCGGATCAACTGGAACCCTCGACGTCGTAAGCGACGGAGTGCCAACAATATATGTATGTGT
>NC_068987.1:36410447-36412723 GCF_001194135.2 Octopus bimaculoides
TATATATATGTATATATATATATGTGTGCATATATATATGTATATACATACATATATATATACATATATATATCTATGTATGCATGTATGTATGTATGTATACATGTGAATGTATGTGTGTGTCTGTGTGTGTATGTAGTGTATCGGATTATATTCAAATAAAATTTGTATGAAAATACACATGAATTCTGAATAACAAATACGTAATACTTCACTCATTTTCTTCCGACGTCAAGGGGTTTCTTTGCAATATGACAAGTAGCTTTGCTAAAATTTTAAAATGCTGCCCCCATTTATTTACGTATGCCTAAATATCAAATTTGCACTGATTAGTCTGCTTTTATTTTATTTTGTTTTTGTCTTTTTACTGCTTTCTTCGTCTGAATTTAAGTCAAATTTTTGAGCATAAATCCCCATTTATCTTCATCATGAATGTGGCTATAAAAGCAATGGAATGACATAGAAAACGGATTACTGACATCTGTTGTAATTGACCAATACAGCTTCAAGTATCCAACTCTTCTTTCCAAACAATAAAGTGAAAGAGAGAGGGAGAAAGAAAGAGAGCGAGTGTCTGTGTGTCGGCTTGTGTTTGTGTGTGTGTGCGCGCGCGCGTGTGTGTGAGTGTATGTGTGTGTATGCATGTTTCTGTGCGCACGGTGAGTGTGCATGTGTGCGTGCGCATCTGTGGGGGGAAGTATTGGAGTTTCATTGATATCGGTGCATTATTGATATTTTGTTCCAGATTTATGCTAGATATTCATGGGGTAAATAAACACGCAATCTAACATATGTTCAGCCAAGTAATAACATATGAACCCGTAATACTACAGACGGTCATTCGATCTGTTAAGTAGTGAGTGAGCAATCTCCTCCTCTTACCGTCATCAATATTTATACCAACTCTTCATTACTGGACATGCGAATAAAACATAGTCTTAAATCATTTAAGCATCCATAATTCAAAATGCATTATCGCTATTATCCGATTAAAGATTTTCTACAATCGGATTAATTCTTGATACGGATTTCCTTCATTGCTGCCATTAAGATTTACTTAGTAAAGAGGCTTTAAGTAGAAAGGATACGACACTTCAATAATATTACTGGTATTTGTTAAGTCAAAAATCACGATATATTGATTAAATATAGTCAGGTTATATAATCAATAAATAATTTACAAAACTTCCATAGGAATTGACAAATGAAATAAAATACTAACACCATGGCAGTCCAGGTGTACGCGCATGAAACATTCTAAAATACTCTGTGTATATGCGTGTGTGTGTGTGTGTGTGTGTGTGTGTGTGTGTGTGCGTGTGCGTGCGTGCGCGCCAGTGTCTATGTGTTTGTTTGTGTGTGAGTCTATTTGTGTAATATGAATATATCGTTTGTAATATTCAATGAACTGTGCTCGTTCCGAGGTGTCAATTGAAACTCTTACGTTTCTCTGAGTAATTTACTGCTTCTATACTTCATTAAATTTTGTGGGATGATGGGCAGCAATGCTATAAAATCCGTTAGGTTTTTTTAGATTCCCGTTGCTTCATTTTCTGACTAAAGTCCTTGATGATACCCTGTATTGTTGCCGTTTCACAGTAAACAGTGACAAAGAGCTGGATGCTTTGTTGGCGTTGATATATAATCATTGTTGTTTTGTATATGATTGGTAGCAATATATGCCGCATTCTACTTCATTAGACTTCAATTAAACGGTATTTCATGTACTTAACTATTTCGAGATTTCTTTTCATAAAAATTCGGTGTGCTCTATTTTAGTTTTAGTAGATGCCATGTCTGATCCATTAAATTTCTGTCTGTGTTATTATTCTATAACTTTCATCAATTCACCTAAAACTTTAGGCCGTAAATAACGAGTATTATTGATATATTTGGAAACAGCTAATTTGAAACTTGATTTTAAATTGCTTGAAAACTTTCATGGAAAGATAAATCCAGGAGACAATCACAAGTCTTTGTGTATTTTGTCATTAGATTGGCCTGGCAGATGAGGCTACTACGCCGTGCAAAATGCTTAGCGGCATATGTTAATATATATATGTATGTATGTATAAATATCTATATATCTATTATATAAAAGTCAATGTCTGTGAATTCCTGTGGTCGTGTGTTACTTATAAACTCGGAAACTACCGAACCGATTCTAATGAAATTTGGAACACAAAATCCATCCTAGGGAGAAGGGTAATCCGTATGTTTCATACAATTTTGAGGGGAAATAAAGGTGGGACAGACCCCCCCCCCCTCCGTGATAA
>NC_068987.1:36412733-36415812 GCF_001194135.2 Octopus bimaculoides
GGTGGGACAGACCCCCCCCCCCTCCGTGATAACTCATATGCTTCGATTTTTGATGAAATTTCAACCATAGGTATTAGAATAAATTTTAAATTATACACCAAATTTCCATTTTTGGGGGATGATTCTAAGAACCCGTAATGGGGGCTTAACTCCCAAATTTTAGTTATTTTTCATGGACCAAAATTACTGAATGGATCCTTATGATATTTGAGACTTAGATTCAATGCATAGGGGCGGGTATAATGCAGTATGTTTGCTTTGACTTTGAGGGGACTTAAAGGGATCAGAACCCCACATGAAAATTCATAAATTTCTGGTGTTGATGAAATTTCAACCATAGGTAATTGACACAAATCAAGAAGTATTACCAAAGTTTCCTCTTCTCATGAGGGTTCCAAGATCCCTTAATGGGGGCCTTAGCGCCCAAATTTTAGTCATTTTTTATGATCCGAAACAAGGTCAAAAATACTGAATGGATCTCTATGAAATTTGGAAATCATATTCTATGCATAAGGGCGGATGTAATGCAGTACTTGAAAGAGAGGGGGCATAAATGAGGCCTTAACCCCCCATGAAAATTTATATATTTTTGCTGTTGATGAAATTTTAACCATAGATATTAGATACAAATGAAGTAATATTCCTAAAATCTCAACTGCTTTAGAGGTCAGTAAGACCCCTTGATGGAGGCTTAACTTTCACAATTTAGTCATTTTTCCTAAGCCAAGACGAATACAATTGTAATCTTAGAAAGTGTACAAGATGAACGTTATTTGTAATTCCATGGTACAACAGTGTAAGAGTTTTGCTTTGAGATATGCTTAGATTGTGATTTCTGCAATGTGTTGCATAAATTGTCAAGTAAAGGAGAGGTATCTTTGCCTCCACTGATTCAGTTGCAAAGTGTTATTTTGAGTAAAGTTATTTGATTGCAGACCTGCTTTGGGTATTTTTATTATCACTGCGTAAGAGACAGACCCCAAATGTTAACATTGATTTCAAGGCCTTTCCAGATAAGTGATTGGTCATTCAAAGAGATTTATAGATAACAAATTTTTCATGTTAAGTTACCTATCGGCATAGTGATCACTAGCAAACTCCAGAGGTGACACTTTCATTTGCCTTAGACCTCACGTCACACAGTTGTTAATGTTTATTTGAGTTGGGTTACGCTCTTCCAATTGCTATAGATCCGTAATGCATCTTACGGCTGTGCCGGTCACCTCTATGGTGAGGAATCTTACATTGGGGAGAGGTAACGACTAGGGTAGGGTAGTTCACTGCTTAATGTCATCATTCGCCTTTTGGTTTCCTTTAGCTTTTCTCTCCTTTACAAACTCAGTGAACATTCATATATTGCCGAATAGATATAAGATACAAGTTAAAAAAGATTCCCAACAATTCAACTTTTCTGGTTGACTTTAAGACACCCCTAATAGGGGCCTTAACTGCCATATTTTAGAGCTCCATGTGCTCCATTTTTAAGGAGCAAAATCCTTTGAATGGGTTTTATAAGATTTGGATTTTGGAATCTGGGCATAAAGACAAGTAGCAAGGGATAAATATGTCATGATTAGAATGTTTGTTAGGGTGTACAGAGGGAAAGAAACCCCATTAAAATTCTTAATCTCCAATTTTGATGAAATTCGAATCATACGTATTCCAGTTCATTAAAGAAAATATAAAAGAGCAGTCTAATTCTGCAAATCCATGTGACACGGGCAACGCCGCATATCTCTGCTAGTTATATATATTTTATATATATATATTTTATCGGATGAATGTATGTTCGTCCTTTAACTGGAATTTTTTCCTAAGATTTCTAGTCTTTTCTTCATACTTTACTTTCGAACTTTTTTATAAAATTCGTGAAGTTATGAAAGCCTGTATTGTAATGATTGGTATATGACTTAAGTCACAGAGTTAAACAAATCCATTCATATTTATGTAATGAAGGAGACTGGATGTTAAAATCTATTATAATTTTTATTTTTTATATTGTTATACAATTGTTTCACACAAATGGACTCAGATATTCATAAATAGAAAACCCTAACAGTCATACTTGTACTTCTCAGTAGTTAACAGAAAAAACAAAAAAGACCCTTAATGTACATATGTTCTTTTCTTATTTATCATTTTATGGGATTTATATATTTGTTCTTCCAGTCACGTTTATTTGAACCTTGACTAAAAAATATAGTAAGTGGGAGCTAATATATGTAATATTAAATTTGACCTCTTATCTATGAAATCCAATGTCTATATCTAAGCCTCTTTAAAGATATTTTTTTAGCTGTATTTGTATATACGTTCTGAATTACCAAATGAGGAGGTATAAGTCTTTTTTTTTATTTTATATCTGATTTTTACTTAACCGTCAATACTGATTTCGACTTAAGATTTTTAGTAAATTGGTGCTTAGTACTAGTATTTGGGGAATAATTTCTGATTTATAAATTTTAAAATTTTAGTATATTTTTTTATATAATATGTCAAATATTCATAGACAAAAATATGTGTTATATGTCGTAATCAATTATCTAGCCAGAGCTTCATATGTTTTTCAGAAGATTTCGAAATAAAAAATTTGCGAGTAAAGAAGTCTAAAGGGGAATTACTTACGTGATAATCTTACATATAATCAGATAAAGAGCCATTTAATATATAAGAAAGGTTGTTATTTTTTTTGTTAATGTATGTCGAATTAGTTGCTTTTATTATTATAGTTGTGTATATGTTCATAGAGAGGAAAACAAACCGAACGTTAGTAAGTTTTAGTAATGTAAGGGAGACAATTATTACATCTTGATATTCTCAGATAAACACATTATTTTACACAGGCGTACATAGAATTGTATATACATACGTAGATAGACACACACATTGATACAGAAAAGATGTAAACGGACACTCATGTGTATACATAACAATACACATATACATATGCGCCGCATACATACACATACACCCACACATACACACACATATATATATATATGTATATATATATATACATACACATGCACACACATATGTAAATATATACTCTTATATATATATATATATATATATATAT
>NC_068987.1:36416975-36417571 GCF_001194135.2 Octopus bimaculoides
ATATATATATATATATATATATATATATATATATATACATATATATATATACAATATTAAATGTCTGAACGAGAGGTAAGCAATAGCAGTAC
Organism: Octopus bimaculoides; assembly: GCF_001194135.2. Lineage (NCBI taxonomy): Eukaryota > Metazoa > Mollusca > Cephalopoda > Octopoda > Octopodidae > Octopus > Octopus bimaculoides. The sequence continues at coordinate 36,417,068 of NC_068987.1, forward strand.
GGGAACGTAAAATATAATTGCCAACCAAATGTGGCGGTCTCATGGTGGACGATGCTATTGTCGTTACTACCTCCAGAAGACACTATGGTGTAGTACTACACCTGAGAGTCTCAGTGTGTACCACGTAAGACTAAACGTGAGAACGCTGATTTCGTCTCGCAAATACTAATCGCACATGGACAGTGTGTCGTCAGCCAACTGGCGAAGATTTTCTCTCGGGGCTAAAAACCACAGTACCATTGTCCTCTATGGGACCGGCACATTTAGTTGGCATTTATGTTATATTATATTGTATCATATTGTATGTAATTGAATTTTAATTGAACTTTAATTGTATTTTAAAAGAACAGCGATTTCGAGGGGTTTTCGGTCGGCGGGCGCCGTATATCCCCTCATTTATATCATTCTCATCCCCTTTATATATATATGTCCATCCCACATTGCTTCTTTACTTCTTTGTAAGGATATTATGGCCAACGTTCATGAAATAAAGTAGTTTGCTTA
>NC_068987.1:36418150-36420650 GCF_001194135.2 Octopus bimaculoides
TATATATTTTTTTAATATACAAAGGTACATATATATATACATATAAATTACACGTATCAGGGTGTTAAAGTCGTCTCGATGTAATATCAGTAAATATATATACACCTTGAGAATTGAATCTGATCCAATACGTAAAACTACAGTTATTTTCATTTTTTAAACATTAAATAAATTTCATGTATAGTTATTTCATATTTTAAATATGGATATTTCATGTATAGTTATTTCATATTTGAAAAATGGATATTTCATCTATTGTTATTTCATAATTATAAACATGCATATACATATTTTTTGAAAATATCTAAAGGGTCCCAAAAAGCTATAATAGTTATTTGTTTGTTTATAAGTCAATTAGATAATTCTGGATATAGGTTGTTGTTTTTTTTAGATTTATAATTTATAGTTCTGTTCAGCTATGAGAATGGTTACATTCTTTAAAAGAATCGAATTGAAAATGTTTAGGTAACATTAAATCGTATCAATAAATCACTTTAGTTTAATAAAGAGGTACCTTCTCATGTGCCTACATGATGGAAGTTTGCCATCCCTCGTATTAACTAGGTTCCCTTTCCTTTTCATTATTTTATAGATTTTGTCCAGGCAGAATCTACAGAATTTATTAATCTTGTAAGGTGTGTGTGGTAAAGTTTTCCATTTCATTGTGAAATTATTTTGTTTTCCTTTTTCTGATGTGCCATATTTTCTTTGAAAGTCCTGTACAATTCTTTTTGTTTTGTTCCCCAAATGTCGATTCATGGTTCGTGATTCGTAATTTATTCTAAATTTGTGACGATCTGATACAATGGTATTTTGTCATATCCTGTGTTATTGGTGCTTGGTATACTTCAATTTTCTTCTCCAAAACTTGTCTAGCTTGAATGTATTTGGGTCTCTACAATTACAGTTTTTATTTTGCGTTGATAAAGAAATACTATTATTCATCTTTATTGATTTATATAAGTTATTGTTAGTAGGGGTATTTATATTGTTAAGGTTGTTATTTATACTATTATGGTCCGTTTAGCGAAAGGTATTATGATCAATGTGGTTTTATCTCGGTCTACCTTACTTATATATTAATTTCTAGTCACAAAATCATTTATTCTCACACATGGTATTAATTTCTTTCTCACTATGTTTTATGATCACTATTACTTTTATTATTATTATTATTATTATTATTATTATTATTATTATTATTATTATTATTATTATTATTATTATTATTATTATTATTATTACTATTATTCATGTTAATAATTATACTCGGGCTATTTATATTTTTCGTTTTTGCTATCTTTATACTTTTATCCATTTTTTATTTTAAAGTTGTAATAATTGTTATTTATCCAAGTATTATTTTTGTTTATTGACATTTGTTTTATTATCATTATAATAATTATTATTATGATTCTTGATCCTATTTTTAATTTTATTTTTGGTATTATGTTCTCCATGTTTTTGTTTGATTTCTTTATTTTAATTATCGTGTTTAACATGTTTGTTATATTTATACTTGCTTTGGGATATTTTCATTTCTACTTTGTGAGGATATACTATTGTATTGTAGGTGTCTATGTTTCTAGTTTTATAATTTTCTTTTTTTTGCACTTGTTTTCAATTTGATTTTCCGTGGTTTTGCAATTCTTATTGTACTTAATTTCATATCTTGTCTTCTTAAGTGCTATATTGTAATAATCCTTGTGCTTATTAAATACTTCTTCAGTTGAAGATAGATAATTGATTCTTCTCTCGATATTCATATTAAGGTTTTCTATAATACTATGTGGGTGGTTACTATTTGCATTTATATATTTAATGTTAGTGTTAGGTTTTTGATAAGGTTGGTGAATGTTAGGGTTATAATTAACGTCAAGAAAGTTTACGGCGATATGTTTTTCAACTGATATTGATAGGGCTTGGTTCTTAAAGAATGTATGCAATCTCTTTTTGTAATTTTTCCTTTTTTTTTAGTATTGTTCCTTATTAAGTATAGGGCATCGTCTCAGTCCTCATTCTAATTCAGGAAATCCCCCTTTAAATTTATGTAGTAGATAGATGCCGACTATGTCGGTTACCTGTACGTAATTCTGTGCGCCCATTCGTATATCAAAGCAATCCGGCGTGTCGTTCCTTGCCAAATATTTACATTCATGGAATATCCCTGCTTTTCTAGTCGCGAGTATGATTTTCATTTCTTTCATCGACAAGTTTGTTCTATTCTTAGCAAATATGAGTGTCTTATTTAAACTTTTATCACACTATATATTAATAGCTAAATAGAACTATACATCATAAATCTATAAAATGCCAATAACCAAAATTTTCTGACTGACTTATAAACAAACGAAATGAATATAATAGCTCTTTTGGACTCTTCAGAATGTTTTCAAAAAATACGTATATACATGTTTATAAATATGAAATACCTATATATGAAATACCCATGTTTAACATATGAAAATTGCTGTAGCTTTAGGTATAGGATCAAATTCAT
>NC_068987.1:36423346-36425575 GCF_001194135.2 Octopus bimaculoides
ATATATATATATATATATATATATATATATATATATAGAGAGAGAGAGAGAGAGAGAGAAAACGAACACACATTCATAAACTATTTAGACGCCAATTGCAACCTAGACACAGGACTACATGAACCATACATAAAGCCCAATACCAACCTAATAAAATACATAAACGCATCCAGCAACCACCCACTATTCCTCAAGAGAGGCCTAACACATAGTATAAGTAATAGGATATCACGCCACTCTTCTAGCCAAGCTATTTTTAATAAGCATAAGGAAACCTACAACATCACACTACATAAGGCAGGATTTAACCATAAAATTAAATTCATCGAATCCAATAACCATAAAAAAGACCCAACTACAAGGAACCCAAACGCTAGAAACACACACACTACTAACACACCAAACACCGCTGGAAGCCACACTAACGATATGGATGACAAAGATAAACATAACACATGTAATAGAAATACAATACGTCCCAAAGCCAAACCACATAACACCAACAACAATGTAAACACCAATACCAATAATATTAAAAGGACGATTAAGGCTAACAACGAGACGAAGCAGAAATGCAATAGCCACCTGAACAAAACCAATATTAAGCAATACAATGATAAGTTTAGTATAAACGACAGGGAGACCCAGCAGACTAAAAGAAACCATATATCGGGCCTACAAATACCTAACAATACTAACAGGGAAAAAAATGAAAAGACGCATATCAAAAATAAACCCAACTATAGAAATAAATTAGATAGCCGGAAAGAAAAATTCACCAGCCTTCCCAATTATGATGGCAGGTTCTATACCAGATATGGCCATAATAGCAGCAAGAACAATAAGGATACGACCTGGCTGATCATTCCCTATAACATGGGCCTCAAATCCAACATAGTCCGCTCGCTAATGAACATAATTGATAAACACCTCAATGTGAAAACTAAATACGCAGAAATATTTAAGAACAAAATAAGAATAGGCCATAGCCTGACATGTAACTTAGCTACCATAATAGCATCTATTAATAATAAGAAATTAGACGCATTCTATACAGCTAGAAACACCACGAACAACCAAATCAACAACCCCCCAAATAATAGAACTAACTCCAACCGTAATCCAACACCCCTTACTATGAGGGACGCACACCAAAAAAACAATAGGACCACACAACAACACACAGACATAGACACCCCTTACAACCTATGTGGCTGTAGAGACAGGAATAAATGCAATTTCTCCAATAGATGCAAGACAGATAATATAGTTTACCAATGTGACGTACAAACAAACAGCCACACTAAATCTTACATTGGGACCACGAAAACCCAAATAGTCTTAGATATAATGAGCACCTATCTAGTTTTAAAAACAGAAATACGGCAAATTCAACAGGGCTCAGTAGGTATATCTGGGAACTAAACGACAATAAGTTAGAATATAAACTAAAGTGGCACATACTAAAAGTAGCTAATTCCTATAACCCAACCAACAGACGCTGTCAGCTCTGTTTAACTGAGTGCCTTGAGATTCTAACGGCTAAGAACGACCTATTAAACAGGAGATATGAATCTAGTCTAATCTGTCTTCACGCTACTAAATACTCATTCTCTAAGTATAATTAAATATATAATACACTACACCTCCTAAGCTAAACTAAATATGCATAAAAGAACCTTCCCTCTAAGTATCATTAATTATAAGTAGATACGAATAAGACCAGAGTTAGCCCCCTTTTCAGCTAAATTTAAGGTTACTTCCTGTACTAACACCGCCGGTGCTATAAATATACGACGGATCCCTTAATCATAAAATCACGTGGAGATGCACTTGATTAAACCCGGAATAATGAGCTTAAATAGCACCCATCCTACATCCCCCTACAGGAAGACCAACACAACTTCAACTAAAACGTAAGGCTTGCTTTACCTATCGCTATTATTACACCACCATATACATTAATATACCCACCAATCACTTCTCCTACATCCCTCGCACCACGAAATCTCAACATACTCCTCAACATTCTGATGAGATCTGCCAAACCATTGGCTAGATTGAAACGTACGTAAATGACTATAACATAACATTCACAATGACTCACTACATAACCTCAACCTCGACAATGACTCATTACATAACCTCCACACAATAAAACAACGGCTACCTAGCCCAACAGAACTGCTTCTTCTCGTATTTATTGCTCCATTCTCCACATAAATATAT
>NC_068987.1:36425860-36426318 GCF_001194135.2 Octopus bimaculoides
ATATATATATATATATATACATATATATATATATATGGGTATGTAAACGCATAAATATATGTCTATTGGCATCCATACATATGAGTATGCATGTACATATCCCTATATCAGTGTGTAAGTCTATTTACGTATGTATATGTAAATCTACGTACGCCTGTGTAAAGTAATTATTTTATTTGACAATATCCAGGTATATTAATTATTGTCTCCCTTTCATTACTAACAATTACAAACATTTCGTTTGTTTTCCTCTCTTTGAAAATATGTACAACAAAAATATACCCACCTATAATAATAAGAAGTATTTCGACATGCATTAACGAAAAAAATTTATTATATACTAAATGGCTCTATATCTGATTATGTATAAGTTTATCACGTAATTCCTTCTTAGACTCCTTTACTCGCATAGTATTTATTGAGTTCTCTCTCTCTCTCCCTCTCTCTCTCTCTCTCTC
>NC_068987.1:36426328-36427616 GCF_001194135.2 Octopus bimaculoides
GTTCTCTCTCTCTCTCCCTCTCTCTCTCTCTCTCTCTCTCTCTCATGTGTGTATATATATGTTTAATATACCTTCATATATATATATATATAAGTATACATATATATATATATATATAATAAATATACATATATATATATGTGTGTGTGTGTGTGTGTGTGTATAAACATGATTACATACGTGCATACATGCATATGCATCCATCCATCCATACATACATACATACATACATACATACGTACATAAAGCATTCATACATACTTATATAAGCTTTGTAAATAAAAGCATAATTTACATAAATTGCATATTGAAAAGTTTATTGAAAACTAATTGCGGAGAAATTTTTTAAATCAATTGAAATAACTTGTAAATTTGTTGGTTTCTTAAAATCAAATGAAACATTCAATATTTGACCTCGGTAGCCTCTTTAATGCATGAATTCTTACTCTTTGTTTATTATATTTGCGTCTTGTAAATTTCTTCATACATTTTCTATTATGCTTTTCAAATTGGTAAATTTCTTTATTGAAAATATTTCTTTGAATATTTGCTATATCTTCTCGTGTATAGACTTCTTGTTGGCCATTCTAGAACATGTATCCTGTTTGCCATTCTGCTATTGAGCAACCTTTAACTAGTTTTCCTTGCATAGTCTTATTCATGTTCTTGTAAAAACACCAAACGTTCAATCTTAATGGAGCATTTCTAAGCCAATTTAATTAAATTTTGCAGATAAAACGTAGTTGTTTTGTTGTTTTCAATCAAAACATTCATGTTTCAACGTTTCTATGGTCTTATATTGAAATTTCCTTTTAAGAGAGCTCTTCAAAAGTTTCAGTTCTCTAACGAAAATTACTATAATACTTTTATTATTATTAATATTCTGTCCAAGACTGTAAAGTTCATAAGCGGTGTGGCACTTAAATTTAACTAACTAAAACTACAAATGCAAAATCATTCCAAGAGGTATTTAAATTCAAAGAATAAGTCGGAAGCAAAATACTCAAGTGCCCTACACCTCATACTCCAACTATGTTGACGTGCCTTCCTCTACATAGATTGATTTTCAACATTTCCATAGAATCACTTTTGTAGTATAATGACTGAAATTTATGTAAGAATATGTAAATGATTGCAATTAATACATTGTATACCTTTCATTTCATGTTCTAAATACTGTGTGCACAAGTATCGATATATGTATATCGATAAGTAGATTCAAAGGTTGGAATTCATGCATGTATATACATACAGACACACACACACACACACACACACATACACATAT
>NC_068987.1:36427799-36428497 GCF_001194135.2 Octopus bimaculoides
ATATATAAGTATATATTCGTGTGAGTGAGTGTATGTATGTGTATACATACATACATACGGAGTATTTATAGCGTAAAAGGAAACGTATAGGAAGTATTAATCGCCTTCATTTACATATCCTTATATTAATTTCAGTCAATACACTACCGAAGGTGCAGCAAGCGCGAGTGGGGCGTAAGGCGATTACATCGAGCCCAGTGCCCAACAGTTACTTATTTTCTCTATCCCGAAAGGATGAAAGGCAAAAGCGACCTCAGCGTTATCTGAGCTCAGAGTCAATACAAACGAAATACTGTTAATCGGCGCGCTAACGATTTTGCCAGCTCCCTGCCTACAATATGTATATATATATACAAATAATCAGAAAATGGAGAAAACGTTAGATCAACAAACACATCGATTGGACCACATACTACGTTAATTTCTTTTCTACTTATCTTAGTATAATTCATAGCACAACATAGACACGGGTAAAGTTGACATGTTTCTCAGTGACATTCACCATGGTACAGAATGTGGCAAAGCTGGCCCTTTGAAAAACAAGTACTACTCATTTTTACATGCTGAGTGGAGTGGAGCAACGTTAAATGCAGCGTTTTGCCCAACGGTAAAACACGCGACCACGTAGGGAACTTACTATCTGGCAATCTTTACCCAACTACCCTAACCACTTAGCCACATATGTATATACGTGTGTG
>NC_068987.1:36428507-36431052 GCF_001194135.2 Octopus bimaculoides
GTGTGTGTGTGTGTGTGTGTGTGTGTGTGTGTGTGTGTGTGCGTGCGTGTGTGTTTTCAGATATCAAAACACGTATAGTAATAAACGAACGGAAAACAGACACAGAAGATCAAAACGAAAATCATATACTAAAGGCAATGACGAACGGAAAACAAAGACGGAACAACACCACATAGATATGTAGATAAACAGATATATGCACGCATAAATTGTCTGAATGACACGTTCAAGCAGCTAGGTAATGAGAATTTATGATTACAAATACGTTTTCACATAAACTGAAGTGCTTGCCCTAACCCCACACACGCATTAAATTGCACATGCACGAATTGAATAATAATCCCGCATTTTACCCGCACATAATTGTATCAGACACAAACGGACGTCGCACTCTCACACACATTGACACACAAAGTTCCACATCTATTCTCTAACGAACAGTTACTTTCTTTCTCCGCATTGAATGTTGCACAGTGTGGATCATTTTTCAGATTTTTTTACGGTCCCTTCCTTTTAATGATTTCACTAAGTATCTTGTGTGCCTCACCGTACTCGTAGCTGTTCATGACACAGCCATTTTTCAGAAATCTATGACAATTACGTCCTTGCCTTACCAGCAAAAGAGTCACTATAACTTTCTCTGTCCGAAATTATCTCTTAATATACTTAGGCACTGGAGAAGATTTGTGACGTCATTCAATGGACAAAACCCTCACTTAAGAATCTTAATTATATGCTTAAGTTTCATTCTTATTTCTTTATTGCCCACAAGGGGCTAAATATAGAGGGGACAAACAAAGAGATTAAGTCGATTACATCGACCCCAGTGCGTAACTGGTACTTAATTTATCGACCCCGAAAGGATGAAAGGCAAAGTCAACCTCGGCGGAATTTGAACTCAGAACGTAGCTGCAGACGAAATACCGCTAAGCATTTCGCCCGGCGTGCTAATGTTTCTGCCAGCTCGCCGCCTTAAAGTTTCATTCTGTCACCAAATCGGAAAAGATTTGACTTCAAAGTTTCAAACAGGTAAGAAAAAGCATCGGGACTTAGGAAAATATGGCAGTCAGAACTCTCCTTTTACAACAAAACAATAACCCACAATGCATTGACAGAACCGGTGCTGATCCTAACGTTTGAAATACTTGATTGGTTTGTATAGGAAATCCACTCCATAGATATCAAAACCCTCAAAATCCTGAAAACAACTGGAAACTTCCACAGAAACAGTGATGTTGACAGGCTCTACCAAAGAAGAAATGAGGTGGTAGAGGCCTGAGATCAATGCAGACTGCCTTCGAATGCCGTACGGTATCACTGAGACAGCACCTGCTAAAAAGCAGCAGGAGTCATGAATATATAAATGCAGTGCTGAAACGTGAAGTGAGCAGCATTTTACGAGTTGGCAGTGAGCACCTCAAGAAGCACCTTTTTCCAGATTATCTCCTATACAGCCCCAAAGCAGTTGGGCTCTCTTACCCCAGAGAATACCTAGACGGAAAGCACTCAGCATGCAAAAAGGACTATATGTGAGTATGTTGCCCGGAAGCTTGAAAAAGGCAGTAGAATTGATACGAAGCGCAGCCTCTCTTGGACACAAGACCACTACATCACATCACATTTTGAGGGCTATGAGCTTGTAATCCCGGAACAAAGTACCACAAAGTACCTGGTGAACAAGAGAGGCAATGACGCTCTTGTAATCTCAAGGTGCAACCGCATGTGTAGGTTATGTCATGTTCCTGTGGAAGACATCACGCATATGATTAGCAGCTGACCTAAAATGTCGTCACGGTACTACCACCCTATGCGGCATGATGCTGTTGCTAAAGTAATTTACAATGCCATTCGCAAACAAGACTGGTCTGAAATAAAATGAGAAAATCCCTCTTTTATGGAATACATTCATGAATACCAACTCAAGGGATACTAGTGGAATATTCTCATCAAAACGTCTGTCAAATGAAAGCATAATAGGCCGGATATTGCTGCTTGGGGCAGAGGGGCAAATGTATGCACCATCATAGAGGCCAGATGCTCTTCAGATATTAATATCTCTTTGAGAATCAAAGGAAAAGAGGATATCTATTGACAACTGCTTCGAAATATCCAGCTTCTATATCCAGACTGTGAATTCATATTCATACCAATAATAATTGGAGGACTAGGTTTAGTTAGTAAATGCTTAAAGGAGAATCTGGATAAACTGAGATTTTCAGAAAGAGAAATCGACCGGCTAATTCGTACATTACAAGTGCAATCTGTGAATGGAATAGTAAAAATATGCAAGATTTGTCTTATGTTCTAAATGTGAATTTGTCTGTGTTAACGACATCCCAAAAATGGAGTCTTGTGTCTTTGTTGAAAACCGGCTACCTCCTTAGTGGAAGATTTATAATAATTTAAAAAGAAAACAAAAGATTCAAATACATACATAGGCGCAGAAGTGGCTATTTGGTAAGTAGCTTGCTTACCAACCATATGGTTCCAGGTCCAGCCCCACGGCGTGGTATCTTGGGCAAGTGTCTGCTACTATAGCCTCAGG
>NC_068987.1:36431896-36437738 GCF_001194135.2 Octopus bimaculoides
ATAAATATATATATATATATTTATATATATGTGCATGCATGTGTGTATATATGATTGTGTGCCTGTGTTTGTCCCCACAACATCGCTTGACAACTGATGCCGGTGTGTTTACGTCCCCGTAATTTAATGGTTCGGCAAAAGAGAACGATAGAATAAGTACTAGGCTTACAAAGAATAAGTCCTGGGGTCAAAATACCGAAACAAGTAAAGGAATAAAAGAATAAAAGAATGCATGAATATATACATACATACATACATACATACACCTATACACGCACACTGTTATAACACTTCTGTAATTTACCGTCATTTCTTAAATCGTATTTTCAATCCTTGATGTTAACCTTTACCTCATTACTAAGTACTTTTATATCGAAAGTAGGACATTTTGCTCAATATTTCTATTATAATTATAATTACTCGCAAAACTTTATACGTATCCGATTTGTATACTGATCAATAAATAACTCTCTATCATCAACAACAAGACTCTTGACACTTCCGGACAGCAGTAATGGAGAATAAGTTAGCTGATACTTCAGTCTCTCGATGCACTAGGAGAACAATGCAGAATATTTTCATCTAGTCTTCACTGATATAATTTCAGTAATATGGCAACAATGTATAGTTTGTATGACTTGCTTTTAACGGTAAAAAGTATACTGTCTCTCGACAAACTGAGAAAACAAAAGGTTTTCAAACTATTTAACTTCACGTAGTCCACCAATTACTAATCTTTAGAAATGAATGAACATCATATCTCATCAGTTCTTTTCCATTATAAGTACAGTACATCTATTTATCTGTTTATTTTATAAAGTATTGTTACTTACAAGTCGTCAACGGGACAATCACTGGTTGACTGAATGTCTGCCTTCTATAGGTTTAAAGCTATCCATCTAAATAATTGCAGAGTAACAACCTGAAGGGATTTTTGATAAAGCACCTATGTGTATGTGTCAGTCAGTGCGCGCGTGTGGGTATGTGTTTGATTGTGCTTGTGTGTGTATATATGTATGTGCGTGCACATACGAAATTGCTTTCTGAACATATTCGTTCACAAATCAAATTCCACTGTAAGCGTATTGGTCAGACGAAGGTTAGAGTAGAAGACCCCACTCTCAGATTGACAAGAACTGGAATCGAACTAAAAAATCAAAAGCAAAACAACGTTTCAGTAATTTCTCATTCAAATCTAGTTTCAAATTAGGTTTATTTCCTCCGTAAGTATCCTTCTGAGACATCCTTGCTTGTTCCATTGGATGTTCCCGCTTATTTCCTTGAGTTCCTTGCTACAAAGTTTTGAAATAAATTCTGATCATTATCACAGAATGAATTGTGGGATTCCAGTTTCAAATCTCTCTTTTGCTTTTTAATCTATTTCCGTTCCTTTATCTTGATCTAAAGCATTTGTTTATATATAATTAATATTCAGTTTGTCTGATTAATACTAATGACCGCTTTATAGAAAGGGAATCTTTTGATTTTTTTATGTTCCACTTTTACGCATATCAGATTCCCTTTGCACGCTTCTAAGTTTTTCTCGCTATACTTCTGCTATATTGCAATAGTTTTCAATTTCTATCAATGCACTTCATCCACATGTGCTGAAAGGTGTAATCTTATCGAGATCAACTTTGCAGTGGATTCTTCTGAACACTGTAGGTGTACTCAGGAGTTGTTGTTTAAGTTCTTCAACTCTCTTATATTCCAGTTACAAATATTAACGCTGTAGATTATAATGTAGGTGACACATATTTAATCCTATTACACTATTTCAGCTGTCTCTAATATTAGCTCGACATTTCGGTAATGCTCGTTAATAATTTTCTCCTTCATTTGTTTGTATCGTATATTATTAATTTCACCTACAGTTAGGTAATGATCTAATTCTCCAAGCCAGGTTTGGTATGTAATTTAGCATTCTTAATTTTAGTTAATATGATTGGTACCTTTGATATAGTTATCTAATCCTATATGCATTGGTTTCTTGACAAATTTCTCAGCTATGTCATTCATAAAAAAGAAACAGTTTATATTTTGTTCGTAGCATTTACATTCAAATGTGGTATTGTTTTTACAGATTTTTAATGACCTCGAAGGAAGTGGTCATTGTGAAATATTACTCTTATGGATATAAGACTGCTTTTACTCACCTTGGTGTTGTACTTTTGTTTTACCATTACCTGTGACATCACTGATATATTTCGTTAGCGTTAGACCTGCATTATTCATTTAGAGTAGCGTTTCGCAACCATTGTTTGCTTATGAACCCCTTTGATTTCTACATTTGGTCGAGAGAATCCGCATAGCAACCCGATATTTAAAAATTCCTCTTACATTATTATAGTTAACCATTATTAAGGATTGTATAAACAAAACATTCTTAAAATATTTTGTGTATTGGAGAAGTATTAACAATTTATTGCACATAAATTTTAACAAGAAAATCTTATATGGACCCCCAATGGCCATATGGACTCCGGTTGAGAACCACTGATTTAGGGGTATCCAGTTTTTACCTATTTAGACTGCTCTCAATCTCTTTCGGTATTCAATCCAGGCCATATTAACTTTTGGATCACAAGCTGCTGCGGTGAGCAGTTACACATTCTTATCGAACATAATGTGTTACTCATGTAACCTATTGTTTTCCAGCCTGATGTAGTATATGGATGTAAGAATGTGTATGCTTTTAGCAAACAAGTTCTAATACAAGCAGGTTCCAAGCCAAGTAATATAAGAACAAAAACAACAATAACAACAATCAACACTATTTTCTCTTCTAGCCATGGGTTTAAAAGATACAATAAATGCAATGTACATTCACACAGATTTAAAAAATTTTTCCTGTGGTTAAATGAGTGGAAAAGTAAAAGACCTGAATGATATCAAGCAAAAAAACATTGGAACAATTCAAATTTCGTTTTCGAGAAACAAGTATGAAGTTCTGTACATGGTTTTATAAAATGCACAACTAAATCTTGTATGAAATTTAAAATCCAGGAACTTTAGTCGGAGTACATAGCTATAATGATTTCGCATCCCTTCGGGTTGTCCTCTCCAATTCCTCAAATCAGTGTTCAACACTAATGATTCCAGAATCTTCTCTGAAGATCATGTGGATCAGAATGGTTGAGAAAAGGCGTACATAAAGGAAATATGCTATAATATATCCAGCACACTTTAGTATATTTTATATATATTTGGTTCTTTAGATTTTGATCCCGCTCCTGATCTGAACTTCATCCTCACTCATTGCGTTAATTTTCGCATTAGATATTGACCTTTGGAATGGCTGAGAAATTTATATTTTGGAGTTTCTTTCATCGCTTTAATGGGAGATGGAGTTTTTCTTGGTATTGCTTTCTGTGGTGCCGTCTTGGGACTAGAAATTACCTTGCCTTTTAGATGTTATAATTCTATTGTCTATTCTTTTAAGCATAATGTGGAAAACACAAGTAATTTGGCTCCATTATTAATATCTGGGCTTTCTGCCTTGGGTGCTGCTGAGAGTTGACGCCGTCTTCTGAACATTCTTTACACGGTACAGTTATGGTAACAGTTTCGTGATTTTGTGACCCATATTGTACCACAAAAGTGACTTCGATTCAGAGGTTAACTCGTCAATGTATTTATTTCATCCTTTCAAATGTCGTGGAACGACTTTATGGATAGATGTGCAATTTAAGTTTTATCCGTTTTGGGTTGTTTTACTTTTTTTTTTTTTGAAAGTGGTGCAAACTGTGTCACACGCCCTACATATCCAAATAAAAGAAGTATTTCATTCAGTCATTTGTTAGGTCTCTCTCCATAATGTCATTGGATGGAAAGAGGAAAGCTCCCGGATTCTGAAAGGTTCATAGCTCTAATCTTCTCCCACGATTGCCTGATAATGTATATAGCATGCTGGTTTCGTTATAAAAGAACTGCCATGATTTAGTTCTTCAGGAAAATATTTCATATATAATAATTTGTTGTTTGCCTATGATGAAGCTTGCTTATCACTATATGTTTATGTTTTGTACTGTTCATATTATTGTTGTCAAATGTGCTGGTTATTAACTTTTTGTTTACTATTTTCTGCAATGTTATACTTTACTATATTATTTTTTATATGGTCATTAATATTTGATTTACATTTTCCTATATTTTTGTTAGGTATCTGTTGCATTTGATTGAGATTTCAATGTAATATGAAGTCATTATTGTCATGGTATAGTATGGGGCAATAAAACATAAAATTGCTAAAAGAGCAGCTTTCTCCCCTAGCTACAGTATCATAAAGGACCTGAAAAAACATCATGCTGCATTTCTTCGCGATCTTAAGTTCATAGTTCAATTTCTGACAAAGCCCACTTTGCTTTTCATCCACCCCAGATCGATAAAATGCCTGTCAAGTAATGGGGTTGACGGTATCGACTAATATCGCCAAAACGTTTCAACCCTGTTCGCAAATCAGAACTTTTCTTTTCATCTCAGTAGTCAAAGTAGCTGCTGCTGAAAAATGCCTTACGTTATTTGTTCCCGCTCCTAATTAGAACGAATTTGGTTCTATCTCTTTAAGATTCGATAACATACAGAGTTATTTATGTACATGAGGCAATCTACATTTCTCATACCCTCTCAAGAAATTTGTGGCTGTTATATTCATGTAAGAAATAGTTATGTTCATTGTTGCTGTTTTTTTCTTTTATCTCCTTGGTCGCATGTCTCTCCCCAAAGCCTTTTTCAAATGGTTCCTTCAGTTACAGATTTGGACAATCTAGTCCAATAAGATAGGACATTTATTGATCTATCTATCTATCTATCTATCTATCTATCTATCTATCTATCTATCTATCTATCTAACCAGCATGCTATATATATTATCAGGCAATCGTGGGAGAAGATTAGAGCTATGAACCTTTCAGAACCCGGGAGCTTTCCTCGTTCCATCCAATGAATATGTGGAGAGAGACCTAACAAATGACTGAATGAAATACTTACATACATACATACATACATACATACATACATACATACATACATACATACGCATACCACACACACATCGATAGAGGA
The DNA here is from genome assembly GCF_001194135.2 of Octopus bimaculoides. NCBI lineage: Eukaryota > Metazoa > Mollusca > Cephalopoda > Octopoda > Octopodidae > Octopus > Octopus bimaculoides. The sequence goes on from NC_068987.1 coordinate 36,436,961, forward strand.
AAAGTCTGATAAACGTGAATAACTGTTTATATCCTTTGTTCCCTACAGATTTTTCCGCTTCACCATTGTGGTTCGTTGTATCTACCGTAGTGGATGTTATAAATGCAACTGGATTTTGAACCACAACAGTTCATCAGAGGTTATACTCTATTGCATTGTTACATAGATCAAAAGCTTAAAGTTGGACAGAGGGTATGACTTTTTATATGTATTTGAAAGGGAAATAAAATGAGAGAGAATAAAACAGAGATAAAGAGAACAAATCAGAGAAAAGAGAGAAGAGGAAGAGAAATGTGAATGGGAGACAAGAGGAGAGCTAAAATGCAAAATGTAAATAAAAACAAGGTGTAGGAAATAAAAAAGAAAAAGGGAAAGAAATAAGAAAGCTTGCGTGTGGGAAAATGATTGCAAGTGATAGAGAGAAAGTGGGAGTGAAAAGAGAGAGGATAAGGGAAGATTTGAAATAAATGGAAACAGTGACGTTGCCAAATGTTTGTGCATTTAGTAGGTCAGCTTTAAGTAGATACCAATAATGTAATTGTTTTCTAAATTAAGTGCAAATACAAAAATGTGAAAGGGTCGTGAATATATTCAGTGGTGAACCCATTTAAAAATACGCAATCAAGTAAACAAAACAACGTGTATGCACGGGTAAAATGTACCCATAGTTTAATGTCTATATATAGGTCTAAAGAAAAAGGTACACACACGCACGCACACACACACACACACACACACACACACACACACACACACACACACACACACACACACACAC
>NC_068987.1:36437869-36441909 GCF_001194135.2 Octopus bimaculoides
TTAGGTGTAGCCCTCGGTGTAGACATGTCGCCTCACATTTCTTTTAAGAAGTCCACACGATTTATTAAATTCTACATTACATATATATATATATATATACCACATTACGTACACACACACACACACACACACACACACACACATACACACACACACACGCACGCACACAAACATACACGAGTCAGTGCATAAATGCAAAACAAAAGAGGTTAAATGGTAAAGGCCGACTTCAGTAATGAATGACTATAGGATTTCACCTAGAAAGTTGTCATCCGAGGCAGAAGTCTGGTCAAGTTTGTTTACGGAAGACCAGCGGTCGCCAATGCATACCAGACACCCCTTTGCATGCTACCGATGTTATCCAAGAGAAAGGCAAATGTCGATACAGCTTGGCACCAGTGACGTCGCAACTCATTTCTGCAGCAGAGTGAACCGTATCAATGTGAAATAAAGTGTCTTGCTCTAGAACACAACACACGGCCCCGCCCAGAAATTGATCTCACTATTTCATGATTGTGAGCCCCAAGCTCTAACTACAGAGCCATGTGGTTATAACTAGCTGGAAAGAAATAGTACTCGAATACAGAAGGTAAAGTGATATGTGTTTTTGAAAGATGCAAAAATCTGCACAGACTGCTACTTGGAGTTTCAAGTTACCATTCCTTGGACAGCTAAGGTCAGATGAACGGTATGCATATGCTCATATATCATATATATATATATATATATATATATATATATAAACATTTAGTTTCAAAGTACTGTTAGAAGATTTCATTTGCCTTCATGTGGGATGTATGTCATCCTTTACATTTCAGTAAAGCGTGGAAAAAAGCTCCTCTGTACACAAATGTTTCCGATTCAGGTATGTTATTCATGTCACGAAACTGCATTTTTATGCAAAAGCTTTCGTAACCTCAATCTAACCCAATTGAATTTGAGGTATCAGTGTAAACGGTTATTTCCATGTGCGACAGATCCAAAAACAGTAACACTGTTCTCATGTCAAATCAGACAACATATTCCAACAATAAGTGTCTATCAAGCCACACTACGCAAAAATACTCCCCTTCTCTACTGTCTTCTTCTTACATATCTACATCACAGACCTACGTACAGAAAACCTAATAATCATTTCAAATAGCTTTACCTACCCGAGAAAAACAATTAGCCAAAGACGATATAAAGTCAAATAGAAGCCAAGTGCAGCACAGATTAACAAAAGCTTGTAAACCGAAACTTCGGACTCAGTGTTATTCCTATCCATGTAAAAGTTTTATAAACATATACATTGTTAATGAATATTCAATAATCCTCCAGTTAAATATTCAATTGTTTTTATATATAACTAGGCATAAAAAAATACCAATTTGTGTAATATTTTGTGTAAATTATTTCGAGATAAATGTATTCAATTAAATTTAATTTTTCATACGCACCTCAAGATGTCTTTGTACAAATACACTACAATCGTGGAGGTGCAGTCAAATTTAATGTTAACCAAGAAAATGAGAACTATTTAGAACTTATCCATATTATATATCCACAGACAATCGAATGTAAATTTGCACGTGATAAACAGACTACAAAAACTCGTAAAATTCTAATCTGTCAGACTTTTTATAGAGATGACGCTACAAACTGATTCAGTAAGTATAGCTTTAGCAATGCCGAGAACATTAAAATATATAATCATTTCTTGAAATACACCAGGAACGCATCTTAAAGTAAAAGAAAAAAAAGAGAAAGAAAAAAATGATTATTATTATAGAGCACAAACACTACTTTCAGTGTAATATAACTGAATATCATGTAGATGAACCAAAACGTAGATGTATAGATATGTGTGTATGTGTGTATATGCGGGTGTGTTTGTGTGTTTATATATCAGATATATCATATATATATATATATATATATATATATATATATATATGGGCGCGCGGACACACACACACACACACACACACACACATATATATATATAGACGTCATCAGCACATATACTGCAGTCGAAGACGTGAAGGTCATTACCATCTCTACAAACACCACATATTACACTCACACGTAGTTTAGTGGTTGGCGTATGTCCAGAAAGACTGTTCTAATCTCTAAACCCAATTTTCTCCTCAATAAGACTACAATTCCACCCACCCCCGGGCTGGCATGGAGAAATGGATTTCTCGTAGCCGTTGAGGGTGGCTAAGAAAGCTCGCAGTTCATTCAGTTTAGTTTTGCTAGTGAACATTACATCGAGGTTCCGTGACCCGAGAACATTTAGGAAACAACCTTGCTTCCAGTTCGATCCTAGGTCACGCACATTTACGCTACCAAGCTTGAGCCAGAACAGAATAAATTTAACTACTTACATTTTATACGCTGAGGAGGGGTGTTGGTAATCCCTCTTCTTCTGTTTCGGTTTGTTAGGTACTCCCCTTGAATTTAGATTGCGTCTGAGGGTAATAAGTTGGGTGTTTGAGGCTTGTGTGTAAGTTGTGTGAATGCGGGTATTTGGGTGTCTGTGATGTTAATGTGTGTAAGGAATGTGTTTTTCCACTTACGTCTCCTTTTAATTTCTGTCCATTCATTGTCGATGACTTCAATCTTTTGGGGGGTCTCTCTTTGCGTCTTTTATTTTCTCTCTTGAGGCTTCTGGTGTGGGTTGTTTTGGCGTGGTGTTGGTTGGTTTCTTTTTGTCGTCTCTTGGGTCGTCAATATGTGGCGGATTATTGTGTGAAGGGGGTACAGTAGGTTCTCGGTCTTGTGGGCAAGCGGTTTTATGTGAACGTTTTGCCCACACTTGTAACATCTTGGATTTCTCCCCTCCACCATGACTCTTAGTGCGGTTTCATAAGGTAATATTACTTGGTCGGTAATTCTTCTAGGTCCCTTAGGTGGCCCGGATTATTAGTTCAACGCCCTGGCCCCACTAGTTTTATTGGTGCAGCTTGGTAGCCTAGAGGATGGTAATTCGATCCTCCATGTTCCGCCGACTTTAGGGATGTCGTAGACCGTTATTTCGTTTCTTCCTCGGAGATGAACCTCAATTCAACTGTGCAGAAGTGTTTATCTCTTGCTACATATTTGGTTTCATGCCAGATAGGTTGAATGCAATTTTTGATGGCCTCTTTGGTTGATGTTTCTATATTTTTAGATTTTAGTGATAACGTTTTGTAGATTATAGTTTTGCGTTGTGTGGTTTGTATCATTTCCTCTGGGGGAGTTAATTTTACATTTGTGCCCTCCTTTTTTTTTAATAAGCTCTCCAAATTTCAAAAGTTCACCGATGGTGACCTGTAATGTTTCACTAGTAACACCGGCCTTGGACGCGAAGTTAATCTTTTCATTATCTTGTGCTTTGGTTTTCGGGCTGTTTACGCTCATTATTGGCAAGTTTTCCTTCTCCTTCTTTTCGTGACTTGGGAAGGAGAGGAACATTTCATTGTACAATTTCTTTGTCTGGCATTCTTTTTAGAGGGGCGTTTCCAATAATTTCGGTATCCATATTTTAGAGTGTAGAACAGTTTTACACACAAGAAAAGAAGAGAAAATAATTCGCCCGTAAACAGGAGGAATTTACAGAAAAAAACACACAGCTCAGAGTAGGTAGTGTGTCAAAAGCCCAAAGAAAACAAAGTGATATCAATCACTGGCAAACCTACAATTAACACAGCAGCAAAGGAACACGTCTGTTCAGTAATAAGGCACTAAAAGAGAATGACTCTCCCCAGGCACGATAAAATATGCATCAACATACATTTTTCACATAAAGAATCTTGCTAACCAAATGCAAAGACAAAATATGTATATGTGTATGTGGTTTTATATATATGAATATATATATATAGATAGATAGATAGATAGATAGATAGATAGATAGATAGATAGATAGATAGATAGACAGACAGATAGATAGATGCGTGTGTATGTATGTAAGCATGTATGCATAGTGCCATGTGTGTATGCATATGGGGACACACACACACTCACACACATATATATATATATATACATACATACATATATATACATACATATAT
>NC_068987.1:36442061-36442627 GCF_001194135.2 Octopus bimaculoides
ATATATATATATATATATATATATATATATACATATACACATGGGTGTGTGTGCGTTAAGTTTGATTAAGCTGCATCGTCAGATATCTTTAATGAACAAAAACGGCTATTGAAATATTTGAAATCATGCATTGCATCTAATATATGATTGATTTCTCCGACTAGATATGTTTTGTATTGTTTTAAAACCGTTCATATACCGGTAAACCGTATGTGTCAGAAAATTTCGCGATTTCCAAAGACGTCAAATTTTGTTTGATGGGATTATACTCAAAATTTCTTTGCTCATTTTCCCCCAGATATTCATGTAAAAAAAATAAATAAATAAACTCCTTCATCATTTTGCTGCTCTGTCTATTTTAATAAACTGTTTGAAATATTGACAGCTTGTCTTTTATTAAAAACATGTCACACAATTTCTCCAACTGTAATGTTAAGTGAACAGCAAATGTTAAGTCGGATTTCTTGGGAAAATGGTATTATATATGTATATATATATATATATATATATATATGTGTGTGTGTGTGTGTGTGTGTGTGTGTGTGTGTGTGTGTGTGTGTGTGTGT
>NC_068987.1:36443216-36445828 GCF_001194135.2 Octopus bimaculoides
CTCTCTTAAAAAGTCTAAAAATCATAAGTGAAATGTAATAAAGATGAAATTGGATTCTGTTAATATTTTTGCATATTCGGAATCTCTGTTAAAGGTAGGAATCACAAAATTTTTTTTCACAAAATTCGTTTTTCAAATGGGTGCGATTCTGCATTAGCCCCTATACCTATTGGTTGAGCTGAATCAAATTGAAATGATTTAATTAAGAGAACACATTTAGTTACATTATATGGCCATGCTTTAAGATCGTTACGCCCTGGAAGACAAGTCAGGTGTTTTATCATGCTACTTGTCAATTCTGGGAAAATTATCGATACTCAAGCAGACTGTTCTGAGACTTACTGAACTCCCTATATTAAAAGACTACGTCTCACGCACACACATTGAAAATACACTCATATACATGAATACACACGCAATGAAAGACAGTGAAAATTCAACATTATAAAAAGCCCCCCAAATTCTTCTCTTTTCATCAATTGTTGTAATAAATCTTTTTCAATTGACATTAGTGCTAACCCAGACAGTCTTCTTTCTCCTGTCGCATTTCTTTGGTATGTTTTGATTCTACTTAATGCAGAAAAGGATCGCTCTACAGAAGCAGTAGTAGACGGAATTGTCAAAATCAACTTGCACAGATTGAAGAGTTCTGGCATAGCTTCAACAAGGTCGCTGCTGTAAATGTAACTCATTAAATGACTTAACTTCGCTTTTTAAAATCTTTCATTGAATACGTCACATTGAGCTCAGTTTGTAATCGAATTACATCAAAAAATCTGCCATAAGTGATTTTTAAAGAATGTATAGAGTCCACAGGAAATTGTTTGCAATATTCATCAACTTTGTTGAAATTCAAAAGTTCCATGAATTTAAACTCTTCTAAGGATGAATATCGTGCTTTTATTTGGTCAACTACTGTACTGATAATTTTGTTACAATGCACTCTAATAATGTCGTTGAGGCTCAATAGATATATTTTTGGATCTCTGAATTCCGATTCCTGCATCGACTCCATATTTTTCCCCTAATATATCATAAAAGATTTAAAAATTATCAAGTTTGTTTTCGAGCACAGTTCTAGTTTTATCTATTTGCTATTTACAATACACTATGTCATGACTTTTACTCTGGATATTAAATAAGACGTCAGTAAAAGAAAAAAATGTCACTGAATACTTCCAACAAAAATAAGAAATCACTGGTTTGACAGACCAGTGAAGATAGAAGCTGTATCTAGATGACTTTCCATTTTTTTGTCATATTTACTGATTAAATATACGAATTCTTTGGTCACCCACCAAATTATGAAATACTTGTGCAAACCTTCTTAACCAGTTTTCGAGTACTAGACTGCAGCATGAGTGTAAAAATGCATTTCCTGCACAGTAATCTGGACTACTTCCTTGAAAATCATAATGCAATATGTTGTGACAAGGAGGGGAAAATGCCACCAAGGCATGGAGACCATGGAAACTAGCTATCGAGGCAGGTGGAACACAAACATGATGGCCTACTACGACTGTTCTCAGCAAAGACTCGTGATGCAAGTTATTCATGCAAAGCAGCAAAGAGAAAGTTCACTCCTTGAGTAGCTGAAATTCCAGTTTAAAAAAAGATATATCGTAAGATGTGTAATTAAACATTTTGCATAACATAATCGTTAAACAATAAAAAGTACTATTTGGTTTGTGTTAGTTTCTTATTTCAGTATTTTATTTAAAGGTAAATTTGATATTGATGAAAATCAAAAATTAAAGCTTGACGTGAAAGAAAAATTCTCAGGGGATTTTTAAACCCAGTACCATCAAATTTGGTAGGACTAATAATAAAAAGCAAACTAACTAAACCTTTTTGTAAATGTTCCCCAGTGTTATCAATAAAATAGTTAAAGCACTGACCAGCCCTATTACTTGCGGACAAACAATGCAATAGTGCTTATTTGGAGAGTGAAATGTAGAAAAAAAATTGATGTGATAGAAGAAAACTGACCGAGTTTTGAATTCAGCATGCCTATTTTAGTCTAAATCAAGTGATTTAAGTTTAATAAGTCTGTAATTGATATTTAATAAGCCTGGTAGCTATTTACATCAAAGATGTTGATATTCTACATATCATAGCAGTGAGATGCGAGATTTCATTGGCATGCGGTGACCAGGCGCCTCCAACTCATGATTTCAAGTGGAATGAAATCACGTGATATGGAAGTTCCGTCACCTATAACAGACGTTTCTGGTCTTATAGTCCTATGGGCGTTCTTCTATGCATCAAACGCCTAAATGAGCGAGCTTCTCCAGGTCAATAACGCAGTACTCGGTGTCGTAACACGACATCTAGGTTAGATATAAAGATTACCTTTTGGTAATAATACTGCCTACGTTGCTAATAATCTTTTAATATATTTGAACTCTTAGCATGTTTATGTTGACTGTGTGGTAAGAAGCTTGCTTCCCAACCAGATGATTCCGCGTCCAGTCCAACTGCGTGGCCCCTTGGACAGATGTCTTCTACTATAGCCTCAGGCCGACCAAATCCTTGTGAGTAGATTTGGTACACGGAAACAGAAAGAAATCTTCTATATATATATATGTATATATATATATATATATATATAT
>NC_068987.1:36446992-36448270 GCF_001194135.2 Octopus bimaculoides
TTAGCGTTGTGAGAATTTTGTAAAGACCCCTACGTCATTTTAAGAAAACCTTCGTCTGTTATATACATAATTTTTCTTCTCCCTTGTTTTTACTTTTTACTTCATTCTATTCTATTTATTTTTTTAAAAATACACTTTGTATTCTTTTATGCATGTATTTTCGCCTGGTTTTAACCATTATACAACCAGCGGTTCATTTAAGAAGTTGGCTGCATATATACACTGAGATCTAATGGGTTTTTTTATGTAGATGTCTGTATAGTTACAGCACTTACGTATTTATATACATGTACCTGCGCTTACATATAGGGCCTGGGTTTGCACTTGTGCATATGCTGTTATGATTTCGTGCGTATATTCTTTTTGTGTATACATGCTAAGAGTATATGCTTATATTTATTTATACATACATGCATCTATATTATTATATATGCGTATGTGCGATTAGGTTCACACTCACATGTACTTGTATGTGTACATACGTGTATACGGTTATGATCGTAAGTATTTGCGTACATATCAACATATGTATCTATATGCGTGATGCTATATACATTTTTGTATACGCATATATGCGCAATCTAAATTTTTATGCACGTTTACTATATGTTCTTGCTTATTTTCTCTCTCTACTTCTTCCTTCCTATCCCCAGCCTTTCTCTCCTCTCTTTTCTTCCTTTGCTATCTTTCTTTTTTTCCGTTTCTTTCTTTCTTCTTTCTCTTTCTTTCTTTCTTTATTCTCTTTCTTTCTTCTTTTCCTTTTTTATGACAACTACATTCCCCCGCCACCCCCTTTCCCATATTTAACGTTATTATAGATACGTTACTCTTTACCCCTCCACTCCATAGATTAAGATACAATTTTTGTTACCAGTGCATAGGTTTTCCACGCGCAAACGTATATGCGTGTGTGCGTATATGTGTGTAGATTTGTACTTATGTATATATCTGTGCCTTGTAAATATAGGCCTATATACGTAGATTGTCTGTGCGTATGCAGCTGTGTATTTCGATGTATATATTTATATATAAATATATATATGTTGTGGATAGCCTTGTATACATACACGCTATTGTAATTTTGTTTTATTTTATTTTACTTTATTTTATTTTGAATGCAGCGTATACTCTATTTTATTGATTTGATTTTAATACGTTAATTCGAATATAATTAATTATTTACAATATGTATTTTGAGCCCATTTTTCTATTTAAGGTTTTCTTCGATATTTTTTTAATAGGATGAATCTGTATTAAATTTATTTGGTCTGTGCATTA
>NC_068987.1:36448460-36454007 GCF_001194135.2 Octopus bimaculoides
TATAGAGAGAGAGAGAGAGAGAGAGAGAGAGAGAGATACATACATACATACATACATACATACATACAAACACACATACATACATGCAGACAGACAGACAGATAGACAGACAGACTCGATTAGCCAAGCTACACGGTTTTCTGTTACAGCACTTTTCCGTCTTCGATATATCATACGCCTTGATAAACACCGCTGGTAGGAGTGAGCCTAGACTGATAAACACATACGTTCAGATCATGAATTCGGTTATTCGATAATGAGGATTACAGAAACATTATTTTGTGACTTACATGATATATTTTTAGTCTAAGTTTTCTATTGATATTATTGCCAATTACACACTACACAATTTGTACATTTTGAATTCAATTGCAAAATATATTTACGATGTTATGCTTCTATAATAGCAGTGTAACTTTGAATTTTGATTAATTTCGCTTTTTTATGTTGTAGGATTTCTCTTAAGTAATTAGCTTTATATTTAGAGCGCAAAATACTTAGTCGTCAAGTCTGCAGAAATCACAAATGTCTGTCTGTTACAGATAGACGTTATAATAGCAATAATCTGTGTATTTATTTCTACTAAGATTTCCCTGTAGGTGTTTCATCATGAAGTCAGGCATGTGATCTTACTTCTTATAGAATCGGAAGTATATCGGTAATTTCATTAAAATTTTCGTGCGCATGCGTTCGATATGCAAGATGAAGTGCATTTCTGATTTAATCGATATTAGTTTCGGATATTTTGCATAGATACACAGACAAATAAGCATATACACACACAGATAAGCATACACACACACACACACAGGTATCTGGATAAATAGATAGATAGCTATGCAGATAAACAGACAGACAGACTGGTATGCAGATAGAGAGACGGACACACGGACAGACAGGCAGACAGAATGACAGATAGACAGATAAATAGACAGATAGATAGACAGACAGTACTTTTTAATCTACGACTACACATTGTCTCAAAGTTTACTTTTTGTGAATTCTGGAGCTGTTCCTTGTGGTTATTTATGTTATGTAACATTTTATGAAGATTTAAGGCAGCAAACTGGCAGAATCTTACCGGGGAAAATGCTAGCAATATCTCTCTGGACTTAACGTTCTGAGTTCAAATTGCGTTGAGATCAACTTTGCCTCTCATCCTTTCGGGATCGATTAAATAAGGACCAACTGAGCACTGGGATCGATGTAATTGGATTAATTCTCATCCAAAATTTATGTACTTTTCCTAATATTTGGACACCTATCTAGAAATGAGCTGTATGACAATGCTTGTGTTGATATACTTATGTTCGCATATTTTAATCAAACTTGGATAGGTTTAACAGCAAACACAACAACAGCCGTAAGAACAATGATGTCAAAGAAGATCGTAAAACCAACAGCGGCAACAGCAGAGAAAACAAGGCAAAGAATAGTTTTTAGGCAAGATCACTATTATTTTCGATTTCTTGAGACTAAATAAGAACAAGAACATTTAAAAGAAGAAGAGAAACACATGAACATGCTAGAGCAGAGAAAAGTGTCTACATATAAATAATTCACTATGGATGTTTATCAACGACAAGCTTATACATTCAGACCAACCTGAATTCGGCTTATTGAGCGTTTGATAAGATATGAGTTTTGTGAGACATGCCCATAACGTCGGATATATCCGAGTTACTTACCCATAGCCCAGAAGTACTTCATTGTTCCACGGTTCCAGGAAGAACTGAACATTTCACATTGGCATTTATTTACATGGGACGGATAGTGCACAGAGGAAAAATAGGAAACAAACCATCACAACTAGATTCTGGTGAATAGTATAATGCGTGGTTTGGAAGAACTTACTGCGCTGCTAGAAATATAAAAATTCCAAACAGAAAATTGGTTATTGATGTGGTTGGTTATTTTTAATTAAGTGAATCTTGAGACATTAGGCGAAATGCTTGAGCTAATAGAGATCCTCGTAAGGCAGCGACTGCTGGTGGTAGTGAAACACAGAGGACTTCGATGTTGCTTCTGTAAAAACACTGATCACCTGAAGGCTTGCTATCTCACAACACCACTATATGACAGCTTAAAGAATGCCTTCACTGTTGCCAACACTAAAACTTCAACATCAATAGAAACAACAACCACAATGCAAACAAAAGTCATTAAAAAATGGCAAATAACAGCAATAATAATTATTGAAGCACCAATTACAAGACTGGAAGCAGCGCTCACAGCGACAACACCAGCATTGGAAACTGCAATAACTAAATAATAAAAGGAACACCATCCTCAACATAAGACAATACACCTCAACATAAACACTGAAGAGTATTCGGACACGTGTTGCTAAGTTGACGGTATGGGAACCTAAATGTCAAAACATTACAAATGAAAAGTCACAAAAAACAACACAAAAATATAGCCGATGCGGACGAACGGGGGAGGGGGATGAGTTGGAGCAACAATTTAGCAGCAACTACACCAGTACTGTCAAAACCAGAACCACATTGCCACAACACCACCACCGCCAGTATTATGTACACCACTATTAAAAGCGGAGGCACAAGCCTTTTCACTCAAACAACAAATAGATCCCACACCTAAACACGAACAAAGAGCAAATCAGTAAGTACGCAGTCACAAACACAAGCAGTAGAGAATTAATAGATTATATACATCTACAATATCGCACATATTAACTACATTTATTTAACCAATACTATTCCATCACACATAAAAACCATCTTCATATCACAACACACACAGACATCTCAAGAACCTAAATATCGCAAAGGAATATGAAACAATATACTATATTCACAACTGTTAGTGGAAATATCTACAAACAGTGGAAAGGAAGACATCCTTGTCTCTACACACAGTCGAGATATACGTTATTTTTATGCCTTCATCCTGCTGGCAAGAGGTCTAAGTTAGATGACCAGTATAAGTGCATTTTTCTCAGAGTCATCCTGAAATTAGGGCCGCCTTCACAGCCACTAAGTTCGCTAGACATAGAGGTGATGACCATCAGCGAGACCAGAATGTCCGGCCACTGCCCATTTTCTATGAATACTATATCCCGCCATCTTTAGTTCGATCGAAAATGGGGAGTTGAGCTGCGTTGTTTTTTGGAAAGATCTGGATCACGTGACAGGATTATTTTCATACACCTAAAAGTTAAGTTGTAAGTCTAAGGCTTGAGAAAGAGCGAAAGATTGCCTGAAAACTAGTAGTTGTGAACGCTTTAGGTTCGGAGCAACATTTCAGACATCTGGTGATTTTCCTGGAAACGTCTCAATATTCAGAGTTAGGACATTGGAATGCTATCTTGGAAGCACATTATAATTCTGCGTGCATAATTGATTGGAGGAGGAGTGCAGAAGTACCTGCCTCCAAACCTGTTCACATTTTTGGTCTTTCAGTTATTGAGTGGAGTGCCCCACTATGTCAATATATACTGACAAACATCATCAAGTCATCCAAATCTTATCTAGAAAGAACACTTTATAAGCCAGTGGGTAAGAATAGCGTACCTTGCCTACAGTTTATAATCGTCGGTTATTCATATCACACATTTCTGATCTGTACACTCGACAGAGGTACGCTTCATAGACGGAGACTCAGTTAATGGAAGATGAATGCATCGCTACCAGTGAAGCAAGCCTCCAGATATGATTAGTGAACTAGTTCAGCCGTCGTGACGGGAATATGACTGAACAACAAATGTTGTTTCGCCTTAAATATACCATTAGAGAAAAATTGATGTGGTTTAGTAAAGTTATAGTGATAGAGAAAACTAGACAACAAGGAGACTTAGATATGAAAAAATTCAAAAGATGCTTAGAGAAGGTAGCTCAAGTGAAAAGCTCGCAACGAGATGGAGTTTTAATGCATGACCTATCTGACTTTCAAAGAAGAGAAACTGTTGGCGGGACGATGACTGGAGCTTCAATCACTTCAGTTGCTGAACTGTATAATGTAAGGTAAACACCAGTTCCTACGAGCATAATTCTGAAACGAAGGTGAATGTTACAGAGGAGGACCATAGTGTAGGGAAACGTTTTGTGTCTAAAAGCAATCGAACTACGGCAGCAAATAGATTGTAGTATAATCGAATATATATGGGGCATTATGTTGGAGTACTCAGTTAAGAACCGCTTCTCTCTACCATCATCCCAAAGAAACTGAAGTAAGGTTTACTTGAGGATTGACTCCTCAGACTTACCTTAAAAACTGTTCAGATCTATAATTTCCATTTAACTATGTGCTTCGATTACAACTACTGTATGTATGTATGTATGTATGTATGTATGTATGTATGTATGTATGTATGGATGGATGGATGGATGGATGGATGCGTATGCATGTATGCATGTATGTATGTATGTATGTATGTCAAACCATTTTCTTCGTGTTAGTTTTCAATTTACGTGAAAGCCAAGAAATTTTCCTTTTTTTTTTTTTTTTTCAAAATAAAGAGACATTCTTCTTTCGGCTAACATTAAAGTCTATCAAAGATAAGTGTTTTCCTTAAAACTACTTTTCAAAACGAATAATGATTCTTAATGTTTTTGCATTCCAAAACTTTTTGTCTGAGCTAAAAATTTATTGTATTTAAATACAATTAAAATATTGTTTTCTATTTTGAATTTTAAAATGTGTTTTCAAGTTTTACTTTATCTTTATTGATCTTAACAGTGTCATCGGTTGTTAATAACAGAAAAATATTTTAAACTACTGATGTTTTTAAACCAAGAAATCTTTCAAAAAGTTACGATTATGTACTTATTCTGAAACTACGCCCTAAGATTATTGTGAATGAGAGTAGCAAACCTGAATGTTTAAAATCTAGCTAAGACCCTACTTATTACATCAATGAGTGCCATAAAAAAATCTGAATGCCTAGATTTATATAGGTATATCGATGAAAGGGTAATTCGCGTGAGAGTTTAGATTTCTCAGTTGCTATTTTGAATAAGTTTCAGTGGTAGTCGAAGATTTTATGCTAGTCTTTAATAATAGCCGAAAGTTTGGTTGTTTAGTTGAGTTATACATGCATACATACATACATACATACATACATACATACATCCATACATATATAAGTCATCAGTGGAGAGAGAGAGAGAGAGGGGAGACCAAGAGAGGAATACAGAGCAAATATTAGCATGCGATGCAGGCTAGTTCTAAATCAGTGTTTCTCCATCATTTTTTTACCCATGAACCCCTTTGATTTCAGTTTTACTCGGATGGACCCTCCTAAACACTTGATCTTTAAAAAACCCTATTATAGTTTATATATTTAATTATTAGAAATTGCATTATAAAAAAGGTAAAATATTTTGTGTATTCGAGAAGTATATAGAATTTATAGCAGATTGATTTTAACAAAATCTCATGTGGACCCTTACGGGGCATATGGATGCCAGTTGAGAACCACTGATGACTTATGTATGTATGTACGTATGTATGTATGTATGTATGTGTGTATGTATGCATGTATATATGTATGTATGTATATATATATATATATAAATATATATA
>NC_068987.1:36454367-36460053 GCF_001194135.2 Octopus bimaculoides
ATAAATGCATACATACAAACGTACATACAGACAAACAGACAGACATACATGCAGACTGATTGAACGGGCTGCCAAACAATTTTCATCTACTGAGTTCACTCACACAAAGCCTCAGGTTACAGTAGGAGAAACTCAGATAAAGTGCGACGGAGTGGGAATGAACTCGGATGTATATGGCTGCAAAGCGTGCTTAGTAATCACACAGACTGAGTCTTTTGTTTCTCTTTATTTCTGCTTGTTTGTTGTACTGTGAAGTGTATGGTAATATAGTTTGGATAGAGGACCTAATGATATTTAGGTTGTGAGTTTCTTTCTCGGACCTTGCATCGTGTCCTTAAGCAAGACACTTTTTTCACATTGTTTCAGTTCACTTAGCTGGCAAAAATGAGTTGTATCTGTAATTTAAAAGGCAAGAGTAGCCACGATCTGTATTACGCTGAACATTAATTTCAAGAGAGGCTGGAACAGCCATCGTCGTAACCATCGGAATGCCTTTTACACATACTTTAACCCATTTCATGAATAAGGTGACAGACTCAGGGAGAAGACCAAGTAAAGACATGCCGACAAAGCCAGGTCCAAGGAGGAAAGGTGTTCAAGGCCATTGAACTTAAATGTAGTTTAGCTTGTTACCAACCGGCGCTGTCTAAACTGATATTGCGGATCAGTTCATCACAGCGCTGGATGGTGTGATCGATATCCCTGATGCAGTCTGTAGGAGCGTGACATAGCGCCCAATGAAGGTAAAATGAGTCTTGGCCAACTTGATGATGAAAAAACTTCCCTGAAATGAAGTCATTTTCGAAGCGAAAATTCCTTGTAGGAAAGACGGAATTACCTCCCCTTTATCAATTTCAGTTGTTTTGGAAATGGCTCGGTTTATCTACGTATTCCATTCACTAGTCAGCAAGGAGGGAAGCAAATATTTCAGGACCATCTTGGTCGAAAAAAGTTTGCATTGTCTGCTTCCTTTGAGGTATGACCAGATTCCTAGAGCTTCTATTTAATCCTGTATAGCATTCCCTCTTCTTTTAATCATATTGTTGCAAAAAGAGTCCCCTTTACACCAACACGGCTCCAACAGTCAAGTCAGCAGTTGGGAAACCGCAGGCCAGCCCAGCAAGCCAACTTGCTCACAGTGCAAGAAGTAATCGTACCCGACTGGACGTCTTATGTAACGCGGTTCATCGTCGCCCGGATTCATTTTCACTACTCACATCGCATCTTTACACCGACTGTATTCATAGTCAACTTCACATACACTGCTTCCGTAGTCAAATTCAAGCCGACTGCCTTCGTAGCCAACTTCACACTATCTTTTTACTCGTTGTTTTTGTTGGTATCTTCACACTTCGCATTCTTTACGTCACCAATTGATACTCCACGTTCCTTTACCAGTTTAAATCGTCCACCTCACATCAAAGGCGTACAAAACGAAGAAAAACTTACAGCCTGATTCAAAGTAGTCACATGATCAATAACATTGTTTCTCCTTCGTCACACTATATAGATGGCGAATGCCGTAACGTTGCACACCTCTGGGCTTCAAAGCATATTTCTGTATATATCTCCCTTCGTTTTTCTTGCTTCTGCTATTGTTGCTGCTGCTGCTTCTATTACCGCTGCCATTGCCCCTGCTTCTCTCGGCACCACCTATGCCCCATAGACCACGGCCTAATAGTTGCATCGACTTCATACTGGGCACTGACCCTTAACCCTACATGAGCATCCTGCTTCTGTGCGGGATTTAGGGGCATCCGTTAAAACCCTTTTTACACTTGGAGCACAGCTGAATGAAACCTTTATATTGTGTCTTATATTAAGCAATCATCCGTACAAATGGGATTACGTGAAATGCTTATCTACTAATTTAAGGAAGATCCTTCCTATGCAGATTTTGATGTCCGGGGAGAAGAGTGCGGCAAACCAAAAGACCTAACGGTGGACCTTTCTTTTGTGAGTTCTTGGTCCCGGTATGTAGGAGGGGGTCCTTAAACACGGGGACTGCTAAAGCCTTGTTGTAATAGGGGGCTGCACTGTCAAAAATATATTTATTCGTGGACAAGTTCAATATCCTATTACTGACAACCTTCACCTGATTTTTAGACACTATAGGTGGGTGGCAGGATGCCGTTTTAATATACGATAGCTTTGGTTTGTGATAGGGCCTGTGCGAAAACGTGCCCAAATCGTGCATAACAACTAAAACGTTAAGTACGATAGGGTTGATCACACTTGTAACCTTCAGACCAAGGGAGCTAAGCGACAATTGACTCAAGTAGCATCCTCATGTGATCCTCGTGTAGAGTTTTTATGACGATGTGAATATATTGAGTAACAAAGATCGTATGATTCTATGTCCGTAAAGCGAGTATCTATTGTGACTATGTATATACGCACAGAAGATGGGGCAGCTATAAAACACAAACAACCTGCTGGCCTATTGTTATACACTCTGCAACCGGCGAGCGTAAAGAATCGACCATGAGTCCGAAAATGTACATTCTAAAAACTCTTTAGAGCAGAAGCATTTTATATAGTCGGTGATTATGGCTATTTAGAAAGTGACCATTGGTCTCACATTTATTATTGTACCTGGCAATATGGGCGACACATCGGACCTGCTAGCCAGATAATGGAGCTAAAATTACTATTTTGGTCAGCTTGGTGGATAAAAAGAAAGCAAACACAAACTGGTTTCGCTCATGTGGATTTTGTTCTACCGAATTCTCTTGCGACAAGTGTTATCGCTCTTTCTCAAGTCTGTTTGCTTTTGAGCTGTACATGGGCGTTCGCACATTCTTTGTGCCAATGGTGAGTGATGTCACTGATTTGTTCTTCTTTGTGTTTCGACCGGATGGATTCCCGCCTCCCAGAGTATGCAAACTAGGTTGAGATGAAGTGTGTTATGCTTAGAGCACCTCTTCTACCCTCTTCCACAGACCATTAAGGTGAGAAGAGAAATAGGTCAATCCCCAGACGCTCAGGAGTCTGATAAAAATCCAACTACTGCTTCGGTCAGTGGGGTGCGACCCTATGTTATAGGCAGCCTGCGTGTAGGTTTGCGAATACTTCTTCCAGTGCATTCATACCTGCTGCTTTGTCATGATAGACATTTAAATTAAGACATCAAAAGAGTGAGAGAGGGGATGAGGGAGAATGAGTAATGGATAGCGACAGATACAAACTGCAACATAAGCAGACACATTCACACACACACAAGCCTTGACACATTATATACTTGTAACCGATGGAAAATGATAGTGATAAACGTAGAATTTCAAACATCGAATGATAAATAAATATCATTTGTCATTTGCCATTTCATCATATGACTTGAAGTTGCGTCTTGGAAATTGCGATTTTTTGGCTTGCACCTGACATGGATTAAAGTGAGGGAGAGATGCGCAGCATCATCTGACACCCACAATCGTCCCTTCCTATTTGATTCCAGTAGCAGGACGATGTCGAGAGATAGGTCGGTGTGCAGTGAATGGCTGCAATGTTGTTCGTGTCTCGCTGGCTCATGTCCACCCCTATATGCATGCTGGTCTGCATTCCTATTGTTGAACCAATCTCGTAATTTCATTTGCAAAGTTCACTGGCTTAAGTCTTTCCATGCATAGGTAGACAAACACTTGCTCACTGAGGGCTGAAAGCCATCTTCTACACTTACTATGGATTAGCCGGGCTGTGTAAGCCGTTAACTAAGGTGTAGCAGCAGTTGCGTGTAGACAGCTTCGAGGAGCCACAGGTGAGAGCTAGTCCTTAAGTAAGGACCGAAGTGATCGAACAGCTACGAAGAACACTACACGTTCCCCCATCAGAGGTACTACCCCATCCAGACGACCATACACGCACACACGCATATACTCACACTCGCACACACACACACAAACATACATACATACATACATACATACATACATACATACATACATACCAAGATTTTCTGTGTCTGTCTCGCTTTCCACCTCCCTCAACTATACTCCGAAGAATGCTTTGGTGCAGAGAGTTGTAATGAGATACAAGAACGTACCAGTTAAGCTTCCGTCATGTTACATGCACAAGTGGTTGCTGTGTGCGAGCGGATTTCTTGACTTGCTGCCTGACAGGCTGTGTAATAGCCATCTGAATCAGGTCATCTGTAAGAATCCAGCTCACATACAAGCTCCCACACACATAGAGATGGAACAAAGTCGCCAGGGTCTTAGATGGTGTTAGTGAATTTGCGCCGTGATATGGGTGCTGAAATCTCAAAAACACCAAGGGCAGGATGGAGGGCATTTAACTCAAAAAAGGATTATTCCAAACAAAGCTAGAAACGCCGTATGTGAATAGCGCCGTTCTGCCTGCGCTTTTATAGGCAAGGGAGATGTTGCCTGATATGAAGAGGATAGAACATGGATTGGCTATGATCCAGCAGGCCACAGAAAGATCCATGTTAAGAATAACATTAAGAGAAAACATTTGAAATTAGATAATACAAAAAAACTGCAGAGTAAACGTTGTGATCGCAATGTACCGAAAGAAGGAGTGCAGCTGAAACTGGGAAGTCGATTTAGTCAATGTATTTGCGTCAAGATTGAAAAGAATGCAGCAATCAAGAAAGAACTGTAAGCAGTGGTGTATGATAGCATCTGATAGCCTGCTCGATACAGTGATACTGAGATATATAGTTTAGTGATCCGTTATAAGTCGGATCAACAAGGAACGACTTCATCCAATGAGCGATAAATATCATATAATATAAACAGTATTTAAATACGAGCTCCTAATAGTTTAATGCTAGGGAGACAGAATGATTCATCCGATTTACATATCATTGCTTGTGTCTCCAAGGTACTCTTCAGTCTCAAATACACAACATGCGTATTCGAGCCTGTGAGATTACGCGTACACACATAAATTGCAGGTAGTTTGATATCAGATTAAAGGCACTTGTTGAATCTACCCTCAGAGGTAATAAAGCTAATTTATTGGCATATGTTCGTTCTTTGGATGGCAATGGAGTCAGAGATGAATTTTGCCAGACATCTTAAAACGGACAGGAGAGGTGAAACAATTTTTAAAGAAGTTGCAACTTATTTCAAGGAAAATAATAATCCCTTCAAAAATATAACAGCTTGTGCTAATGCAGGTGCTCCATCTATGATTGGATGGTTTTATTGCGTATTTTGCATACACTGTGGGCATTTTGCACCGTGTGTGATACGCAGACAACACTTTGTTGTAAAACAATTTTAATTGATGTCTGCTCGATGTCCTTAATATTGAATTAAAAGTTGTTTAGTATATTAAATCAAATTCTTTACGAGACCGCATCTTTCATGAATGCTGTAATCAAATTAATGAGTTTGAACGTCTTGTAATATGTGTATATATGCTGAATTTTACTCCGGTCTTCCGTAAATATTCTCTGATGATTTTGAGACTGCGATTTCTTCTGGAAACAGTGAACCATGTCCTTTGACGCCCGTGTGTGTGTGTGAGCGCGCTTGTGTGAGTAAATATGAATGAAAAATATGCATTTGCATAGCGATACATAAGGATGCATATATATATATATATATATACACACACACACATACACATATGGATGTATGTATGTATGTATGTATGTATGTATGTATATATATATATATATACATATATATATATGTATGTATATGTATATGTATATATA
>NC_068987.1:36460453-36462335 GCF_001194135.2 Octopus bimaculoides
TATATGTTTGTGTGTCTGTATTTGTCCCCCCAGATTCGCTTGACTACCGATGCTGGTGTGTTTGCGTCCCCGTAACCTGTCGGTTCGGCAAAAAGAGACCGATAGAATAAGTACTAGGCTTACAAAGAATAAGTCCTGGGGTCGAGTTGCTCGACTAAAGGCGGTGCCCCAGCATGGCCGCAGTCAAATGACTGAAACAAGTAAAAGAGTAAAAGAGTAAAAGAGAAACTATAATAGTTGATAAGTTGAAGTTAAATTTGTGGTCGAATACAGACCAAGTCATCGGGTGGTTTAATTCTATTGAGGACAAGAAAAATACTAAATTCATTCAATTTGATATAGCTAATTTTTAGGCATCCATTAACCCGATCATATTGAATAAGGCACTATGTTGTTTTCATAATACGGCAGGGCTTACTAGAGAAGAAATTAAAGTGATATTAGCTGCTAGAAAATCTTTTGTTAGTTTTAATGATAACGTATGGATACGTAAGGATACACCGGATGCTTTCGATGTCCCCATGGGGAGCTCGGACTCTGCACAAATAGCTGATATTGTAGGTTCTTTTATTCTTTATGAATTGGATGATCAATTTCCTATGGTTAGGGGGTATATATAGGGATGATTGCCTTTTATATATTAGGAATAGCTCCAACCAACAATTACAGAGAATTAAAGGTAGATTGTCTAGATTTTTTCGTAGAATGGGGATGAATATCATTTATGAAGGCGATATTTCTTTAGCTAATTTCTTAGAAGTGACATTAGATATTAAAAATGAGACATATAGACCATATCATAAACCTAGAAAAATTATATCATCCTAGAAAAATTATCGATAATTTAGTAAGAAATATTTCATTAAGACTTTCTGAAAATGATATGGTTTTTGATAATGAAGCTCAATTCTATAATTTGGCATTAAATAGGGCAGGATAGAAAGAGAAGGTTTACTATGTCAAACCTGATTGTAACAATATTAAGACAGATATGAATTATAAGAATAATAAGTATAAGAATAAGTTAAGAGGAAATAAGGAAAATAAACCCAGAGATATTCATAAACGTAACATAGGTAATTAAAATCTTTTTAAGAATTATACAAATAAATGCGATAACACTAAAGATGATAATGTATGGTTCATAATCCCTTTTGATAGAAATGTTAAATCTAATGTGATTGCACAGTTTAGAGAGGTGATAAGTAGATATTTCCCAAAGGGTTCACATTATGGTAAAATTATTAATGCACACAGCATTAGGTTTGATTTCTCAAACACTAAGAACTTAGCCCAAATAATTGCAGCTCATAATTTTAAAATACTTAAATCAAAGGGAATTGGGGAGAATAGTGATGAGAACCCTGATATAATTAATCGTACTAGGATTACAGTAACAGAGGTTAACCCCAGAAGATTGAAGTTTGAAGGCCTAAATGCTAGATCGAAGAATATAGTTTATCAATGTAAGGTAACGACTCAAACAGATTTTAACATATACGTGGGTTGTTCTTCGGGACAAATTTGTAAACGAATATCGAATCATTATAATACGTTTAGAGATAGAAGTAAAATGGCGAATACTAGTCTTAGTAAATTTATTTGGGAACTGAAGGAACAAAAAAAGCAATATTCGTTAGAATGGTCAATTATTAGAAAACTTTTCCTTATGACAAAGGTAAGAGATATTGCTCGTTGTGTAATCTAGAATTATTTTTAAAATTATTTTCTAAGGGTAAGTTAATAAATAAACTCACATACAATGCGTTCAGATGTAGTTATTTTTTTAGACATAAGTTTTTCTGGTTTAAATAAATTATAAATTTCAGTATTATCGGGTATTATATAATATTAGGTTTAAAAGACAGGATATATTATCTGC
>NC_068987.1:36462900-36464508 GCF_001194135.2 Octopus bimaculoides
ATATATATATATATATACATATATATATAAGTATATTGTTTTGTCTTGGGAGAGTCATTATGCCAATATAGTTAACACACGCACTCGCTCAATTCCACTTGCTTATTATTAGCCAATTGGTCAGATACCCTCTTAACTAATCGATTAATTGATTTATTTTGTTTTTGTTTGTTCTAAGCTCTTACGTTGCTACTTACAATCTTTTCAATAGCTAGTCTCTGAAATGGCTGCAAGTAGCAACGAAAGAACTAATATTAATAAAGAGCTAAGATTAATGAAGAGATGATTTCAAGCAACATTTTTCAAGACGTTCTTTAAATAGGTTTCTTGGCCTGAGTGTGCCAAACTAAAAAGTTAGTGGATAAGGTATCCAAATTGGAATGTGGTGGTCTAAATCACAATTTCTTCAAGACACCTGAAAAATTAGCAAGGACCCTAATTTACTATATTGCATCCGTAGACCTCCAAAATTTTATATGAACTACCAAGGTTCATGTGAACCCCGCTTTAGAGCACATGGTCGAAATAGTAGGTTTCGTCACATGCAACTGAAATTTAGAAAAGCAATAACATTGGTATTTAGAATATACTACTCAGAAATGTGTTATATGTAATCTTCTTTTAAGTTATTATTTCTCTTTTCACAATTAATAATCATTTCATTATTGCATAATCACATTTATGTGTAATAAAAGTTATATTATAATTATTGTGTATATGACATATTACCTGATATTACTTATGGTCCAAAGTTACTCGTCGTATGACGTGTAATAATGTACTTCATATTATACTAGAAACTCTAAATTTTATGTCAATGAACAATTATACAATGTTTATATTCCACCATTGTTTTAGCAAATACTAGTTGTCTTCAGGTAAACTATGAAAAAGTGAATTTGTGGCCAACGAAAGGACTTATATGTAAGAATTGAAACAAATACTAAAATATTTTATTCATGTGTTGTCGTGGTCGTCGTCGTCATATTAAATGTGGTTTTTATGTGGTACGTAACGCACACACACACACACACACACACACACACACACACACACACACACACACACACTCAGACGTATATACACTCATATACAAAATGTGTCGTGGTGGTGGTGATGATAGTGGTGGTGGTGGTGGTAGTGGTATAAAATGTCCTTTACCATCTCCTACGTAATGAACGTGCAAATGCACACACACTGAGAGACACATACATACATATACACAAAATTTGTCATCGTCGTCGTTGGTATAAAATTCTTTTACTATGTCGTACGTAACGAACGCGCAAACACACACACACTGACAAATACACACTCATATACGAAAGATTATGTCGTCTTCGTCGTTGTCATCGTGAAAATTGTCCTTTACTATAGCTGAATATAGCAAGATTATTTTCGAGAAAATGTTATATTGTTTTAATCCAAATGAAAATAAAAATTGCATGTTGACACTCGCGGGTTCTAATAGAATTACCTTGTAAAATTTGATTTGATTTGATTTGGTGGAGCCGCTCGGAATGCATAGGGAACAGACAGGCGGACTGACAGATAGACAGACAGACAAAGAATTTTATATAGAAAGAGATACAGATATATATATATATA
>NC_068987.1:36465292-36470677 GCF_001194135.2 Octopus bimaculoides
TTTACATATATATATATATATATATGAGAGGAGAAAACAAAGTATATACATAGATGCATTGATCTATATGATGTATAAAAAAGATTTCTAAGAATTTACAAATACATACATAAACACAAAATGTTATAAATATATAAAAAGTCATACACATATAAAATTTTACAAACAAACAAATATTCATAAATATAAATATATAAAATGCGTAAGTCCGAATGAAGAGGATGATAAAGCGGATGTAAAATGATTCATAAGGAGTCTGGAACATGTATAAAATCTATGTATAAAGTCTT
Source organism: Octopus bimaculoides (assembly GCF_001194135.2). Taxonomy (NCBI): domain Eukaryota; kingdom Metazoa; phylum Mollusca; class Cephalopoda; order Octopoda; family Octopodidae; genus Octopus; species Octopus bimaculoides. The sequence goes on from NC_068987.1 coordinate 36,465,583, forward strand.
ACGGCCGTTTCGAAAAGATATAGGTTAGTATGGGCGAGCTAACTCCAACCGTAGCAATACTCTATATTTCTCTCATCAGAGTTAATAGAATCACAAGGTTAAATTTTGTTTTTTAAATGGTAGGTTAAATAATTTAATAAAAATCGAATGTTTGATCGGACCATTCTCTTCGGACATATGATATTAAACATAAAGTATAACACAAGGTATATTACGACGCTATATATAATATATATAAGTTTTAGAAGAGTCCATAATATGAAGTAAGGCTAAATAAAAATCCTATAGTTTAATTATTTTTGAAAAATTTAAACGTTGAAAGATATTTGTGTCTACAGGTAATTATAACGTCAGATATTTCATTGAGTAAACTATTTTTGTTGGCTCGGATTGTGTGGATCGCCTCCTTCGTGCATAAATCGCAATTCTTCGTGTGGGTATTATAAGGTGTGGCTTCTCTTATTATAGACCATTTCATACTGAATTCTTTGTTGTTCATTTTTAATTTATTGGTCTATGTAGCTAGTGTAGTTGAGTTTTTTGTTTCGTGTTTAGTGAACGAGTTTATATGTGCCCTATATATACTTTTAAAATCCATAGAACTATCTATGTAAATCTTTTTAGGTTCATTTAGGGTTCAGACTTCGATTTTATATACGGTATTTCTCCTTAAATAGAAGCCTTTAAGGGGACAAAATTCCTATTACGACAATTACATGTTTTTATTTTGTTTCCGGGTTTAATCTCACTATTTTTTGTATCCAAGTCCTTATTATTGTTCTTCGTGTTAGGATCATCTAGGTTATCTCCAATCGTTTCGTTATTTCTACGTTTAAGTTTGTTATTTGCTGCGATGATAGATCCAAGATTGGGTGTGGAAGAATAGGTTAATTTAAGACACGAACTATTAAATATCGAATGATATTTATGACGGGGTGAGGAAGTTCCTATTGATAATGCTAAAAAATATCTTAGGGAGGTTTTCTTACCTGGAGGTAGAAAGGGGGTGTAAACCATAGAATTTCCCATTTCCTCCCAGAATAGATCTTATTCTGCCTCGTATCGTTATTGCTATACTTGAAACATCTATAGAGTCTAGATACACTTTGATACATTTTAGTGTTGTTGCTTTCTAAATTCGGTGGGGTTATTTATAGGATGTGAGTGAATGTTAGAATTCGTAATATTTGGAAACTGTTTGCCTAATCCTTTTTAAATATCGTGTTTTTAATATTGTATATTTTAATGTTAAAACCGCTGTCTTTTAGTGCTGTATTATAAAGGGGTGCAAACTCTTAAATATTTTTTTCATTTGCGGACACATTAGATATTCTTATCGATACGCCTTTAATCATCCCCTTAATAAAACTTTGGGGATGGTTTGATAAGGCGTGAATATGCTTCATAGTTCTGTTAAGTTTGTGATGGGGGTAGAATAAGCCATTATCCAAATTTAATGTTACATCCAATATGTTAACACATTTAGAGACATTTTCAAATATGATATCTAATTTGCATAATTTTAAAAGTCTTGTTGTGCCTGGGGTGAGTCATTCTCTTTTTGTGCCTTATAATTTAACACACTCACCGGTAAAAATTCCACTTATTCCTTATTTTTATTTTCCTAAAATTTTCGTTGCGTCTTGCAGCCTTTTCAATAGTGTTGACTCTTGAAAAGGTTATTGAAAAGACTATTGAAAAGGTTGGAAGACGCAACGAAAATTTTAGGAAAATAAAAATAAGGAATAAGTGGAAATTTACCGTTGAGAGTGTTATTTTTATAAGGCACAAAAAGAAAATAACTCTCCCCAGACACAACAGAATATGCTTCAAAAAACGAACTCACATAAAGAATCTTTCAAACCAAATCCCAAAACGAAATATTAAAAAGTTTTATTAATTTTTACTAATCCTATCAGTTGCTTGTGTGGAGGATTCAGATATGGCGAATAAAGCATCATCTCTATATAGGCCTCCACTCCTTAATTTTATATTCCTGAAGCTCTATCAGAGCGCTAATCGGTTGAGCTGTATAAAGTGGATAGCTATATCATTTATTTCTTCATTATATATATATATATATATGGGGGGTATGTATGTGTATATATAAATATATATATATAGATACATGAACATATACATTTACATACATATATACACACATATATGCACACATACATACACACGTGAGAGAGCGGACACACACACACATAAGGCGGCGAGCTGGCAGATATTTAGCACGCCGGGCGAAATGCTTAGCGGTATTTCGTCTGCCGTTATGTTCTGTGTTCAAGTTTCGCTGAGGTCGATTTTGCCTTTCATCCTTTCGGGGTCGATTAAATAAGTACCAGTTACGCACTGGGGGCGATATAATCGACTTAATTCGTTTGTCTGTGCTTGTTTGTCCCCTCTGTGTAGCCCCTTGTGGGTAGTAAAGAAATAACACATACAGACACACATACTGAGAGCAGTATACATAAACGAAATCATTGGCAATTAAAATATGAATATATGAATTTATAATGATGTAAAATTCTCTAGAAATGAAACAATAACTTAATATATGCTATGAAAATCACGTATATTTTGCAATACAAAGAAATATGTAAGAAGTAGTAAATAAGGAATACTGAGGAATAGATGGAAAATAACGATATAGAAATAGCTCCAGGAAAAGAGAAGAGATTTGTCAATATTAGCAGAAATATAAAACCAGCAAATAAGTGGAAAGACAAAACAAAGGAATGAACAATATGCAGAAATATTGTTAAAGACATCCTAGTAATAAGAGAATATTTAAAACAACATATGTCAATAAAATTGACAACGGATCAGAATATTTATAGAATATTTAAAAACTTAAATGTTCATTGAAAATTTAATGAGTTTTATTAAAAACGAATTTAGAACAAATAAATAAACCATATCTAAACAAGTAATTGAAGTATTCTGTGCTGCAATATAGATGAAAAATATACCTACAACACAATAGAACTATAACGAAAACAATTCATCGATACAATGAAGTAATTAACGAGCACCAAAAGTGAAACATCATAAAAAATCGATTTCATAAAGAAAACTGGAATATGTTATGAATTGACAAAATATATCTTCTTTATTTACAACATAGTCCGAGCTAGAAGGACAGCAGCCATGTCTTTTTAAAAGGACTCCAAAGTAGTGGAAGGAAGGAAAATGTTCTTTTCTAACCGGAGACCTGACCCACAAACTTCAACACTGTGTGCGTTACGAAAACGACAAGTTGAGCCAATAGAGGTCTAGACCAATCTTTTCTCTGAATACCAAAATAGCCCCTTTGATGAGCTTCTAAATAATTTTCGCTTCTAAAACTCCACTCATAAGACGTTCATTGGCGTGAGGCTATAGTAGGAGACTTTTCCTAAATTATTGGAACAGAAACCGAAATATCGTAGTTGTGAATTTATGAAGTACACTGCCACTTTTTTCCCTTTCTGGATAAATAATGGCACACTCTTGATGACAGATTAACTGAAACGAAGACATTTGCAGCTGCTGCAAGAAACTGATAAGAGTGAGACTTAAAGGAATTACAAACGCTAAATAATACCTAACACTAAACTGCGTAGAAATTATTTATAAGTGTTTATATGAAATACCAGCTGCAGAGAGTAACTGTCAAAATGGAACTTGTAAGTGGGAGGAAGTTTTCCTAGTAGAGTATATTGCTTCGGAAAGTAAGGGAAATGAATTCCGTTACAGTATGAGAAGATAACACAAAAGTATTATCTGTGTACATTATTGCAATTGTTTTATATATATATATATATATATATATTCCTCCATAAATAATCTAAACGTATTATCTACTGAAAAGGGGGGGGGGCATTATTCTAATACTAAGGACACGCACACGTTTATTACACTTATTTATCTTTCAGTTGATTACCTATTTCAAAAATTAAATAATTGATTGCTTGCTTACTTGTTATTCGTTGGGTTAAACAATCAACAAGCAAGATTTGTCAAAGCTGTTTTGTCACCTTTCGAGATCACAGCCATAACATATCCTCTCTGTTCCACTTCTGCATCTGGTCTGCCTCTTTGTCTCTTAGTTTGTAGCCCTCGAGACACAACAGTATATTTTACTTACATTATCATTATGTATATTTGTTTGTGCATACAATGTGTTCGGGCTGAATTTGACAGTTTGAATAAAAGGAAAAGAAAGCGCAATATCCCATCCAAAAGTAAAAGTATTTTATGAAATAAAAAAAATGTCAGCTAGACTATCAGAAGTACCTGGTATTGCCTGGGTTAAAAAAAATGAATGTTCATTCTAAACTTGATATATTTTATTGATACTTATTGTTATCGGGGATTCTAAATTAATAGCATAAGTTTTGTGAGATCAACAGAGTATAAATGAAAATATTTTGAACACGAGAGCATCCAACATACAACAGATTATGAAAGACGCAAGCTACTTACGGATAGTACTGCCCATGGTATTTCTTGATGGACATTAGTAAACTTACTCAGATTCGGAATTGTACTCTTTCAAATTGTACTGGTAAAACAGTAGGTATTAACGGAATACTTGAAATGAATACATTTAGAAAGCATTATTGCACTCATTTTCAACATAATAAGGAAAGCTGAATTTATTATTTTTTCTAAAATTTAAATCACTGGGCCACATTTTCCCCATGTCCCCGAGTCTAAGAAACTTGACCTTAAATTCCTTTTCACAAAACCATTAAACTTACGGAAGTATTCGGGTTTTTCCTTATTTTTTCAATTTTCTTTAGTGGAACAAATATTTGCCCTCATGATCCATGGGCAGGCCTCAAATTCCTTTTTCACATTACCATTGAGCCTATGAAGAAATTCATGTTTGTCCTCAGTAATTTTCAATTCTATTTGTAGGGCCAACATTTCATACCCCACCGCATGTTCGATGGAAAGGATCTACATTTGAACAAAATCTAATGCTGGTTTTTAGGAACTCACATACTCAGTTTGAGCATAACTGGTCAACTGCTTTTCAAGAACATACGAGATGAAAGGACAAACAATAATACAAACCAGTTTTATATAGAGATATTATGGC
>NC_068987.1:36471743-36472358 GCF_001194135.2 Octopus bimaculoides
GTGAAATTGACGTGTAATTTTATTATTACGAAAGTAACAAATTACTAATTAACATATAAGTATATATCTATTCTTATGCATGTTTGTATGTATGTATTATGTAAGTGTGTATGTATGTATGTATATGTATGTATGTATCTATGAATCTATCTATCCGTCTATCTAATATTTCTCATGTACATAGGTATGTAGGTATATATGCATATATGTATCTTTGGATGTCTATCGCCATTGGAATAAATATTGTGGAGAAAGGGAGGAGACGAAGAGAAGGTGGAGGTGGAGGAGAATAAGGAGGAAAGAAGAAGAGGAGAAAGAAAAGAAGGAAGGAAGGAAAATGTTGATGGCAAAGATGACTACGTCGACAGTGATATGAATAAAGTGTAGAAAGAGTGGAAAGGGCAGAAAGTTGTTCGATCAAAACAGATGGAAATGTAATTAACAATAAATAATATTAAATTTAAAGATATTTTTTACACAAAATATATTATTTAGCAATTTCAATAATGTTTGATACCAATATGAACTGCAAGAGACACATACTCAATGTTTTTATTCTTAATTATTGTTGCTGTTTTGCCGTTGTTGTTGTTGTTGTTGTTGTTGTTGTGGTGG
>NC_068987.1:36472439-36475935 GCF_001194135.2 Octopus bimaculoides
CACACACACACACACACACACACACACACACACACACACACACACACGTATATATAGTAATAATAATAAAAATAATCTATGGAGGCGATTTATTAATATTTAAATGCATCGCTACTTGTGTTTCCACAGATGAAATGTTTTTGTGATCATAGTCTGCGTACCTGGGATGATTACAGTCCAGTACGTAATATTCATGGATATCAGGTGGGTCTTTGTTAATGTGTTAATTTCTTCAGGTGATATGGCATTGAAATTGGAAGTAACGAGTTCAACTGAAGGGTGTTTAACAATTTTCACCAATCAAAACCTTCGTTGGGGTACGTCGGCGGTCCTGAGTTTGGATTATCCTGATAATTCAGCATTTGGATTAACGTATATTTATCCTACGCTAAGTTGGCACAGCTCGTACGTCCCATAAAAACTGCTTTTGCAGGTTGGAACCATTAGAATGTAGCTGACACAATAAATTAGGAGCTTTTGTACGTGTGTTCTAATGCATTTCCCTTAAGCGAACTTAAAGGATATATGTCTATATAATAAAAATGGATGTGTGTGTGTGAGTGTGTGAGTGTGTGCGTATGTGTGTGTGTATGTCTGTCTGTCGCTCTGTCTGTCTGTATATCAGCCTATAGGAAGAAAAACTACGGCGCAGTTTTTTCTTGTGTAAAATTTCAAGACGAAGACAATGAAAGAGGTCCCGAGTTTTTAGCGGCGCTCTGTAAGGGGCCACTGGCCTTTTTCCAACATGTGCAAAATCGCAGTTCAAAAATAAATGAAGGGTCTAAGAGATATAACTTTTATTGGATTAATATACTACTTTCTTTTTATCGGTTTCAGGTCAAAGTCGCGGCCATGCTGGGGGCACTGCCATTTTGCTACACTGTTATTATTGAGACCCTCTGATATGTGGCATTTTGTGAATTAGGGAGAGTTTGATATCGCTGACCTAATTTGCGCCTCCTGCCGCGAGGTAAGTTCATCCGGGACTCTCAACAGGAAGAGATCCAGTTTTGTTTTGAAAACACCCACATGCACTTTATATAGGTCTCTCAGACTCTTTCGAAGAATATTAAAATGCTGTGGGCCCTTGAAATCCAGGTATATGCAGTAACTGGTCCTGAAGCGCGACGGCATTGTTGGCATCTTTGGCACTGGTCAGTGGCGACCTGTTCAGGCATTTGTGTAGCTTTCAATGCCAACATTTGGCACAATGTCTTCCAGGATCTTACAGATGTATATTACTGCATATCTCTCCCTACTTCGCACCAGAGAGAAGTGTCTTAGCTCTTTCAGCCTTTCCCAGTAGCTGAGCTGTTGCAATGGATTCTTCAAGGGTGTTAATTTTACACTGTCGGGTGACCATAGTTAGGAGTTGCAGTCCAGGCGGCTGAGGACGAATGTCCTCCAGAGGACCATCATAATTTCCTTCTCTCTAGTTAGACTAGAAACCGTAGCTTAGATTTCAGCCCAACATTTTTCCTTTGTTTCACGTATTCCATATCAGAATTTATGAGGTCAGCTGTCATTTTCCTATCTCACTTCAATATATTTGTACAACTTTTCATTTGAAAATACCTATTTTCCATAAACATATAACGAAACAAATTCGGTGGGGCACTCTTTTGCAGGTAAGCTACATGTGTAATATAACAATACACATAGTTACATGTGTGCGGTTGTGTATGAGTGTGTGTGCGTGTGTGTGTGTGTGTGTGTGTGTGTGTGTGTGTGTGTGTGTGTGTGTGTGTGTTTGTGTGTTTGTGTGTGTGTGTGTGTGTGTGTTGTGTTTTGTGTGTGTGTGTGTTGTGTGTGTGTGTTTGCTTAAGTGTGCCTGTGTGTGTGACTGTGTGCAATAAAAAAGGAGGATCTGGCGTTGAGGATCATCGAAGTATAAAATTATTTGACTCGATAATTGGAAGAGTCTACTCTTTGCATCCGAGTCACTATGAATGTTCCTTTTTGAGGCTGCATTTTCATGAAATAAGAGGACCGAATTCCTTCTTCTTTCTAAGAACGATTGGTGGTCAAAATACTCGTACTTAGCAGTTTAACCTTAAATTTGGTAGAAGGTGGCAATAAGTAGGATAGAACAGTAGCTGAAGCTTCTGTGTCACGCACACCTATTTCTTTGAGAGATCTTTTGCAATTCGTCTCCTGAATTGTGAAGTAAGTAATCCATTAGCGTTGTGGCACAAATATAAAAATGATTTATCAGAAGACTACAAATATCAAGGACAACTAAGATTGTCTGGGAAGGAAATATAATTCTGCATTGATTGAAATTGAAGATCGCATTGTTTTAGTGGGAGGGGAGGAGCTCCGCAAGTTTTGCTTACGCTTACCTGACATCAATTTCCTATACGTTTGTCTTTTACGATGTCCAATAATAAGTCCCAAAGTCAGATTTGAAAATTGTTGGTTTGCAATTAGAAGAGGCCTGTTTCTCACACGGCCTGTTATATGTTGGGACATCCAGAGTGGGGAGCAAAAAAATGTTGGCCCTACTGGAAAAACCCGAAACTTTGTCTATAAGGAAGTTTTTACCATAGGACAACAAACTAAAATTTGCAGAATGATTAATAACCTTGAATTAATAATGTCAAGGTCACACTATATTCGTCCTAGAAAAGCTATTTGTATTTATGTTTGTTGTAATACTGCAGTTCCATAAATTATAGTACATATGTTTTTAGTTTTCCTCAAACTTTTACTTACTTATCTTGTACTCGACATAAGCCAAAGTCTGAGCAATGTTTGCTTCATTTATAGACTGAAATATTATAGACCATAGATCAGAGGTTTATATGCACCCATGATAACATTGGCCAGTAGAAAACAGCGCTGCACTGTACCTTTTTATGTAAGTAATTGCATTAAGAGTTCATTCCTGCAGCGATCGTGTTTTAACTTGCATTGCCGTGTTTAAATATTCTCTTCACGGGAATGTTTGCTGAAAATGAATATGTCGCTCGTACAAGTTACAAAATAGTGCATAAGATGGCAAAGCGAGGAAAGCCGTTTACTGACAGCAACTTCATCAAAGAGTGTATGCTGGAAGCAGTAAATGTCTTGTGTGATGAGAAAGCCGATTTGCTTAGAAGTATAAGCCTTTCAGCAAGTTCAGCTGTACAAAGAACAGAACTTGGAGAGAAAATAGTGCTACAGCTACGCGAGAAAGCTACGAACTTCTTGTGGTATTCTCTGGCGCTGGATGGGTCTACTGATCTCTCGAGTTCGTCACAACTCCTCGTGTTCGTTCGTGGTGTTAATGTGGGCTCTCAGATCACAGAAGAGTTGGCATCTGTTTGCAGCATGCATAGAACAACAACGAGAGAAGACATTTTCCTGGAAAAACATAAAACTTTGTAAAGCTATATCTTCAGTGGAATCTAAAAGGTTTAAACAGAAACAAAATTCATGCAATAAATATAAGTAATTGAACGTTTTATGATATATACATGTGTTCACGTGTATATGTGGTGCTTCATCATGACCG
>NC_068987.1:36476405-36478905 GCF_001194135.2 Octopus bimaculoides
GGTGGGCTGCGACTGGTCGAAGAAGGTCATGCGGAGGCGTGGTTTGAGGTTGGTATATGGGTTAGCTGTAAATACCGCATGGTCAACAGGAAATTTACCACGTGGAGCTCAGGAAACAGTGCACGTGGTGATTAAACATAGGTCAGGTTGTTGGCGGAGGAAATACGAAGGGGTAGCATGTGCAATTGTATAGTTCTATATATCAAAATGTGTGTATCTTTGTGTCTGTGTTTGTCCCCGCCACCATCGCTTGACAACCGAAGTTATAGTATTTATGTCCCCGTAATTTAGCGGTTCGGCCAAGCGACCGATAGAATAAGTACCACGCTTACAAACAATAACTGGGCTTGATTTCTTCGACTGAAAGGCAGTGCTCCTACATAGCCACAGTAAAACAACTGAAACAAATAAAAGATTAAAAGAATTGAAACCTTCTTTTTTAATCTAAAATATACTCACCTTCCTTTTCTACAATGCTCTTCCATCTAACTGGTAGATTTGCAAGGCCCCTCTTCCAAAATTCACTTCTCCGTGACGAAAAATACTCCTATCCTGTTCTGACCTCGTCCACAAAATTCATATTTTTTATGTCCAAATGATTTTGAAGACTGCGGAATAAATGATGAGGCAATCTCCGGTGAATATGGTGGGCATCGTTTCCTATTCAAACTGCTCCAACCTTTCGAATGTCATCCTCACTGCATGTGGTCAAGCATTATCCTGATGGAAGACATCTTTCATCTTGAAAACAAAGATGGTCTTTTTTATCTAGCGCTGACTTAAGCCGCTCAAGCTGCTCGCAGTAGATCTCCTTTCTTATAATTTGGCTTGGGTTTAAAAGTTCAAAGTGGACTAAACCTTTCATATCCCACCAAACGGATAACAACACCTTACGTGGGCGAGACCTTTAACCTGAGGTGCCGGGTTTTCTCCTTCTCTACCCACTGTCTTCGGTGCATGGCATTTTTATAGAGAATTCATTTCTCGTCACCAATCACTATTCGGTCCAAAAAAGGTTCATTCATAAGATGTGACAGCAAAGAAAAGAACAAGGAAGAATTACTTCCTGCATTTATAGCAAGTTAATTCAGGTGGTAATTTTTAGTTCATGCAATTGAAAAAAACGCATTATTTATGGGATAACCCAATAGACACACACACACACACACACACACACACACACACACACACACACACACACACACACACACACACACACACACACACACACACACACACACACACACATGAGTGCATGTTTGTATATATGTTTGTATTATAGTCATTTATATATGTTTCACATTGCCACTTGATATATACTATTCATACCTGTATTCTCCCGGATCTATCTACATTGATATGATGAAAAACAATGCTTAAATATTATCTGACAGATACTGCAAATAGATGGGCGATACAGTAATAAGGACTTCTAGAATGCACACAAAGCTGGCTGATAGTGACTACAATGGCCAGTATGCCGGAATTTGTAAGGGGATTGACTAGGTTTTGACTCCAGGACGGATTTGTTCAGTATTACAAATACAGATTTGTTCAGTATTTCGTTGACTTGTCGCGCGCTATCCCATCATTCATGGTATAATAACGTGACTCCTTTCTAAATAGGCAACGTAAAAGTCCACAACCTTTGCCAGTTTATAAAACCATTTGGAAATTCGTTACTCTTATCATTTCCCGGGCGAAGTTAACTTCAATATTGGTTTAAAATTTAGTAGAACACTGGTTTAGAATTTATTTTAAAGCGTTTAGAGTTTAATTCAACCTTGATGGTTTTTACCGCTTTTTACTTCAACCTACAAATGGCAGTTTCCAGAATATCACTTCCTACCTTATTTTTCGTAATCAACAATTTGCATTTTCCTTCCTACTCGGGGCAACGCAGTATAATTAATCTGCAATGAATGCAATTTGGATTTGAACCCAGCCACGCATAAGCTGCAGGTTTAAACAACTATGGCGAAGAACGAAGTTAATATATGACAAAACTTTCTTATGCATTTTGATTTTTTTTATATATTCTTACTATCAAAATATTATATCTGGATATTTCATATAGGTTGTTAGAAGAGCAAGTGGTGTGAATTGAACAGGAGCAGACAGACAGAAAGACAGACAGAAAGACAGACAGGCAGGCAGACAGACAGACACACAGGCAGACAGACAGACAGACAGACAGACTAATTGACACAGCGACACGCATACACAGACAAACAGATAGATAGATAGATAGATAGATAGATAGATAGATAGATAGATAGATAGATAGATAGATTTGAAGCACCGAGGTTTTATTTCTGAATCCGTTTCAATTTTTAAATCCGTTTCAACTTACGATTACATAAATCGCTTACAAGTTAGCAATTTATTCCGTTATGACATATATTGTAAGGGAAAAGAAGCCGTGAGTAAAAGAGAAAGAAAAGAGAAAAAAGATGAAGTGAATTATTGAAACAGAAGGTGAAAAGAGAAACTGGCAGCA
>NC_068987.1:36481282-36483280 GCF_001194135.2 Octopus bimaculoides
ATGTATATATATATATATATATATATATATAAAAGTAAAAAATATATATAACTACGAAATAGCCATAAATACAACCCTCTTAAGTACAAAGTAGTCCGGCTACGGAAAATGAAAAAGGTGAAGATAGTGCTAATTATAGTTGGCTCCTTGGACAATATCAGAAGGCATCAAAGGGAATAGAAAAGAAATTGGAATTGAGTGCCCAGTAGAACTGTTACAAATGATTTGCCTCCCTGGCACGGCCAGAATAACCAGGAATGTATTAGATAGCTGAAATGATAGAAGTATTATCATGTACATTGTTTTGTCTTGGTATAAACGTGTAAGCGTGTGTGTATCTATATCAGATAGTAACTGAGGTTGGTATCCGTAGCGGTGTTTTGACTTAAACGATAAAGCTTGTGCCACCATTCCTGCTACAAAAACAATCGGCCATATACAAGGGCCTACAACTGCAAGAGTTATTAATGTAACCCATAATTTCTTTGTGGATGACCTCAAGATATATGCTAAAAATATTAACAATACCAAAAAAACAACTGGTATTAATAAAATTCGCAGATGAAATACAAATGGCATATGGCCAGAAGAAATATTCTCATTTAATTGTTAAACGCAGAAAGTCAGTGCACCTGACACAAAACCTGTGCAAAAAGGTTTCACTGTCTCTCCTGTCCCACATAAAGAATGTTATGAGTACCTAGCCATTGATGAAAATATATCATAACAAAGTATCGCAAATAAAGATAGAGTGACTCAAGAATATTACACGACACAAAGAAAAATATGGCTTCCAAGCTTTTCTCTTATAACAAGACAATGTCCCACATGCATTTGGAGTACCAGTGCTGATTCCAGCATTTGGGATAATTGACTGGTTTGTTGAAGAAATCCACTCCATATACATTAAAAACCGCAACAACTCTAGAAATCTCCACAAAAGTAATGGTATCGACAGGCTCTACCTAAGAGGAGATAAATGAGGTAGGGGCTTGAGATCAGTGCAAACAGTGCAATCAGTGCAAACACTCTCTGGCAGTACTTGCTAAACAACAGCAGCAAAAATTACTTGGTGCTGAAAAGTGAAGAAAATAATATCACACGTATTGGAAGTGAGCTCCTCAGGAAGTACACTCTTCTTGATGACCTCCCATACAACTCAAAATCAGTCGGACTAGCATATCTTGAGGAAGACCCGGAGGTTAAACGCTCAGCATACCAAAATAAGACCATGCATGAGTATGGTTCCCGGAGACTTGAAGAAGATAGTAACATTGACACGAAGCGAACCTTCTCTTTGAATCGTGACCACTATATTACATCACATTTTGAAGGCTATACATTTGCAATCCAAGAAAAGGGGATTGCTGCTAAACGCATTATCAACAAAAGAGACGGTGAAGCACTTGGAACACCAAGATACAACTGTAAATGTAGATTGTCATATATCTGTGGAAAACATCACATGTGATTAGAGGCTGCCCCAAAATATCATCTCTATGCGTCATGACAATATACAATGCCATTTGGAAAAGAGGTCAGTCCTGGAATAAATATAGAGAACCCAAATTAATAAATACGTACACAAATATAAGCACAAGCAATATAAGTGGAATATAAGTGGAATATAAGTGGAATATATATATATATATATATCTTTGATGAAGATTTATACAGATAAACTTCATTACATTTGCTTGGTCGGATACGTAGAGTGTTCGGTTTTGGTAAGGTGAGAATTCTGTTTATTTATATATGTTTTCTTAAACAATACTATGCTGATGACCGGAGTCTAGATTCATTCTAGTAATCGCGAAATCGGTCGATACATAGTTGAGTTATTTAAAAGAAAGTTGGTCTTCTTCTGTTCGTTGTTTTCCTCGCATTCGGTACTAAATGTGTTTATTATGGGAACTCCATTGTGTGGCATTATTCTGTAGTAATGCCCCTTATATAAATATAAACGAATATATATATATATATATATATATATATATA
>NC_068987.1:36483374-36484764 GCF_001194135.2 Octopus bimaculoides
ACTTATTCTATCGGTCTCTTTTTTCCGAACCGCTAATTTACGGGGACGTAAACACACAGCATCGGTTATCAAGCGATAGTGGGGGGACAAACACAGACACACAAACACACATACATATATATAGATATATACATATATACGACGGGTTTCTTTCAGTTTCCGTCTACCAAATCCACTCACAAGGCTTTGGTCAGTACGAAGCTATAGTAGAAGACACTTGCCCAAGGTGCTACGCAGTGGGACTGAACCCAGAATCATGTGGTTGGTAAGCAAGCTACTTACCACACAGCCACATCTGTCAAGTGTAAGCATAACAGACCGGATATTTTTGTTTGGGATAAACAAGAAAATGTATGTACAGCCATAGAGATAAGCTGTCTTGCTGATATGAATATCTTTCTGAAAATCAAAGAGAAAGAAGATAACTATGGACAACTGCTTTGAAACCTCCAGGATTTATATCCGGATTACAAATTTACATTTATACAAATAATAACTGGAGCGCTAAGATTTGTAAGTAAATGCTTAACTGTCAGTTTTGGTAAACTTCGATTTTCAGAAAAAGAAATCAACCAACTGATCTGCACATTACAAATACCATCTATTAGCAAAACAGTAAAAATATGCAAGACTTTTCTCAAGTTTAAAATGTGACATTGCTTTAGTTATCTACATTCCAACGATGGAGCTTTGTGTCCTTGTTAAAAGCCAGATGCATTTTCAGAGGAAAGAATTTACATAATTAAAAACAGAAGAGACATACATGCATATATACACGTATGCATGCATGCATGCATACATACACACATATACATACATACATACATACATACATACATACATACCTTTATGCATACTTATTCTGATTCAAGAGAATATGTACAAACACAAATATTCACGAAAATTTCGGACCCAAAAACTGATGGATAAACAAACGATGGCATACACACGCACACACACACACACATATAAATATACACACGCACACAGTACACATACACACACACACACACACACGCACACACATATATGCATACATTTATATGTGTGTATGAATGAGTGTTTCTATGTATAATTTTTGAACCGTCTTTTACATTTGATTTAAAACGCTGAAAAGTGGACTTTAGGTTTAGGAAAAAGTGTAGTTTTTAATCTTTTAGAATTATGTGATTTTTCTTAAGGGTAAGGAGGAAATGTAATTTTTAAACTTCTCAAAATTTTCTGGTGAGATAGCAGACAGTATCCCGAAATTAGCGGTCGTAACGTGGGTATACACTTACACCCACTCACACATACACTCATACATTCACACACATACATTAATACATACATACAAACATACAAACATACATATAATATATATATAATGCATGAATATATGTGTATATAT
>NC_068987.1:36485238-36487695 GCF_001194135.2 Octopus bimaculoides
GTGTGTGTGTGTGTGTGTGTGTGTGTGTGTGTGTGTGTGTGTGTGTGTGTGTGTGTGTGTGTGGGCGTGCGCACGTCTGTGTGTAACGATATAGAGACAGGGTGAGAAAACAGAGAGAAAGTGTGGACGAGTAAGGGAAAGGATGCAGACATTTTAATAAGCTGTCCTCCTTCCACTTGAACTCCCACTACTACTACCATCACCAATGGTATCAGCATCACTATTACCTCCTGCTGTATCACCACCACCTCCACCATCAGCTCCACCACTGTAGCCCCTCGGCCACCATCCTACAACAACAATCACAACCACCACCATCATTCACTCCACCACAACCTCAAACTAACATCCACCATTATCTTATGTATAAATGAACAACAACACTGCTGGGAAGCCTATTAAATTCTGTAAGATAAGAAGAGTGCCATTATGGAAATATGTCCTGTTGTCCTGTTTTCTTTTTTATTCTTAGCTTTCAATTCAGCTAATATTTTGTTTTCAATATTTTCTTTATGCAAAATAATTGTCCTCTGTGGGGAAAACTAAAAGACAGTCTTTCAATTCCTATTGGCTAACTGAGATTATCGGAGTTCTTAACGACCAAAGTTTAATTTCCGGTTTGGCCTTGAATTAAAGAAAGCGATTTTATGATAGGGTCTTCGAAAACTATAATAACCAGCGAAAAAAGAAAGTCATTTTAGAAAGAGACAGAAGATATAAAGAGGTAACTATTTGTTGTGATTGAGAATAGGATAAAGGAATGCCTATGGACGGTAAATTGCGTAAAATATGGCTTGTTATGTGATTGATAATATGTGGCTGTTTGTATAGATTATTGGATCGTTTCAGTGCCTGGCTAGTTGATTAACTGGCTGAATAACTCTGTCTTTGGATACGTGTGTGTGTATAAAATAGATGTGGTGGTGGTGAGAGAGCAGATGGCTTGACGTATGAATCGATAGATCAATGGATGGATTCATTGGTGGGTCGATGCTTGGATCCAGGGGTAGTGAATTTGATGATAGATTAGTGAATACATCGATGGATGGAAACATGAATAGAAGGATAGCGGGGTTTTGTATATCTGTATAGATATTTTCAATGTTCGTTCTTTGGATGGGTAGGTGAATGCGTAGAACGTGTGGATAAATGGTTGCAGGTGAGGATTGATTGATAGGTGGGTTGGTCATAAATGGATTGATAGATATATGGGTAGCCTAGCGGATGGATGGATATAACAAACGCGGGTTCGGTGACAAATGGGTTGGAAATTTGTACGTAGCCCACCACCCCATACATACACACACACGCCTTTAGAAAAGATCACTGATAGTTACATGGAGAAATGTACCTATGGGTGGAGAAGTTATGAGATAGTTTAATGGAAGAGCAATTTAAATACGGAGAGATTGTCTAAAAACAAGAAGAACGGGTAGTTGTCAGAGGCAAACCTAAGTAGTCACCCCGCTATCAATTACACAATCAAATGTGTATCAAAAATAATATTATCGTTGTACATTCAGAGCCAAGAAATAACTTTTGATTCCAACTCTGCTTCAAATGCCACCAGAACGTTAGTTTGTACATGCTCGTTCATTTTGCTGGAAACAACAACCAAATAGGAATCAAAGTGAAATATACATTGGAAAATATTGCTGTCATGTTGCTTAATTCATGGAACAAGTACCTCTATGGGGAAATTGATGTCAGTCTTGAGATGTGTAAACATTGTGCAATGCAATGTGAATTTCAATGTTAGATTTCAATTCATTTTCTGCGTTCTCTTTTTTCTAGCATTTAATATGGTGCCTGAAAAGTTCCATTGTGGTATAACATATCTACACTTTCAGAATAAAGAAAGATGACGTCCACGTATTCTACTGACAACAGTAACACCACAGTTTACTATGTATCAGGTTATACTGACGCATTTAAGACTCTCCTCGATCCAGGCCCTCTAACGAGTTCCTGGATATGAATTTGATACTTTCTGCTCTCTGACCGAATTTGGGTAGGCCGAATCATCTGGCACTATGTACTTGTTCTTGAGAAATTTTAATGGTCAATTCTTACTTGTATTCACCTAATGAAAACGTTGTGTTTTTGCATGATGTAGCATTTTAATAGTGACTGCCACTACTATTACTACAACAAATATAACGCCGTCACACCACAGCTGGTGAGCAGCTTATAGCAACAGTTGGGTGTTAGTTTACACCACCGCATGGAACGTCAAATTCGCCTACGTTATATAAACGCTACGGATTTTGAATGCTTTAACGGAACCTACATAACTGGAGTTTTCTTAGACTGTTCCTTTCTTCTGAAGATGGGGCTTTATATAGAGGTTTCATTAAACTTGGCACATTGTCTAAAGATTTCTATTTTCGCTCCTTTTCATTCTTTGATATCCCAAAGCTTCAAGCGAACTACAACGCTCATATACATATAAATATA
>NC_068987.1:36487740-36489253 GCF_001194135.2 Octopus bimaculoides
TATATATATATAAAGCAAAGTAACGAGTTGGAAACTCTCAATAAAAGATGAGTGTCGTAACTATAGTAGCAAGCAAGGGAGAAAAATCCTACCATCCTCCAGCAGATGACGGGATTGCGAGACCTACTCGGTTTCGAGCTTATTTTGCAAATCTTCTGTCGCGAACAACTTCCAGCTTAAGAGATGGCCACAGTCTGCTCCATCTCGCAATTTATAGTAAACAAAGCGAGCATCGGTCATTGAATTGCATCACGTAAAGTACCAAGTTAGAAAATCTTAATAAGAGATGAGAGTAGTAACTATACCAACAGCCACATCGATGCGGCGATTGATTTTACTTGTTAGTATAGTTACTACTCTCATGTCTTATTGAGATTATCCAACTGGCTACTTTGCTTGTTGGAAATCAATGACCGATGGTCGCTTTGTTTACTGTAAATTGCGAGATGGAGCGGAATCTGGCCTTCTCTCTAGCGGCCGGTTGTTCACGATTGAGGAGGAGCAAAATTAGCTCGAAACCGAGTCGGTCTCGTGATCCCGTCGTCTGTTGGAGGATGGAATGGGTTCGCTCCCCTGTTTGCAATATACAGAGAGTGCAGGCTGAACTTATACCCAGTTGTTTATATATATATATATATAATTATAAGGAAAATATAAAGGAAAACTTTTACTGCAGCGAAACTAACCACCGCTCTCCAGGAGCAAATAATGACATAAAGCGAAGTGGATGATAAACTTTCATAGGTCAAATTCCTTTATCAAAATTCAAATCCGGTATCAAACCAATCTGAAAATGAAAGTCGAGAGAATATGAAATACATAGATATAGATTCATCAGAACTTTTAAGTGTCGCCAAAGATCACAAGCCATTGGTTGAGTAGGGGCTGTATGAAAGACACTTGCCAAAGTTGTCGCGTAGTGGGACTGAACACAAAGTCCTGTAGTTGGGAAACAAGCTTCTTACTCAGATACCCATGCATGCACCTACACACACGCACACACACACACACACACACACACACACACACACATGCACATGCATGTATGTGTATACCTACATATATATACATACAGACACGTATATATGTTTATTTTACACAGATTTCAACAATATAATTACGAATTTTATGCTCAAAATTATACTAGTGAAATACATTCACTGATTTCAAAAATAGAAATAGTTTGGAGTAGCCATGCTACTCCAGATTGAAGACGAGCAATGAATCAGAAACTATTCTCTTAATGCAGGCTTTGCTGGGTGGAGGTGCTTGTCTCCCCCTTGTAAATATAAGGACACAAGAAATGTGTCAAGGCTGACAGGAAGCGGTGCAGCTTCCTAGGGCTAAATAACAGTAGTACTATTCCCTTCGTGGAACTGCCACATTAAGTTGACAGCAAACAACTACTTTATTTTAAAACTATCTTTAAAATATTTTAATCACTTAATATACCTCTGTGGCCATTTGTATTGGTTGGAAGATATATATATATATATATATATATATATATATA
>NC_068987.1:36489948-36492519 GCF_001194135.2 Octopus bimaculoides
ACATATATATATATATATATATATATATATACACATATATATACACCAGCATACACATACAGAGATACACATATACATATATATTGGTTACAGCCTCTGTGCACGCCTGCTTATCCCTAGTATTTCTTCGACTTAATAATTTCGTTTGCATTATTCCGAAAATAATTCTAGAATATCCGAATACATAATGTATGTTACGTAGGTCCATTCAATTCTGTAGGGCAATAAGCAAACTCAGTCGTTAGTTGTAGATGATGAAAAATCCATCAGCAGAGAAGGGTGTAACCACTATCAAACTGGCCTTCCGCATACTTCACGAGTATGCAATCGTATAGAAGCGTGTGCAAATCATAATCCGATATCGCGTACCTAGTTGTTCCTGTCTATAATGCAGTACACCATATATATGTTGTTGACTTTGCTCTGCTATAACCGGCTCTCCATGAAATTTTGTCTATATAGGCACATTCACATTATACATACACGTACAGATGCATGGGATGTGAGAAGATTCATGTATGGCCATACAACGAGGGCTGTTCGTGTAGAAGGTGGCAGATGTACAAGAATCTTGAGAAACCCGTGTCCAGGCCCCGGTGTCAGCCGTAAGGCTGCTGTTGCACTAGCGTACTTCTACATAGTTCGGGTATTTCCCCGTCCGGTAACTTGGAATTGTTCTACTCCATCTGTGTGGGAAACAAATCTCTGTTTCGCTACGTTTAATTAGGCGTCTACTTCCCTTCCCTTGTGCATAACCCACAAGGACGCATTGGTAAGATATCAATGTCTCAGTAACGAGCCAATATTTTGCCCGGAGTACTATCTCCTGTCACGCTTCCGGCTATGAGTGAATTAGCATGTCACAGTTGTCTGTGCACGTATCTAATTATATGTATATGTGTGTGAGTTCTCCATTACATCTAATGTAATGTTTGAACGTTGAAGTTTAATGAACTGTGGATAATTACAGTATCATATATATTATCTAATTATATATATATATATATATATATATATATATATATATATAGAGAGAGAGAGAGAGAGAGAGAGAGAGAGAGAGACAAATAGACAGACAGTCAGATAGATAGATAGGTAGATAGATAAATATGAGTAGTGATATACATCATGATGATGATGATATTGAGAATAGAGTTCTTAGCGCTAGCAGTATTGTGATGGTGTACGGTTGTGCTTTCCATAATGGAGTTCCTGCTGGTTTTGGTTGAAATTGTGTCACGGTATAGATGATGGCTTCGCCGCTGGTAATGGTAGTGCTAGTAGTGACTGTAGTAATGTTGATAACTTTTGCCAAATTAATTAATGTGTTTGTTCTAGTATTGTCTGTTCCGGTGGTCGTCGTATTTCTCGAATGTGGAACTTCAAGTTAAACCACGCTATTGAAGCTAGATCTGTTGATCATTGAGTTACTGGTGACGATGGAGGTTTTCGTGTTGGTGATAATATTGATTGCGTCGGCGTTTCGTTTTTATGACCAAATGTCTGATCTGGCAAAAGACATACCAGCTACGGTCAGGGACATAATTCGATGGCGATAGTGAATGCGGCAGTGCCATAACATATACTTGAAGATTGAAAATTTGACTTTTATTTCCAGCAAGTCTCAAGACCACACCGACGGTTTTTCTTTCTTCAATGGTTACAGTACCTAAATAGTATACGTTGAAGTATTCGGTGACATGATTTCTATCTGAAATTAGTATTTATTCTAAACATCAATAACTTTTGGGATTCAAAAATTACAGAAGAAATAACCAATTTTCCAGCAATACAGAAAAGTTTATCATTTACAGTCTACAGCATGCTGGTTTCTCATAAAGATTAGAAAATAACATATCAGACGAGCGACGAGACAGACGAAAAATTTATCATGTAATGAACAGCTACTGAAAAACGAAATTAAATATTAAGCGTGATATAGACTGATCAGAAAATGCTTTCAACGAACTAGTTATCGAAAGTACTGTACATAATGAAAGGATAAGATGCAATGAAAATAACGGAAACATCAAT
This sequence comes from Octopus bimaculoides, assembly GCF_001194135.2. Lineage (NCBI taxonomy): Eukaryota > Metazoa > Mollusca > Cephalopoda > Octopoda > Octopodidae > Octopus > Octopus bimaculoides. The sequence goes on from NC_068987.1 coordinate 36,491,983, forward strand.
AGCAATACAAACATGTAGATAACAACCTCACCGTTTAAAAAAAAAAAATGATTGTTTTATGACTTTTTGAAACTAATACCCTTCTATTTCGCAATAGTTGAATCAATATTTAATTGATAGAGACTGATTCGATCCCAGACATGGTATTAGTTAACCTATTTCATTTGAACCTGGATTAAGCAGTGATATCAGAAATATAAGTAAGATTCATGCAAATATGTCGAAGCTAATTAAGCAAGGATTAAATTAATTAAATCTGAGAATTATTTAATTAGATTCACCACAGAAATGAGAAAGTTTCAACATAATCAACTCTGAATTTAAGATTGGAGGAAAGTATTGGAATACGAAGTACATTCAAGAAGAAAAGCTAGAAACAAACAGTACAGAAGACTTAGATTAATAAAAATTAAATGACCGGAAATAAGATTTCAGATATAAACTTAGAGAAGATATCTGTCATAAGCAATAGCGTTGAAATGTTGAATTAAATGTTAAATAAGACTTACAACTAAGACTCAAAACTCGTGCATGTAT
>NC_068987.1:36493409-36494297 GCF_001194135.2 Octopus bimaculoides
ATATAATGGAAACAATTTAGCAAAGACAGTGAAATATCCTTTGGACTGGAAAATTAAAAAAGAAAAGTTTACACTATAACGGACCAGACTAACAAGTGGGAGAGATGATTTGAATTCTATGGAGGTGAAATAATATAAGAGCTAGAAAATTAAGAACAACTAGCCATCGATGAATATAAACCTCCGTGTATATGTGTGTGTGTGTGTGTGTGTGTGTGTGTGTGTGTGTGTGTGTGTGAAGCTGAGAGGGAGAGAGGGAGAGAGAGATAACGAATATGAAATTTGTTTTTACAAATTGTAACATATTTTAAAGCTCATTTTAGTAGCAAAAATAATATGCATAGCATTAAAGCATTTTCAGTGCATGGTGTATCACTATTTATTGTTTGAGTAACAGCAAACGGATCAAGAATGTATACTCCATAATATTAGAATGTTCTGTGAAAACATTAAGTATAGCTTACTTAATAAGTCACATCTCCCAATATAAGAAAGTAGCAGTTATTATGAAAGTGATGGAACAATGATAAAAATCAGTTCCCCATGCCTTGTCCTAAATTTTCTGATTGACAAGTCATATAGCTGCCCTCTCCTCTTCCTGAGAAATTGTAGCACACCGATTATGAATTGTAGTATACGACTATCACCGACAACCTAATTCCATGAAAGTAGCTTGGCATTTGAACACCTAGCTGCAAAGTCAAACGTAGTGATACCACACAAAGTAATCACATAAAAAACCATGTCGCCCAGTGCTTCCACCAAATATTGTTATTGGCTCTCCGTCGCTTACGACGTCGAGGGTTCCAGTTGATCCGTTCAACAGAACAGTCTGCTCGTGAAATTAACGTGCAAGTGGCTGAGCACTTCACAGACACGTGAACCCTT
>NC_068987.1:36494307-36496485 GCF_001194135.2 Octopus bimaculoides
AAGTGGCTGAGCACTTCACAGACACGTGAACCCTTAACGTAGTTCTCGGGGATATTCTGCGTGACACAGTGTGACAAGGCTGGCCCTTTGAATTAAAGGCACAACAGAAGCAGGGACTAAGTGTGAGAGAAAGTTGTGGTGAAAGAGTACAGCAAGGTTCACCACCATCCCCTGCCGGAGCCTCGTGGAGCTTTTACGTGTCTTCGCTCAATAAACACTCACAACGCCCGGTCTGGGAATCGAAACCGCGATCCTATAACCGCGAGTCCGCTGCCCTAACCACTGGGTCATTGCGCCTCCACTCCACCAAATATACATAACGACGATATTGTAATAATATTGAACACAATACAGTAATAATATTGAACACGTGAGAAATTAAATGAAGACCTCGAGAACAACCCAGGAGGAAACAAATTAACAACCGGAAGCAATAACTAGCACGATTCCATTTCTAGGCGTAAACATTTCAGATTAAAAAGGAAACAAGCCTTATGTAAGTGCACACAGAAGACACAAACAATGTATATAACAATACAGAAGTAGCAAATACTACACGACTACAATATTTCAATATTAAAATCACTATTTGGAACATCCTATCCCATAAATGGAAGTTTAAAAGAAATACACAGAATAAGTGAAATGGTAATTAATAACAGATATCCAAACTGACAAGCAGAACAAGTACTGACTAATTTAGACAGAAATACAACGCAACAAATGCATTAAACGATACCCAAATAAAGAAACACACATATATATAAAGTGTACCATATGCATTAAACGCTTACCCTTTATAGAAGAAGCGAGTGCATATTAAAAGATCTCATAATAAAAAAGGCAAAGTACCTTACACCAATCTGGTACTGATAACATAATATAAATGCACGCCTATTCAAAGCAATCTTATTAGTTTCATGGTACATGTAAGTAAACTTGAAAACAAGCTGCAAGTTTGAATTTTAATCTATAAATTTAACTGTTGAAGTGAAAGTTACAAACTTCAAGATTCTCTTACATTTTCTGCAGAAATGCAACACACTGCCGAAGGCTCACCATGCAATTGCAAAAGAAACGCTGCGGGTCCAATAGAAGTGCCAGCGGGATGCCAGTTGTGTATAAGACAACCAAAAACTGCAATATGAGAAACGTTTGAAAAAATAACCATACTGCATCATCCGTCGCACGCGTCAACAAATAGTGCATTCGGACCTTATGTAGAAAAATCCATTCGAATAATATATTGCTATGTCTGCTAAATGACGGTACAACATGCAACGTGTTCTGGAAAGCGCGAAGTAAGAGCACAAAGGATGTGTGCAACAGGATCCCGAAGCCGCGAGTCCAGGAGATATCTACGACTAGTGACTGGGAAAAGGAAGATCACAATCCCTGCAGGTAATAAGGAGGAACTATGGGAAGGATAAAATGCTACCGTTTCGATACAGAAGGTGTATTTTCTTCGAGGATCCCTGGTTCTGGTAGAGTAGTAAATTTGGATGAAGTGTCGAAATGCAAATAATCAGGTATAGTGGCAACTATGTCTGCACAACAATAATAAACATAGATATGTATATGAACACGCAACACACAAAAAAACCATACATATGCATACACAATCATGTGTACGTGTATACATCTTTAACAGGAGAAAACTTTCTGATAGCACTAAATAAATAAAATATAAACACATGTGTATGAAACAAAGAAATATTCGCACAGAAACACAGGTAAAATTAGACGTAATCGTAAAGACGTTAGTAAACAAAATCTAAAACAAAATCTAAGATTGGTGTAAATATATTTATATATAAACTGAAGCGTGAAGACAAAACTGATATATAAAAAAGAACATAGAATAAATTACGCGTGTGAAAATATAAGCTTCTAGGGAAGGTAAATAAGTGCAAATATAATTCTATATATATAGACACATACACACACACACACACATATGTAGATTCATACATACATACATACATACATACATACATACACACGTAAATCTGCACACAAAGGCAGATATACGAATACGAATACAAATGTATGCATATGAAAAATACAAAGGCACGTGTTACGTTTGAACAAAAGAACACAAGTAATAAAAAAATAAACATATACAAATAATACACTATTTATATATATATATATATATATATATATATATGTATATAT
>NC_068987.1:36496998-36498811 GCF_001194135.2 Octopus bimaculoides
TATATATATATATACATATACATATATATATATATAGGCAATGACACTCCGGTCTTGCGCCACATCAGCTTGACCGTTCATTCCCTATGACGTCTGTCTTTGTTCGTATTTGGTATTGCAGAGAGGCCACCCACCTACCGCCTCTGTCGAGTGTGGGCTCTTATCTCCTTCCATCCCTCAGTCTCATATGGTCTCAATTCTTCACCTAATTTCGTCTAAAATCATTTTCACACACATTTTCCAACACCACACATCCCACTTCCCCTTCTCCTCTACCGCATACACCTTCACTACACCGTTATACTCAGTACCTACACCACGTACAAATATGCCCCTACAGCATAAACATGCACCTACACACATGCACACAAACGCACACGCAAAGTGGGAGCGGGGATTTCACCTGACACCTCCATCTATGGGAACCCACATACATCATGCTACAACTCACATACATCAGAGAGCTTCACATACATACAAGCGCTCTCACACATATATATATATACGCACAGACACAGAATATTCATACACATGTTACCGTCATAGACACACACTTTATCTAACAGTCCATATACACACACCTACTGATAACAAGGACATGTACAGTCTTTCACATATATACACACGTACATACATACACACGCGCACTGCCATACATACACACGCGCACTGCCATACATACACATACCTACGCTCACTAAATCTTCTAATATTCCTACACACACACATGCTTGCCCACACACATATACTCACACGCTTGCTCATGCACACAAATACATACGCATATATTATCTTCGCGTACACACATGCTTGCATACAAGCAATTCAGCAAAGTAACTGTTATCTCCCTTGACACCCATGTCTTCAACCTTTTCCATCCTGTCCATTCAACATGTACTCCTCTCTCTCCATCTTTTTTTCTTCTCATTCTTTTCTGCAAAAGAGCATAGGTTTGAAACGTCAAAACCTCTTTCATTTTACAGAGCGTCAAACTAATACACTTGTTTGTTGTTTTCTCACCTGTAGCTGTCTTTTATTTTTGTTGTTGTTTTGTTTTTTGCATATCTTCGAACTGTGTGTATGTGTGTATGCGTGAGCGTGTGTGTGTATGTTTGTGTGTGTGGAGTGGGTGCGTGTGGCCGTGTCTCCGTGTCACCGTGTGTGTTAGTGTGCGTTTATAATTATATATTTTAAAAGCCAAAACAATGCAGTTTACAAAAATAAAGACACGTTGATACTTTTACCTACTATTCCAATATTTCTAGGTTAAGATTCTTTACTTAATAAATTTTTGATGATGCTCTGTTATTGGCTGATTTCTCTGCCTAGTATTGTGCTTGTGTAGTTGGTATGCGTCACTATACTAACCAATTGGGCTCGCGCATCGCTGATCCATTGTTAATACGTGGTATATATTTCTCAATTAAAATAGCTTATTTTACTCTCTAGTTTTTCAATTTCTACTTCCCTATTCTTCTGTATCCCTTCTCTGTGTGTGCGAGAGTCTCTCTCTTTCTTTATCCCTCTCTCTCTCTCCCTCTCTTTCTCTCTCTCCCTCTCTCTCTCTCTTCAATTTGATTCTCTGTAGATACTGTACACTCTCTGATCAACCTCTCCTCATCTAATGGACGACTTTAACTGTTCTGACAATATATAACGGGTTAATTCCATAATTTTGTTTATATTTTAAAATGCCGTATATGAGGAAGATGTTGGTTAGAAATGAAATTCCTTTTACCTTATGCGCAACGACCTGAAACTTACGTATTAAATGCATTCAAAATATCATTACTTGATTATTTAACTTGTACAT
>NC_068987.1:36498948-36507036 GCF_001194135.2 Octopus bimaculoides
GCCGCGTACTAATGTAATTATTAAGACTCACTAGTTATGAAGCAAGGACTGGAAAGATCTTCACTAGAAGGATGTTTAATTTTCGTAACTAGCTTAAACCGAATTATGATCACATGAGTTACTCGCTACCTAATGAGAGAGGAGAAGACATATTTCTATATTCATGCTCTGTATATTTGGAGAAAGAAGATTAAATGATGACGGTGAACGATAATTTTCTGATTGAAATTAAGTAAAGTGTAGTGGTGAGGTTTAACATCCGCTTAGACCTCATATGTATAGTTTTTCTTTTTTGTTTTTGTTTTTGCCATCTAGTGCAGATATCAACATGGAACATTCCAAGTGATTGGGAATGATTTTTGAATTTCAAATTAAAATCATCGTCAGCAAGGAAACTAGAGTTCTTTAGGTTATCTTTGGAAAATGAATGGTGATGTGTGTAATATCTGAAATTATAACTGGAACCAATATAGAATATAGAAGAATTATTGGTTTTAGAGTATATTTTTAAACCACAATATCGTGCTTGCGGTGAGCATCAATGGAAAAATTTTCTCTCAGAATTTTTTCAAACAAATAAATTGTGTTATTGAAATTAGAAGAAGTTTATTATTTCTCTTTTTCCCTCATTTCTCTGATTAATACAAGAAGCATCAGGTGTGTTTAAGCATTTTATTGTTTGTTATTATTGTTATGATTACTATGGCCTTCATTAATATTATTTGATCCATTATTACAACAATTATTATCATGTTGTTTTTATTACTAAGGTGGCTAGCTGGCAGAATCGTTAACACGACGGAAAAATGCTTAGCGGCATTTTGTCTGTCTTTTATATTTTGAGTTCAAATCCCTCCGTGGTTGTCTTTGACATTTGGGGTTGATAAAATAAAGTACTTCTTGAACACTAGGGAAGATGTAATCACCTTCCTTCTCCTCACGAATTCCTGACCTTGTTCCTGCAGTACAAAGGATTATTACTATTACTACTACCATTATTGACACGACAACTCCTACAGATATCAACATTACGATTATAATCCATTAAGTTACAACTAAAATAATCTCTTGGAGAAGTATTATTAAGGCTTAAAGTTTTGGTTCGGAATTAATATCAAACTTGCTTAAATTAGAGCGAATAAATATTACAAAATATAAGCTATATTAGGTGTGTTACAATAAGAACATTTAACGGTTGGATTGTTGTAAATCAGGTAATATTTATGTTGTGGAGGAAAACTGACTTCAAGAATTTTATAGAATAATTGCGCAATTCTAGTTTTGATATCTCTTGAATATGGAACATTATATCAGATTATGTTGTGTTTTACTATTCAATGATAACTTATCATTTTAAATTAGAGAAAAATAGTCATACCTTAATAGCTTAATTACTGGGAGGAATAAAATCTGGAAGTGGAGAATTGAAAGTATTATGTGAAATACAATCAACAATAGAAACCCTGAAGATATTAATTTTATATCTTTGAATTATAATGTGGCAAAGGATCATATTTCTAAGGTACGGGGATCCCAATAGTGACGCTGGTTATTATATTCTATTATAAGTGGCGTTCAAGCACTATTTTTAAAATTCTTTTTCAGAAATATATTTGTGATTTGTAGTGGAGCTAATACGTTTACTCGAAGAGTTTTGTAATTACTTTTGTACTTAGGCGGATTCTTAATTCTCTTTATAGCCTTAGCCAGATTCTTAATTCTTTTAATAACATCAGACGATAAATGACTATATTATTACTTGACAAAATATTTCTATTGATAAATATATTCGAGATGCTATTTTTACTTTTAGTTAGCCGTGCTGTCTATAATTATTTGTCGTTAACAATGATTTATTTTGCAGCTTATATTTTGTAATCTCAATATGACAAGTGACATTTAATATGGCCATACTTTTTCCTTTTTCATCACATCCAGTTCCAGTCAGAGCATAACTATATAATGCTTAATTATTATTAAATATTACTTCATTAGCTAAGAGATTAGTCATTCTAATTAAATATTTCTTATTCATCTTTCATCTAATGAAATAGTCCTAGGATGATATTTAAATTAAGAGGAACAAATACAGACAAACACACCGAAATCAGTCCCACTGCGTGGAACTTCGATCGTATGTATGTTTAGACTTGGGCCGACCAAAACCATTGCTTCTGGTAAGAACATCTCAGTTTACAAGTATTACAAATAAGGGCCTGAAAGAGAATTTAGCATCTTAACCTATCGTTGACATACAATTACCTCCCCAGACAGTGAGTTTTATTCATATTCTAATATTGTTTTGCCATTTCTTCTTTATTTACTTAAATTCAGTACAGACTATGCGGAAGAAAATTATACTATATTTGGGTTTAATATCACTCTTTTTTTTTTTTTACTTGTTTCAGTCTTTTGACTGTGGCCATGCTGGAGCACCGCCTTTTAGTCGAGCAAATCGACCCCAGGACTTATTCTTTAGAAGCCTAGTACTTATTCTATCGATCTATTTTGCCGAACCGCTAAGTTACGGGGACATAAACACACCAGCATCGGTTGTCAAGTGATGTTGGGGGGGACAAACACACACATACAAACATACACACACACATACATATATATATATATATATATATATATATATACATATATACGACGGGCTTCTTTCAGTTTCCGTCTACCAAATCCACTCACAAGACTTTGGTCGGCCCGAGGCTATAGTAGAAGACACTTGCCCAAGATGCCGCGCAGTGGGACTGAACCCGGGACCATGTGGTTGGTAAGCTAGCTACTTACCACACAGCCACTCCTACGCCTATCAATATATAATCATTATAGGAGCATAAGCAAAACTCGGTCGACATTTTTGTTAGAAATTTTTTAACTGGTTTCACTACATACTAAATTGATACGAAAAGCAATAACCGCGTTAAAAACACTTTCTCCACTAGTGGCTTTGCACTCACATGAAATGCCTTGCCTTCTTGTTCTGGGTAAAGAGAACAACAGAAGCTGGATAAAATCAATTAATTAACCCCCAGAATGTTAATTATGACCATATGTATGCACACACACACACACATATATACATATGTTTAACACTACGCACATATATATGTGTATACATTTGTATATACATACATTTATATATATATTAGGTCGTCAAGTAAGAAATCCGTAGAAAAGGAAAAAGTTTGCTAAATACAAGGAATAGTTTTATTCATTAAAGGTATAGTTTTATTCATCAATACACTTTTGCCATTTCAGCGGTAGCTTGTCCAGCCCAGAACTGTAACAGCCTGACAGTCTAGAGAAAATAAAACCATGGAAGGCCTGTTTTCAGCATTATCGGAATTAAATTTTTTTCCTATCAAAAGTTATCTAAATTCTGGAAGAAGAGGTAGTCAGTGAGGGCAAGATCAGGTGAGTATGGTGGATTATGGAGAACTTTCAGCATCAACTCTTTTAGTTTCGCCAGTGTCGTTTTTGCGATGTGTGATCTGACGTTGAGTTGCAATAAAATAGGAGTGGATCTGTTGATTAATCTAGGCTGCTTCTTTTTTTTGTAAGTTTCTGCATCATTTGGTTCATTTGGGTGCAGTATACTTCGGTCGTGATTGATGAGCCAGGTTTAATGAAATTATAATGGATCATACCTGCACCAGATCACCAAACGCAAACCATCAGCTTCTTTTGATGAATTTTGCTTTTGGACTGTTTCGATCTCGTCTTTGTCCAACCATTGTGCTGAACGTTTACGGTTGTTGTATTGGATCCATTTATCATCACACGTTACAATTCGATTCAGAAATGATTCTTTTTGTAAAGTGAAAGTAGCACAATGCAGGCTTCTTAAGCGTTGCTGTTTCTGATTTTCATTGAGTTCATGTGGAACCCACTTATCCAACTTTTTCACTTTACCGATTTGAACTAGCTGAGTCAATATTGTTTGCTCGCTAACACCAAACAACAACAATAATTCACAGGCACTTACAGATGGATCTGGCTTGACCGTGGCTTTCAGTTCGTCATTATCCACCTTTGTTTCTGGTCGACCGCGTTGCTCATTTGTGAGGTCAAAGTTACCAAAGCGAAATTTTGCAAACCAATTTGATACTGTCTGCTGTGTAATAACATTAGAATAAAATACACCATTAATATTCGGTGCTGTCAGGGATGCTGTATTTCCAAGAAAGAACTGTACGAATTTCCGACTTATCTATCTCTAAACAAAAATAGTAAACAGCGATTTATAAATACTTTATAAAGCGCAAAATTAGTTAGAATAAAGAAATAGATGCGTCAGCTTTCTAGCAAAAAATATTGTCAAAATATTAAAATGGTGCAAAATGAGCAGCTGTTAAAGTTTACCATATACCTTGCTACAAATCTCATACTTCACAACCTAATATATATATATATATATTATGACCATCCCCAAGTACAACAATATATATATATATATATATATATATATATATATATATATATATATATATATATATATATATATATATATACTTATACATATACAGATGTTTATAGATATACATACATATATTGTGTGTATAATATGTACATTGAGAGTGAGCGATAGTGAGTGAGAAGTTTCGTGTTGTGTTCTTCAGCAAAATTATAATGGCACAAACATTGAGTTGGTCTCGCACTTAAACAGATTTCGTCATCGCATTCCTGATGAAATAATAGTTCTACTTTTATGATTATATTCTAGAAATAGTAACCGTTCGAGGTAACCGTTCGACATTGATAGAGAGGTGGCTGCAGAAGACGCGAAGTGGGATTGTTTTTGGTTGTTGTTGGAGCGCATTTAATTTAAAAGAAACAACGACGTATACTCATGATTTGGTAGAGGTGATTAGTAGCAAATAATGGTAAATTTAATGCACTTTTTTAAAAGTAAAGTTGGTTAGTGATGCTGTTGGGGAATAAAAAGAATGTTGTGTGGTTGTGTAATCCCGGAAAGCCTGAAATAATAAGGTGTAAAATTTAGTTTATAGATTTAAGAAATTTTTTAGATTTTTGTTTTACATGATCCCTTAGATACTTAATGTATTTGCCCGTGTTCTTTTGTAGCCTGATTACTGATTAATGTATTAGGTGCATTAGATTTGCGTAAATAGTACTTATATTTATTAAAAATGAAGCATTTTACTAAATAATTTAAACGTAATACAAAGAAAGACAAAATGCAAAAAAATTCATTAGTCTTTTATTGTTTTTAAATTTTGAACCAGTGAAGTCCTTTTGGAAGTTTGATATTTGGGAAAATATCAGAAGAAAAATATCAACATATCAAATTTCTATTTTGATGAAGGTTTTTGATCCTAACGACTTTGTTTTGAAGATTATTGCTTTGGCACTCCAGTAAAGATATCGTCTCAAATGATCTAGCTTCAAGTTATTTAATGTAATAGCATTTGTTACAAATAATATTCTTAAAATGGAAGGAATAAAGTACGTAGAAAGAAAATCATTCAACAACGAGTCGTTCACCCGAACTCTAATGATACCGTCTCGTCTGATTAAGGGAAAGAGAATTGATTTTCTGAAAATCATCTACATTAGAAACCTATGTTTTGTGATAGAAAATTTTGAAGGAAAATAGAGAAAACTAATAAAGCTATATTCTACTTTTGATTTTTGTTTTCAACACTGATTAAATAATTTATATTTCCTTCGTTATTTGTTTTATTGTATTTAATTAGTTCAATGTTTAATCTTTAAACGTTGAATTTGTACAAGTATGGGAAAGGGGAAAAAGGAAGAGCACTTCGTTAGAGGTAAGTTTGTGAGATTGGAAAGAGGTTATGTGTTATATCAAAATGTATCATTCTAACAAAATCAAAAAAGGAATTAATTGGGTTATTTAGTGAAATGGCATAGTAATTACCAGCTGTTAATTTGATTGTGTATATTAGAGATGAGAACGGGTTCGTTGTCGGAGGTAACGAAAAGTACATTGTTGTGGTTAACAAGTTGAATTCAGGAAAGTTGCAAAAGATAAGGAAAGATAGGATTGCGTATTTCAGGTATATAGGTACTTCATTTTTATGACTTAATAAATTAGCTAGAGGACATTATAAATATATATTATTCATTTCTCAATATACTTTCTATAAATTTAGTTTTTTTTAATTAGTCCATTGATTGATATTCTAAGCATAGCTTTTAAGGGATTAATTCTGTAATGTTAATATTAATAGCTGCAATGTAGTGTAACGAGATGGCGGAATCGTTAGTACACCGGACGAAATGTACAGTGGCATTTCGTCCGGCTTTACGTTTTGAGTTGAAATTCTGCCCAGGTTGACCTCACCTTTCATCCTTTCGGGGTTGATTGAACAAGTATCAGTTCAGTACTGAGGTCGATGGAATCGACTAATCCCCATCCCCTGAAATAGCTGGCATTGTGCCTGCATTAGGGGAATACAAGAGCAATGTCTTGAAGCATGTTTTTTTTTTCTCCGGCTGTAGATACCGCATTTAATTTATTAAGAATTTTGAGGATGCAAATTTTACTCAGGTCAGCATTGAGATTGAGACACCGAATAATGCATTTACTGGACTCTACGGGCAACCCTGTATGCATACACACAGCCCAGCTTTAATATGAGCGAAGTTAAAATTTTGAAAGTTGCACCAAATATTCATATACATGCACACAACCATACATACACAGATCAATATAAGCCCATATATAGAGAGATTTTTATGTTGGTGATAGCACGGAGAATATATGAATTCATAGCTGTGGGTAATGTGGATTTTAGAAATGAGTTGCATCTAAGAACAACAAGTGCGTACAACCTCTTTGTGTTTACAATCACACCAGCTCAAAATATGCTCACGCATGCACAAGCTTTTGTTTAGATAAATTTGTATCTATCACTATAGGATTAGAAACGACCATTGAAACGATGGTTCTACATCGTAGGAATGCATCCCAGGCTTCAAGATGGCTTAAAACCTTGACTTGAAGACTGTCTACATGAACTCCATGTATTCATTGGACTTCTTTTATTATGGTACATTCACAAACTATTCTTAATATAGTTTTAAAAGTAAAATGAATAGAATATAACAAATAAAAACTGACACGGAAATGTTATTCCAATAGACATGATAAAATAAAACTTTGAAATTCACAAAGAAGTTATTTTTTGATTGTACCTGAGATTAAACATATTTAGAGATGTTGATTTGGATATTATGCTTCAAAACAGTATAGATTTAGCCTTAGTGTTCACTTGTTGATTGAAAATGTTTAAAAGATTTTCAGTGCTACATTCGGCGAGACAGTATTTTAAGAGAATAGGATTGTGTTCCCCCGCCAAGTGGTTTCCTGTTCATCCATAAATAATATTTACACATTTTATTTCTGTGTGTAATTTCTATTATATATTATGTGTAATTTTTCTTTGAATCCTTTATTCGTCCAACTGCATTCTTTCGCTCAATAAATATGTTAGAATAATAATAGCAAACACTGAATAAAAGTGTTAAAATTTATGAAGAAATCGAGTAATATGTAAATATTACTTTTATTACTTTTATGCAGTCTTAATAACTTTCTTTTAAACCAACTCAATGGTAGCTCATCTTCTACGTGAGCTTTTTGTATGCTAACAATAACAGTGATATCGTAAGGTATATATCAAGCTAAACTTCCATACCAACAAATATACATCTGATTCCTTTTATTTCAAATTAAGCCGGTTTCTCTTTAATAAATTCCAGAAGGGTGTTTATCTGCTAGTCGCATAATAATATTTGCACAATTGATTCCTAATTTGCGTAATGTTTCGTTTAATTTCATTTGTATCCTCTATTCGTCCAATTCTATTCTCTCACTCAATAAATACGCTAGAATAATAACAAATACTCAATAACAGTATTGGAATTTATGAAGAAATCAAGTATCATGTTCACTTAACGTAAAAGTCCTGTCTATCGTACACATACGTTTGCCAGCGCGCACGCACAAACACACGCAAATATATGTGTGTGTGTGTGTGTGTGTGTGTGTGTGTGTGTGTGTGTGTGTACATACATACATACATGCATGCATGT
>NC_068987.1:36507792-36508697 GCF_001194135.2 Octopus bimaculoides
GGGAGGAAGTGGAACAAGGAGGAAGGGACAGAAGGGTATAGCAGTGAAGTAGAGGCCAGGACAGAGGTATAGATAGAAAGATGGAGGAAGACAGATAGATAAATAGATAGAAAGATAGATAGATAGATAGACAGATAGATAGATAGATAGAAAGATAGTCACGTCAGAATAATAGTAGACTTACTTGCAAAAAAGGACGTGTGCGTTCAATAATGTAATAATACAAAGAATATATATACATGTATACACACATATATCTACATACTTACATCTACATGTGTATATACATGCATATCAGGGTACAGGACGTTAGAACAATAAACTACAGACAACGGAACGAACATATAGGAAAACGGAAGGCCATATATATATATATATATAAGAGAAATCCTACCAGATTAATTTCAATGTATCCATCGAAATATATATGTCACTGATATAGATGATATAAATAACATCTTGTGCGTTTTCTCCATTTTCCATTTCTCTTATATTCTCTAAAACACGTCTCACTTCTCCCTGTAATTATTACCCATGAATGTGTGGTTACCAATATCTTAAATTGCTTACGTGACATTTGGCTACCCTGGTAGCTATCTCCGGATTTTTTCTTGAAAATGAAACATATATATATATATAATATAATATATATATAATATATAATATATATATATAGGCGTAGGAGTGGCTGTGTGGTAAGTAGCTTGCTTACCAACCACATAGTCCCGGGTTCAGTCCCACTGCGTGGCATCTTGGGCAAGTGTCTTCTACTATAGCCTCGGGCCGACCATAGCCTTGTGAGTGGATTGGGTTGACGGAAACTGAAAGAAGCCGGTCGTATATATGTATATATATATATATGTATGTGTGTATGTATGTATGTGTTTGTATGTCTGTGTTTGTCC
>NC_068987.1:36510063-36512908 GCF_001194135.2 Octopus bimaculoides
AACACCGCAACTTTGGATGATCATAACTTTCAGAAAAATAGATATTTTTAATGAAATTGTCTACAAATATGTGTTATATCATGTAGACTCCGAATATACAAAATTTGGCGCGGGGAGTGTCTTAGGAAGGGGTTGCGGTAGGGAATTTCGGAAAATTCACCGGAGTCCACATCATTTTGTTTTAACTTTCAAGAAAATGGATATTTTTTAATAAAATTCTCTACAAATATACCTCGGACAATGCAGATTCCGAAGCCATAGGACTTTTGGGAAAAACAATTGGGGGCTATTTTTGAAAACCGTTCCCCACTCGCGGGTGTTTCTGCACAAGTCGTCCATATTTGTTTCATTTTCTCCGTTTTATCATAAACTATACAAGGTTTTGAAATGATGAACTACAAATGATTATTCAATAAGAACTTGAAATAGAGATTGTTCGCCTCTGACCTAACGGAATCTCTACATTATACAACGCAGAGTTTATGAAACAAGATCCTTAAACCACCATACCAAGAGATATCAAGTTAAGACCCTGAAAACACTGCACCATTTTATAGTAAGTTTGCAATTGCAACGATTACTACTCGGTGCAATTGAAACATGTGTTGGTCTTGAAAGGCAGTATATAATTTTTGCTACTTCGGAGTAATCCTTATTTTTGATATTGTCAATATGATTGTGTGTGTGTGTGTGTGTGTGTGTGTGTGTGTGTGTGTGTGTGTGTGTGTGTGTGTGTGTGTGTGTGTGTGTGTTATAGTTAGGACTAATGGGTATATGTCAGTTAGTGTGCTGATGTGTTAAGTAAAGCACTGGCACAGTTTGGGATACCTGGTCTCATCCGCAATTGAGGTATGTTTCTGTTGGGTCAACTTCAGTTGAGATAATAATCGATTAAGGAAACTGAAGATGAATTTGGTATCAGTCTTTAGTGTATACGACGACCGTTTCGACCCATCCTGCAACTGTCCCTTATGGATGGGATGCTGTGCATCATATTGTATTGCATCAATTTTGCAGTCTAGGTCACATCAGGTAAATTCATACACAACGTGGTGTCACGCAAAAAATCTTGAGTTTGGGTGGTCATGTTGTTATTTGCCCGCATTTTGTTTGTCGCGCTAATGATTCTGCTTATTCACCGCCTTCCTTCGCCTCAGTAATAATCATGAAATAATTTGTTGTCTCTTTTCACACATATTTTTAAACGCCCTGTTGACCTTACATTGAAGTTTATTCTTTCAATCCCTTGTGGCTAATAAAACAAAATATTGTTGGTTTTGGCATTGTTTTTATTATTAGATTAGTGAATAGAATTGCTGAAGCAGTTTGCGCTGTTTTGCTTTGTCCAAATTGTTGTTTTCAAATCTTGCAAGGCTCCTATTTATTAACCATAAACTAACGGCAATTAAATATACAGCTGTCACATAATGAGAATGACTATATCTGTTGCACATATGTTTGCATATTTCGAAAATATTCTTTCCAGTGGTAGTAGTAAATGTTGTTTTTAATTCCAGAGAAGAAGAAGCAGAAGAAGAAGAAGAAGAAGAAGAAGAAGAAGAAGAAGAAGAAGAAGAAGAAGAAGAAGAAGAAGAAGAAGAAGAAGAAGAAGAAGAAGAAGAAGAAGAAGAAGAAGAAGAAGAAGAAGAAGAAGAAGAAGAAGAAGAAGAAGAAGAAGAAGTGGGAGGAGGAGTAAACAGATATATATCTTGTTCTTGTCTCAATTATTAGATTACTTCGACGCTAAAGTACCGGGTCGTAAACAAATAAACACCGGTTATCAGTCGGTGAAGGGAACAAAAATATAGACACGCACCCGCGTACACACACACAACCACACGCATGTATATTATATTTATATAGATAAACACAGACACAGACACAGGCACACACATAGATATATGTGTGTACGTGTGTGTCTGCGTGTGTGTGTTCTAACTACTAAATCTACTCAATAAATTTAATTGATCCGAGGTTATACTACAAGAGACTTGCTCCAGACGGCAACGTAGTGAAACTGAACTAGGAACCATGTAGTTTTGAAGTAAACATCCACACAGCCATCAAAACCGGTTCGTTAGAGAATATTCTCTGCCTGAACACTTCACCCCTACGAACTGTATATATTAGAAATACAGAATTCAAGAAGTGAAGTAGCCAAACACCCAAATGAATTTAGTCTAACAAACTACTGGTTTTTCTCACTCTGCTGACTCAATACGAGAAAGAAAAAACATATTTATAAAATAACAAAACAGAATAAATCCAAAAAGTAAACAAAGTAAAAATAATCAGATCAAAAAGGTGAAAAATCCATTACGACGCATAGTGTTTCTCTATAAACGTTCCATTGTGTATTTTTCATTGTGGTTTTATAGATGTTTTAAAACGATCTCCAATGTTTTATTGTCCACAAGGTGATGTATTTTACGTAATCAGTTAATTACCAACATAAGATCAAATCTTGTGTTTTTATAGCTTCCATTACGACTTTTCTGTTTAGTGTTAATATTTGGATGACTGTCTGGGTAGGCAGAATAATTGGTTAAGAGGACTGGTTTTTGATTCTTTTCTATTGTTATTTTATTTCGTTATATATTTATCAACAGATAGTTGATAGAGTCGAGGAGGTGGCAGGGCCGACTGTATATTTTCTGCTTTTATCAACACAGACACGCACACACACACACACACTCACACACGCACATACACATACACACACAAACACATAGGGAGGAAGGAGGTAGGGAGAACAAAAAAGTAGAGGAGGATGCTAGTTTTATATATATATATATATATACATATATATATATATACATATATATATATATGTATGTATATATAT
>NC_068987.1:36513373-36515112 GCF_001194135.2 Octopus bimaculoides
AATGCAGGTGCATGTTTGACTATTTCACCACGAATGAAAGATTCACTCAACAACCTTTCATAAAGTTTACTGACAAAACTACGCCCAACTCTCTCCTATGCTGATGAGAGCTTATCCTGAAAAGAAAAATTATCACCTCAGAAACTTTCGTCCGCCTCAGCTTTCATCACTATAGCCACCAAAAGATGACAATTTACTCTATTTGCAAAATAAGGAAAGTGTTTATTCAGTCATCGTGTCACAGTCGGTTGAAAGACAGATGTGACGCACTCTGCAGACCGGTGTTCGAAAAAAAAAATGCACAAACCATCAATGTTCGGAAATCGATCGTGTGTGTTCCGGACGGATTTGCCTACTTGGGTGTATATCGAACAAAATCACTTGCATGCGGCCCGTACGGTTACGCCTATAAATTTTAGCTTGAATGAAGCAATCTTCCCATAACTATTAAAACTTGTCCGTAATAGCCGGTCGTAAGATCATTGATACCACGAGAATTGACGTCGTTATCGAGTCCTGAATCCACTCCCAAGTCTTCATCGCAGTGAGCTGGCAGAATGGGTAGTACGCCGGGAAAAATACTTAGCGGCATTTTGTCCGTCATTACGTTTTGAGTTCAAATTCTGCTGAGGTCAACTGTGGCTTTCATTCTTTGTATTTCCTTTCCTTTTTATCATACAGATTCTCTTTACTCAATGCCCTCCCATACTCTGGCGCTTGGAGTTAGTGACAGAGCAAAAAAGGAGAGATGGATATGTTCAATCACCGAAGTTGCAAAGAGAGCAAATAGGTGACTTTGGTTAAAAACAAGAAGTCGTATACTGTTGCTGCGCCTGTTTTCTATCCAAATGCTTTCAAGCCAATATTTACATATTGCTATTTAAAGTTATGTGTGAACTCCGAGAAACAATTTCAAAGATTTGTGTGTGTGTGTGTGTGTGTGTGTGTGTGTGTGTGTGTGTGTGTGTGTGTGTGTGTGTGTGTGTGTGTGTGTGTGTGCGCGCGTGTGTGCGCGCGCGCGTGTATATTCACAGCCAGATGAAAGAACTATCTTCATTTATATAGAAGATCGAAAATAAAATCACAGATGGGAAAAAAAAGAGAAACGAACACGAAATACAGCGAGAAAAATATTTAAATAACTGTTAACAAATATGGATGTGTAAACGCCCTCGGGCAAGCTGCATCACGCAAGTACACTCGCTTATATAAGCATCCGCGAAAATGTAAACATACGCACACATGAGGTTTGGTGTACTCATGATCACAAATCAAGTTAACTATCAACTCGTTGTTTGTAAGAATGCCGGGGCTAAAAATAAACTTAAGTCATCCATAATTTAAAATAAAGTAAATTGTGTTAAGGATTACTTGAAATTCATTTCCGCTGCATTGTGCGAAAGTACATTTATGTGCGTGTATAGTCTTTCAGGAATTCTATTAATGATCTTCTCGTTAGTCCACAGAATATAGAAAGATTCCTTGGAGCAGAGACGGCATCTCCTGGAAATTATATTATTCTTATACTCAGCCAGTGTTTCGGTCATTTGACTGTGGCCATGCTGGATCACCGCTTTCAGTCGAACAAATCGACTCCAAAACTTTTGTAAGCCTAGTACTTCTTCTATAGGTCTTTTTTTCCGAACCGCTAGGTTACGGGCACGTAGGCACACCAATATCGGTTGTCAAACGAATGGTAGGGGGTCAAACACAGACACCCAAATATATATATATATATA
>NC_068987.1:36515393-36521345 GCF_001194135.2 Octopus bimaculoides
ATATATATATATATATATACGACGTGCTTCATTCAGTTTCCGTCTACCAAATCCATTCAGAAGCCTTTGCTTGGCCCGAGGTTATAGCAGAATACTTGCCCAAGGTGCCATGCAGTGGGGCTGAACCTAGAACCATGATACTTTATACCTGGTAGTTTACTGGTGTAGCACGGTCACTTTTACAGTGTTCGTTATGTATATGGTAAATGAGAGACGAAAGCTTGAAACTGGCGACACGGTTGCGATAACGATTCTTGAATGAATCAGTTATTTGACCTATGTAAACATACGCCTCTTCCTTGTGTACAGGGTACATTTATACACAAGATTTGTACTCATACAGAGCTTCATCGCTGATCATCTTTATTTTTCTTTGCATGAGCATTTATTATATTTATTTGTATAAATGACAGTTCTCACTTCCTTTTCCGACGATTTTAGCGTGTTAGCTATATCACAATCATTTCTGCTAACACGATTTGGCCGTATTTGGTGCTTTTCATTGCGGTTTACATCTCCTTTGTTGGTATTTTGATATATATGCCTGCTAGTTCCAATACGTGGGTTATTGAAATGGTTTTTCATTTTGCTGTTTTTTATGCCGGCATATGCTGCTCTAAATTAATAGTGTTAGCGGAAAATGTACGGTGCACGTAATGAATTTGAGTAACTATTAATATAATTTACCTTAAGGTGTGGATGAACCAAGTTTAGCTGTAACCTCCCCAATATTATAAACACCAAGCAGCTATTTAACTCGCTTTGTAAACGTATGTCTACCAGACAACACGTGTGCGTCTCCTTACATCCTTGAAGATGCTTGTATGAGTGAGTGTACAACCATACAACCTACGCGAGGGCATTTATATAGCCATATCCGTTAACGGTTATTTTTAATACATTTTTCGCTGCATTGCATATTGGTTTTCTTTTTTGCATCTGTTATTTTATGTTTGATCTTCTATATAAATGAAGCTATATACTTTCATTTGTTGTTTTTCTTTACACAAAATAAGAATTACACACTGTGAAACTGTTATTTTAACGAGTTATATTTATTTATCACAGGAAGAGACACATCTTCACCGTCAGATGTTGCTAAAGTTGATAAGTGTCCCACCCGTGAGGGATCGATGCTAGATATGTCAAAGAACTGTAGTGATTAATAAAAAAAATTCCCGTATCTGACATCTTTCGTCTCTTATTTACTATATATATAGTAGTCACAGGAAAGGAGGAATTTCGATTATACCCACGTGGTGAGTTGTAATACGTATAAGAATTTAAACAAAAAAAAGGAAAATACACACACTTTACATAGTTTTAATATAATTTTTAATATATCGACCGGTTTCGCTTTCGCTATTCATGATATTAAGGTTTACTTATTTGAATATGTATTTTCTTAAGAAGAAATGTTTGTCCATGTTGTGTGTGATGAGATTTACGAATGAATGACTTCACAAATAGAAAAATAAGGAGAGGTAATTGGTTATCATTATTATTCTTATTGCTGTGGGCAAGGGAGTTAACTGTTCAGCTTTCGGTAAGGGGAGGGGAATATATATATACACACACACATAAAAAGAGTTTCGAAGAACTTGTTTAGAGAGGGGATTTATGTACAGTGATGTAATCGTGAATTGAAATATGTAAAGAGATAAAAGTTGGTTACACGTGCATATTAAGACGTGTTCTGTATTTATCAATGAAAAAAGTTTCTTTATTTAAATGTTCTTGTAGGGAAATTGTGTCTTTGCACTGGTAGAAGGGGAAGATTGTGAAATTTTTCTATATGTTCACTGGGAGGAATTTGCCTATATTGCGTGAAACGAATTTGCTCTTTATGTAGAATGGTTCTCCGTCTCAAGATCAACTCGTCTGTCCAATATAGTTGTGTCTGCAACCCGAGCAGGTTATTACATAAATTAGGTTCTCAGAAGCAAAAGTGAAACTAGTTTTAATTGTGAACCTCTGTCCTTGTTTGGAAAGGAAATCCGAGCATTCAAGTAAGTTGGAGCAGGTTCCACAGTTTGGGCGTCCACATTTTTAAACGTTGGTTTCGTGGTTGTTTTGTAAAACTTCACATTTGTTAGTAGTCTCTTTATCTATTTGTGTTGCTTTTTGCGTTTGATGAGTTAGTGCGTTTTCAGGATATCGTTCAATTTTGGATCTCTAATTAGTAGGATTATCAATCCGGGAAAAATACCTCTTCAGCTCTCGGAAGCAAATACACTAGGCTAACAAAATGTTTATATTTTATTGGTATAGGACTCCAGGTAATGCTATGGCGAGATTCCTACAACAGTCGTGTTTGGAAATTCATGGTTCCATTTTCTTGTATATCATTGTTTTCACAGAATGATATACAAGAAAAGGTGTGAATTGTAGACTTACAGCACTTTCTGATATGCATTTTAGGTGCGTTCATTATTCAGTTTACTTAATCAGTCGATTGATAGATTCAATAAGCGAACGACCGTTCAAAATACTATCGTCTTTGGAATCAGCACATCAAGCAACGATTGCACTTAAAATGCATATCAGAAACAGTTATAAGTCTACAATGCACAAACAAATGTATGAAGCTCATTGTTCATGTCTTTTCGTTCACTCATTGGATTGTGGATATGCTGGGACACCACATTGCAGAGTTATAGCCGAACAAATCGAGCCCAGTACTTCTGTTACTTTCTAAGTTTGGTACTTATTCTCTCTTTTGCTAAAGCGCGAATTTACAGGAACGTAAACGAACTGGTGGCCAAACAGTGTTGGGTGATAAACACAGATACACACACACGCACGCACGCACGCACGCAAACACACGCACACACACACACACATACTTGGATCTGCACTGGAGACTAGTTGCAAAGCCAGCTTCCAGATTGAAAGTTTCGGTTGATACCTGCAATTATTGGGGCCCCGGGATATGTAATACTCTCCCTAAATACCAATCTTGAGGAATTAGGCTTCTGAAAACAAGAAAGGAGAAAGCTAATTCGAAGACTACACATCCAATCCATCACTGGAACTGTAAAAATCTGTAAAACTTTCCTGAAGTTTGTTTATCATTTGAATATGTATGAGCATGTGTGGGTATGCAAATATATACATGTGAATGCATACATAAAGCAAAACATTAAAAAATCTGCTCGCATACATACATACGAAAATACCCTGTTGTTGATGTTTAAATTCTAATGCAGGAACCTTGAATCTAGGTTAGAAACCGGCACTTTCTCTTTTGGCAAGAATGCTTCAAATAAAACTGATCAACGCCATGCATACATACATACATACATACAGATTAGTCATGGTTCTGCATACGATATCATCTACGACAAGCTGCGATTCGCTAAAGTCTGTTCGAAAGGGATGCAAAAAGAGCATACCGAAATAAATAAAAGCAATATAGAGATCTATACTCGATCGCTACAACGATGAAACTGTAAAATGTTTTGGAGGGAATCGCCACCGGAGATGACAACTGGCTTTATTACTTTGAGTCAGAATCCAAGCGTGCTGAGTATTTTATGGTGACCCCAGTGTCGTCAACGAAAAAGAAACTCAGGACTCAGCCTCAGAGAAAGCGATGTTAACCGTTTGGGTGGCGGACGCAAAAGAGCCCATACAAGAACATTAGCTGAAAAAGGAGTCTGCAGTCTCTAGCGTAGGCTGTAGTGAAATACTGGCCAACGAACTGAAGTCAGCAATTGACGCCAAACGCCGGAGTGTGTTGTCAAAGCAAGTTTTCTTGTTTCACAATGTGCAGTCTCATATGGCCATTCACACTGTAGAAATCATCGAAAATTGGATTTCGTGTTGCTGGTACACCCTGCATACAGTCCAGATTTCACCCCTTTCAACAATCACATCTTTGAACCTCCAGAACATGCCTTACGGTTTCATCAATTCTCTACGCACGAAGAAGTGCAGGAAGTAGTGAATACGTGGCTGTGTGACTTTCGAAAACTTTCTTCTCCGATGGAAGTAGCAAGTTTGTGCACCGCTGGAAGAAATGCAACAAAAAACTATGGCTCTGTTTGAAAAAATGATGTAAATGTTCAACGCTCGCTTGTTTTGATAAATTACAGAAACAAAAGTGTGAATAATTTTTGGATTCCTCTTGTAGCTAGAGGGATATTTTCGTCTGCTATAGGTCGTGCAGCTAAATAGAATTTTCCATACTACTTAAACATAAAGTAAGTAAATTTATTCGATATCAGACTTAACCCATATAATTATTTCAGTCGTTCGTTCAAGAGAACTACCTCCCCTTTCTATTATACTGAAAGTGGAAGTGTATACCACGTGATAGCTAAACTGCAGTATCTTCTCGTTCTATAATAGCATAACTGTCTGAGTTTTCGTCGCATTACTGTAACGGAACCACCAATATATTTTCTTCGAGCGTCAGTAACTGAGTATTTCATTTATTCATAATTCGTAGCTGTATTTATTTTACAATGAACATGACTGGCTGAAATAAATATCGGTTTCAAATTTTCGTACAAGCCCAATAATTCTGAGAGAGGAGCTAAGTCGATTACATCGACCTCAGTGCTCGACTGGTACTTATTTTATTGATCCGAAAGGATGAAAGGAAAAGCTGACCTCGGCTGAATTCGAACTCACATACGAAATGCCGCTAAGAATTTTGCCCGGCATTCAAATTATTCTGACAGCTCATCCCCTTAGCTCAAATAACTAACATATTTTGGATAGAACAGTCCCTAAAAACGTATTACTACGTGTAGCATTGTATACACCCAGAGCATACAGAAATGTTGAAACTGAAATAAAACATAGCGTCAATATGGATGTTTTCGGGGTCGATAAAATAAGTATTACTTGAAAACAGGGATCACTGTTACCGACTTATCCCCTCTTCCGAACTTGTTGGCCTTGTGCCAAAATTTGAGATCAGTATTAGAGGAGGGTAGATTTAAGGTCACGAGCTGACAGAATCGTTGCCACACCAGGCAACATTGTTAGTGGTGTTTCGTTTGTCTTTACTCTCTGAGTTCAAATTCCACCGAGGTTGACTTTCATCCTTTTCTGGACGCTAAAATAAGTACCAGTTGAGTACTGTGTTCGTTGTAACCGCCTTCCATTCAATTGCGAACTTACTTGTCTTGCGCCAAAATTTGATAATAATATTAGAGGTCGGTCCCCATCATAAACTTAAAAGACTTCTAACACAAACTGAAGAAAGTTATAAATTTATTTTCAATACATTTTATTAATGGTTTTGTATGTAGAAGGTGACTGTTGTTATAGCTGCAAATTGACTACACGATTGGCATGGGCCGTATTCTGAACGAAGGACTACGTGCTTGTATTTCGACAAACTAACGGTGATGAGAGAACGAGAGTCGAGTTCAATCAAGTAAGCCTGATTGAAGGTGTCAAGAGGTCAACCAGTGCTGGGAGCAGTGGTCACTAAAATTGATGTAGAAAAGGTAGCGTATAAAGACTGTATGTTTGTAGCTGAGTTGGTAGTAGTGATTAAATTGATCAACAGAAGGAAAGAACTAATTGAAATGAAATGAGGCAAACAGAGACAAACAAGCTGATATTCAGATTAACAAAATTACTGACATATTGCCTGCAGCAGTTGAATCTCTAAACAGCAAACTCTGATGGCACAAGGTTAAGCAATTGATTGAAAGCAATTAGCAAGTTGGAACATTCGAGAATAATATGTTTATAGCTTAATAGATTTTGTTGGCCGTCATTTGCCTTTATCTAATTTGAACATTTGCACAAATATATATGCATAGACATTCATACACACAGGCATACACACACACACACACACACACACACACACATAAATATATTCATGTATTTGTATATTAATGTGTGTGTGAACGCGCGTGCGTACGTATGCATTGCATATAACCGATATGTGTATATATATATTGTAGATATATATATATATATATA
>NC_068987.1:36521843-36523890 GCF_001194135.2 Octopus bimaculoides
AGAAGAAGAAGAAGAAGAAGAAGAAGAAGAAGAAGAAGAAGAAGAAGAAGAAGAAGAAGAAGAAGAAGAAGAAGAAGAAGAAGAAGAAGAAGAAGAAGAAGAAGAAGAAGAATGCGGGAGTGGTATGACAGTAGCAGGATGTTTGTGGAATCCTCTTAAATGGTGAAATGACCTAAAAGTGACCCGTTGTGGTTGCAATTGTAGTGACTGGAATTGTTCTGAATAAAATTCATGTGAAGTGAGTAGTTTGAATATGTCGTTTCCAATATTTGCGTGGGTGTTATTTTAAGGTACTATTGATAGTGTTATTTCAAATGGGGTTTATATTTTGTGATAAAGACTGACTCTTTGCTATTGTGCCGACTACAGGTTGTATCACCCCTGAATTTGTAAAGGGTAAAATTCTGAAGCTGGGTTGTTTGTTGTTGGCGCAAATGTGGATGTGTTCGCTGAATGCTATTTTTCTGTTTTTCGGAACTTTGATCTGAGATCTGTGCAGAGCCATCTTTTGACGTAGACTGTTTTTGGTTTGGCCTATGTATGTATGTATGTATGTATGTATGTATGTATGTATGTATGTATGTGTGTGTATATATATATATATATATATATATATATATATATATATATATATATATATATATAGTCTTTAGACTCGGGTTATATACCGAAACAGCTCCTATCCCAGTCTGTCATCCCGGTTATCAAACAGGGAAACATATCCCTCGCAGTCAACTATCGCCCAATCTCACTCACTTCCCACATCATTAAAGTGTTTGAAAGAGTGGTAAGATCAAAGATAACTGACTTCCTGGAGACCCACGAACTCTTAAATACAAATCAGCATGGCTTTTGCTGTGGCAGGAACTGTCTAACACAGCTCTTACACCACATTGAAGACATACTTAAAGACTTAGGAACAGGTTCGAACGCTGATGTCATATATCTTGACTTCAGTAATGCGTTAGACAGGGTTGACCATAATATCTTACTCTCCAAATTCGCAAATGCTGGAATCCGTGGAAAGCTTCTACACTGATTTAAGGATTTCCTGACGCATAGAACACAAGAAGTTGTGGTCGATGGAGTCCACTCAAGCCCAGCAAAAGTCACCAGTGGTGTCCCTCGGGAGACTATTTTGGGCCCGTTCCTCTTTATGATTTACATAAATAACCTTTCCAGCGTCGTAAATCACTTCAAAGTGAAAATATTTGCTGATGACACTAAGCTCCAGCAAATCATCAATGAAGAAGAAGACCAGACTCAACTCCAGTCTGATTTATATGCTGTTAGTCAATGGGCAGATAAAAACAAAATGCAACTGAACGAGGGAAAATTTGAGCTGGTGCATTTTGGAAGAAAGTCTATACTAAAACAACCATACTCTCTTCCTTCAGGAGAACCGCTCACGGCATCTAATAATATCAGAGACCTGGGTGTAATTGTTGATAACAATCTCAGTTGGAGTGCCCGCATCAGCAATAAGGTCGATATAGCTTGTAGGATGAGCTCCTGGATCTTAAGAACCTTCCGGTCCAGATAACAAGGTGTCTTCATTCAGCTTTTCTCTTCCTTTGTACTGCCACACCTCGAATACTGCTGCCCCTTGTGGTCTCCCCATACAAAACAAAACATCTCGAGGATTATCACCTCAGAGGGCAATCACTAAACGTATTGAAGGCATGACTGATCTCGATTACTGGGATCGCTTTAAAGCCTTGAAACTCTACTCTCTCAAGCGCCGCCGCGAACGGTACATCATTTGTACGATGTGGAGAATATACTGCCAGCATTGCCAAAATGACCGTTCAAGGCTGCGACCACGGGCCATATGTCCCCTTCCAAATTCAGGATCACAACATATAGGTACACTGCGACATAATTTCTTTTCCTCAACAGACCTTGCTCTGTGTAACATTGTCCCAAAACTGATCAACGAGGAAAAGGATCCCATCACTTTTAAACGGAGTCTGGACCGATTTCATCAAGGAATACCAGACAAGCCACCCATACCTGGATACAATTCACTCAACAAGAACTCACTACT
>NC_068987.1:36524141-36524698 GCF_001194135.2 Octopus bimaculoides
TATATATATATATATATATATATATATATATATATATATATTAATAATTTAGAGATGGACCACCATGGTGCAACTTGCACGACGAAGGAGATAAGACACCATCAAGAAAGGTGTACTATACAAAACTAGATTAAAAATCTAAAAAATCCGAGGGAGAATTTATAATACATGAAATCTATGAAATATTGGACTAAGAATTAAAATTGGTTACGTTTAAGGAGCAAAGTAGAACAAAGACTACGCGCGTTTCATGGCCACATAACAGTGGGAAATATCTGGTCAATCTACAATAAATCGATCAAGATAAATACCACTCAATATGAGGATACTCTTCAGGTCAGGTAAATTCAAAACATTTTGTTTCTTAAACGTAACCAATTTTAATTCTTTATCCAATATTTCATAGATTTTATGTATTATAAATTCTCCCTTAGTGTTTTTAGATTTTTAAACTAGTTTAGTATAGTACACCTTTCTTGATGGTGTTTGATCGCCTTCATCGTGCGTGTTGCACCATGGTGATTCTTCTCTAAATTATTAAAATATTTTTCAGCATA
>NC_068987.1:36525015-36526971 GCF_001194135.2 Octopus bimaculoides
TATATATATATATATATACTTACATACATACATACATACATACATACATACTTACATACATATATACACACATACATACATACATACATGCATACATACATGCAAGGATGCAATTTAAAGCAGTTAGTATTGGTTACTAAACACAGTATCTTCGTAAATACCGTTATCGTATTTATGTTTTTGTGCAGTAAAAATCTGAGCCCATCTCATTCACATTATGTCGCTTTTTTAAGCAAACCAAACGAATTAAATATATTCTTTGTTCTAGTATATATAACATGAATATTGATACATACAAAATGAGAATGAAGTGAAGCAAGCCGACAAACAGATATGTAGTAGCAAGGTAGTCTTAGAATTACTTATGTTAAATTATTGGGCAGACACACACAGTCGTGCTCCACCGAATTTGTTTCCTTATAACTCCAAGAAAATACGATATTTAATGAAATGTTTTACAAAAACGCTTCAGATGGTGTAGATTATAATTATATCGGAATTTGTTGTGAAATTCTTTTTGCGGGAAACGTGAAGTGTATTTTCAGACAATTCACACATATCGCCTTTGGGCAGTTTTACATGAAATGTTCTACAAATGCCTGTCAGAATGTGTAGATTACGAATATATAGGAATTTGATATGAAAAGAAAAAATGGTGAGCTCGCACACATTGATAATAATTCCTATCACATTTTTTTTTTCAAAATTTCAAGTCCCATTTTATACGTGATGTGCATTAGTATGCATGTGTGTGGTCCCACCAATATTCTTTTCATATTATATTCTGATATAGTTGTAATCTATACATTCTGAAAGGTATTTGTAGAAAATCACATGATAAAATACTAATTTTTCTGATAGTTATGATAAAATGAAGGCGTATCGCGTGAATTTTCCGAAACTCCTCTCACTACCCTTGTAAAACTATTTTCACAAAAAATTCCTATATAATCTACACAATGCGCAAAAGCTATAGTCCGGTAATGAACACAGCAATCCGGCCGGTTATTGTATATTATTGCGAAAACGTTACCGCAAATCCTTAATAAATATACATTTTAAAAAATTTATATTCAAAGATACTTATGTTGAAGCATTGGTGCCCCACCAACATTGTTTTCTCATAATTTCCCTAAATACGAGTATTCTTTAATAACATTTTCTACAAATACGCTTCAAATAATGATGGTCCGTTTATATGTGTAGGCAGTGAGGGACTGGCTAGGTTGCCAGCTTGCCCAATGACAAGTGGGCCCCTGCGCCATTAGAATCCGTATATGGGGGTACATGGTTGTATCTAAGGGGCTCATCCTCTCAAGTTTGAGAATTTTTTATTCACTCCTGGAAGAATGCAATAATTATTTCAGCCTAGTTCTATTTCTAGACAGTTAAAAAGAATACATTTAACAACAAAAAAAAATAAAAATAATAATAATAAAGAGATAGCATTGCAGTTGCGGGTGGGCCCCCTTAGTCTCCTGGCAACCAATATTTTTAGAGCCAGTCCGCCACTGTGTAGGTATGCTGCAGCTAACTGGCCGGTTACTGTATATCATTGAGCATGCTTTACCAGGGGTCCATAGTAAATATGT
The DNA here is from genome assembly GCF_001194135.2 of Octopus bimaculoides. Lineage (NCBI taxonomy): Eukaryota > Metazoa > Mollusca > Cephalopoda > Octopoda > Octopodidae > Octopus > Octopus bimaculoides. Next base: position 36,526,608 of record NC_068987.1, read on the forward strand.
ATTCGTAATATCATCATGTCTAAAAATAGATTTAACATCAATTCTAAAAATAGCCAGACACCTACTGCTGCCATCCAAAGGAATTGGTATAAAAGACAGAAAACCAGCCAACTTATTACAGTCTGTTAAAGATTGTCATACCGGCCATGACGAAGGGAAATAGCCCTGAAACTCGAGTCGCCTTTATATATATATATATATTTATATTTATATATTTATATATTTGATCCTTTATATTGAACACTCAATATTTCATCTACATTCAATACTTTATTTCATGGTGCCATCCATTTTTATTTTATTTTATATTATATATTGTATATTATATTATATATTGTATATTCCATATTCTATACCCCACATT
>NC_068987.1:36527559-36532004 GCF_001194135.2 Octopus bimaculoides
TACATATATATTCTGCAGCTATAATAATAAATATATTTAGGCGAGAATTATGACAATATGGAATTTTAGAAATTTCTTTCTTTCTATTTAAGTTTATTTTTCATTTTGTTCCTATTGCGTCTGAATTTTAATAATAAAAATATATTTATGGAAATTACCGCCGAGAATGTTTAACAATATTTATTACGTTCGCAGTCGTAGCAGCGGAAAGCGTGAAGGAAATGATTTTCTTTTCTTTTTAATAATATATTGAAGAAAACAACGTGTTATTGTTACCACCACCACTACTACTATTGTTATGAGTGCCGCTGCTGTACATATTAAATAGAAATAACAAAAATAAAATTAATAATAATTATAATAATTTCATTTAATAAAAACTGGTTATTAGCATTTCAGTAGTCTATTTATTTCGTACGTTCAATGCACAAACCGGCACCGCTCTACGTGCCTTGGGCATGTGTAGTGTTTTCTGTTTGCATGATTGTCTGTTCTAGTGGGATGTACTACGCAATAAATGCACAGTTTCTAGCAGACTGTATTTCTCTATAAGATGTGTGTGTTTATGTCTTTGAATAATATATATAGACACAGGAGTGATTGTGTGGTAAGAAGCTTGCTTCCCAAGCACATGGTACCGGGTTCAGTCCCACTGCGTAACACCTTGGGCTAGTGTTTTCTATAACTTCGGGCCGACTAAAGCCTTGTGAGTGAATTTGGTAGACGGAAACTGAAAGAAATCCGTTGCATATATATGTGTGTGTGTGTGTGTGTGTATGTGTGTGTGTGTGTGTGTGTGTGTGTGTGTGTGTGTGTGTGTGTGTGTGTGTGTGTGTGTGTGTGTGTGTAAGCTAGCGGTTCGCCCTGAGAGGCTGATGGAATAAGGACTAGGCCTTACAAAGTCCTGGGTCAATTTGTTCGACTAAATGCTGTGCTCCAGCATGGCCGCAGTCGAATGACTGAAACAACTAAAAGAATAAAAGAGAATATATATATATATATAGCAATCGAAATCACGTGAACCGGTGGTCTCGGCTCTGGGGTGGTGAAGAATTATCTCCCCGCTACCGATATAAACAAGAGTGCATTTTTAGCCAAATGCCAAAATGAGTGTTTCTCTCATGGTAACTACTTGGTGTTGGTATTTAATAACAGTGGCATAGTAACTAAACCATCAAAGTTCCAACCCTATTGGGGCTGCATATATGTCTCTTTAGCTATGCGGATACAACCAGAAACAATTTAATTGTTTCTGGTTCCACATATGTCCAGATGTTGCTACCATATTAATATTACTGCATGTTATATACATTTTTAAGGTTTCTGATGGGATGGCAATAAAAATTACCCCCTTCGCAGCGCTGTTCAGCCAATAGTGGAACATTTATCAGTTGTTGGACATCTGGTTGCTTTATTTCATATCGTTTTAGAATTACATTCTTCAAAGTAGCTTTTTTAGGCTTTAAAAAACATCCTAATTTAGATATTTTATTATTATTTTCTACTGGCCATGTATCTTAGCTTTCTATGTTCGTGATATATTAATATGCATACATATATATACACACATATACCTACGTATATACGTACATACATACATACATACATACATACATACATACATACATACATACGCGCGCGTGTGTGTGTGTGTGTGTGTGCACTCATTAGAATTTGTGTTGAGTATTCATGCATTCTCTTTTTTCTCTAATTTTGCTTTCTGTTGTGAAATATGTAAATTTATTACTTGAAATGTGAATGTATTGATACCTGTTATCTTCCTTTACATGTAACTCTATTTTGAGGATTCTTCTAAGTCACAAACTTCCAGCAGACAAACTTCTCGACAACACCATACTTAGAAGTGCAAAGGATAACTGGGTTGATTATCAAAAATAAACATGTTAGATGCTTTGCAGTTGTTACTTGCGTTTAAGTACGAGATCGTATGAAAACGTTCCAGGACTAGTTATATTTGATAAAAAAATGTTTAACCCAAGTTTTAACATCATATCCTTCGAAATAGTTACCTTGTGTCGCAATACACCGTTTCTAGCGTTCCTGACACTTTTGGAATCTGGCCTGAAAGTCGTTTTCCGTAAGCGAGTCAAGCACCTTTTACGATTCGATCTTTATCTCGACAACGGTGTTAAAACGGCGTTCTTTGAGCTAAAATTTTCAGCGTGGGGAAAGATGGAAGTTTATAGCTGCTACATCTGGCGAATGGGACGGTGCAAAAGTGATTAAATGTTGTTTGTTGTGGAAAACTCACAAATGAGGAGAGCTCGCTAACAGGGTGCATCGCCGGCATGAAGAATCCATACTTCGTGCTCCACAGATCCTGTCACTTTCGCCGAATATCCTCCCTCAAACACTTCAAAACGCCGAAGTAGAATTCTCGATTGACGGTCTGGCCCTGGAAGCAAATTTTCGATGTGCAAAACAGCGAATGTCGAAAAAACGGTGAGCAGGCTCTTGGTTGAGTTGCGGCGCTGTCGTGCCTTCCTCGGTCATGGAGATGAGGGGCTCTTCCATTGTGACAACAGCTGCTTCGTCTCATGGTCTTACCCATAGATCCAATACTCGTCACTGTTAACGTTAGTTTTTGCGTTAAACTCCTAAAGTTTAACGCAAAATTTCACGTTGGCTCTTTGTTTCAATTTCCTGTGCATGACAAAATCGCAGACTACAGCATTTACGTGATCATAGAAACAGAAATTTCACAACTCACAAAGTAAACATAGCAATGACACTCGGCACACTGCTCACGAAGGTCGCTGCTAGCACTCACTACGCACGCATCCGCGTGCTGCCATCTGTTGGCACACTAGAGAACTCGTCCTAGAACATTTCGATATCACGTAGGTATTCAGCAGCATTTTATTTTTGGAGTTTAGATTCCCGCTTTTCCATCAGTACCCAATCAAGCGGTGATTACGCACTGTTTATCACGTCATTAAATGCTGGTGTGAAATGGCCATATGCTTCAAACTGAAATTGAAAACATTCTACATACAATTCTCATTATGCGAGTGAATCTTTTGCGTGGATGTTAGTTCATGTCTGCAATATCATTTTGTATTTTTTTTATGTATTGTCTCTTCCAATGCACCCTTTATTTTCTTTTGATGATTGCTTTCATATATCCTTCAAGTATCGCGAATTTTTGTTGGTGATGATGTCACTTCAAGTGTTAATTTCTTTTTTTTTTTTACTTGTTAATGTCTGTGTTGAATCCTTTTAATATTTCATTAGGATACATGTTTCTTGATGAAGTGTTTACGATTGTTATAACGTCTTATACTCAATGACTTTGTTGTTGTGCTTTGAATTTTTTTCTATTTCTGGAATGAATTTGTTTTTATTAATAGTTTTTTCTTCTGTTTCTATCACAGAAAGACATATCATTCATTACAGAGAAGATGACTTAATCTTCCTTCTATTTTATACATCTTCATTGTTTTCCTTGTTAGGCTTTTAGTTGAGGATTTATCTCTATTAGGAGCAATTCTCCTTTAGCTCAATGCTACTACCACTGTGGAAGAGTTCCAGTCATTCAGACTGTCGTTATTTGTTGGCTGTATTGAAGAAACATTTTTTTAAAAGGTCATACATTTGCTGAATCTTTCATAAAACTGTTTATTCTGGATAAAGTTTCAGGAGCTGTTTATGATGAGCTTTTACATTAAATTTGCTTATTTTCCTTTATTTCGTTTCAGTTTAGTCCTCCGGAATAATGCTGCTGCTTGATCACTTTTATGCTGTTTTTTTTATTATTTTGTAAAAGATATGGGTTGTGTATATAAATATGTTAAGGCTGTGGACTTGGTGATGGCACTCATTGGAAGATTCAGTAGTCTTCACCGATTTGGTCGGGGTGTATATGTATGTTTGTGAAGAAGAGTGTGTGCGTGCGTTTCTTTACGATACTAATTTGTCTTCTCATGTGGTTGATTCTGTAATACATATTAGATTAAATATAACTCAAATGTCACCAGAGCCGACTCCTTTTCACATAGCCCTTATCGAAATCTTAGCAACTATGCACAAAACTCTTGGCCTTTGATTCACTAGTGTTCCTTCACAGTTAACAAATAAAGAAATACTATTCTCTAATTTGCGCACTGAGTTCCAGTTCCTTACCTTTGTAACACAAAATATGTCAGTGTGACTATTAAACATCAATTAATAAAATGAATGTGTAAGTTTCATTAATAAATATATCCTTCAAATCATTTCATCAAGACCATGGTTCTGCATATTTCTTAACTATATAATACTCTCCGATATAAAACAGAACTCACACACGGTTATCCATAGTGGCCTGATAAAGTGATACTGTGAATCGTGGTGAATCGTGAAAATTAGGTGGCTACTGATAGAGGAACAAGATTGAATAAATATAGGTATGTGACTGTGTTTATGTGTATCTGTGTGTAGATATG
>NC_068987.1:36532732-36534409 GCF_001194135.2 Octopus bimaculoides
TGTGTGTGTGTGTGTGTGTGTGTGTGTGTGTGTGTGTGTGTGTGTGTGTGTGTGTGTGTGTGTGTGTGTGTGTGTAGTTGTGTGTGTATGGCAATTTTTATGTGTTTATGTATACATGTTAGTTTTTTTTCTGTCTGTTGAAAATTCAGAAGCAAGATTCTGCGAGAGTATTTAAATATATATAATTATAGTCATAGCGCTTGCTGTTAAGACAACTGGCGTAAACATCAAACATCACATTGGTAATATTGAAATATTAGAATTCCGTCGATTTTGACTATTCTATTGGCTCTGCTATGTATTCTTTTATTGATTTCTACCTTAGGCACAACATCTCAATAAACGTGTTTACTATATTGATAGTATTGTCTGTTAATTTGTACTTTGTTAATTTTTATTTATTTTTTTCTCTTTGTATTCAATAAAATGTAAGATTTTTGATTCGAAAAAAACGCATAGAAAACAAGAAAATATTTAATTGAAAATATTAAAGTTTAAAATTATAGTTCTTTCCTGACATTTCAAGTGTTACATGATTTTAAATAAAAAAGTAACATAGTTATTTCTATTTGATGGTGATGTAATCACTAGCCATACTGTCTGTGTTTAAATGTCTAGCAGTGGTAGCTCTACATCATAACAAGTATTAGAGGTGGTTGTGTGAGTGTACATAACTGTGAATGTTTTACAGATTGTCTACGTCTCTGTGTGCGTGAGTGTGTGCGTGTATGTGTAATTCTTGTTCGGGTGTTTGTAGGAGATTGTGCCTACATGTATTGGAAACATTGCAGAAAATGATGTTTATTGTTTTGCAACAAATGAGCTCTAACTAGAAATATCTACATTCAAAAGTGTTCCAGATATGGCCATCATGTCTCGTTTTGTTTTCTTTTGAGAGAAACTGAGTGTCTAAATCTTCATTATACGACATATCCTTCAATGCTCGAGGCTTTAGAGTGGGGTTTGAAGTAGATTTCACTTTTCTGCGTGTTGGTTGTACATTACCCTATTACCGCCAATGTCGATACACGATAGCACTACCAGCCAAAATAACCATTTTACACATTTCGCTAAATGAGTGAAATTGGTTATATACAATGTGAGTGTCAGTGGACGGAATTTCAATTATATATCTTAGTCCTGAAGATTTTCATAAACCATATATATATATATATACACATATTCACACATGTGTATATATGTATAAGTATACGCAGATGCATATACTCAATGATTAGAGCGTCGGGCTCTCAATCATGAGTTAGTGAGTACTGTTCCCGGAGAGGAACGATTGATATATATACATATATATCTTCCGCACACTTCCACAAACCTACACAGATAACTTATACCTCCCTACTACATGCATACTTACGGCACACATACAAAGACGTTTTCATATTTTATCATGAACAAACACTGTTCAAGCATACCAACACACACATGCATACGCAAACTTACGTACACGCACACACACACACACACACACACACACACACACACGCTTATACGCACTGACATACACATACAACAACATCTATTCACACAAATACACCTTACCTCACCTTTCAAAACTAAATCTAACTAGTGTTACTAACCTGTTATCTGCACTCCCTCACAAATACATCACCCACATAAACACAAACACATGCATACAGCTGCTACTACTACACACAC
>NC_068987.1:36534422-36538368 GCF_001194135.2 Octopus bimaculoides
CACACACACACACATATATATATATATATATATATATATATATATATATATATATATATATATTGACCATTTTCGCACTTTCCTTCAAAAATCACTTTCTCTATCTCTCCATTTCCGATCACTTCAGCATGTAAATATACACGTGCTTTTCTTAGACTTTCTGTTCCTTTTCTCCGAACTTTTCCGTTTTCTTTTTTCTTACATGCATGTAAGAAAAACATATACTTATATCTATACGTGTCTGAATGTATATATGTATATATATGCATGCAAGTATTTACAAGGAAGAAGCTTTAGGCTAAGCAAACGACGAATGTAGAGAAATGTGATTGCTGATATTTAGGGAAATGTTTTGAAATTAACAAATATAAAAATAGATCATAAATGAAAGAAACTTAAAATTACAAATACAATGAAATAAAACAAGCTACAGAAAAACAACGAACATATTCTTAAATCTCAGTCTAGCACAGAACATGAGGAGAAAATGTAGAGACAATTGTAATAGTTGGGTTTTGTGGTTAAGTGTTATATTACTAATATTTATACGTTGAAAATAATTATATCTTTGTGCTGTGTGCAAAACGTGTGATAAGTGTTATGGTAGAAAGTGAGACAAGAAGTAGTCATAAATCATATGTTTTTTCTAATGGGAATGTTCATTCACCTATAACTCTTTTCAGGCACCACATAAGAGTCAAAATCCTTTCTAAAACAAAAGCAAAACATCAAGCAGACAATTGCGCAACAACTTTCAAAACATGAGGCTTTACGCCAACATTTATAGAGGGGGGACGCATAATTGCACAGATGGGTCCCTAAAGAATTTACAGAAATAAGTGTTGTGTATTCTCAATATTTAACATTCACGAAAACCAAAATAACTTCAGAAAACCTTTGCCCCTGCAATGTTAGAAGTTATTTTAATTCCACAAGAAATTCTTCAGAAAATCAAATTTCATGTGAGATAATTTCAATAAAAATTAAATTCGAACAATTTCTCTTGTTTTTCGTCAATGGAAGCGGATGACACTTTTATATAACAAAATTTTAAAATATTACTTCAGAAAACTCTATCGTGTTTTGCTGATTATTCGAATCAGCTCATTTAACAATATTCGTCATTGCCGAGGTTTGTTCTTTTATAAGTAATTTTGAGATATGTGCACATGAAAACGCTTCAGAACGCCACTAATCTGCATTGAAAACGTTGTTTAGGAAACTCAGTATGAATATGAGTGAAGTAAAGAAATGAGTATGCTGAAAACTAGAAACATTAATTCGAGCAGTAATATCTTAGCAGTAAGATAAAATATAATATAATGATGATATCTACAACGTAATATTTCGTGCTTTAGAAGGTAATTGTGTCAGTGAATTCGATAATTTAAAAATATATCAAAATACATTTCCTGACGCATCAAAATACAAACATTATGGCTACTCGAGATATTTTATTATGAAAGAAGAGGACAGTTTTCTAGATACACTTTCAGGAACTATTAAAAATAACATTCCTTTAAAGCTTCAGCTTACCAAATTGCAGCAACGGAAAGGAAAAGCGGGTTCGCTAATGTTTCTTTAGACGCTGCTGCTAATTTATTTCAGGAACCAAAATTAACAAATTCTACTTCTAAATTCTTGAATTTAGCCAATACTTACAGGCACGTTTGTAATTTTAGCAAAATATTTGGGATACACCATGTATTAAAGAGCTGGTATGTGATTTGTGGAGAATAAGTACATGATGGCAAAACAAAACGCTTTTGAATCTTTTAATCGAAATTTGAAATTTTTAAGCAATTCTAATTTATTAATAGCGCCTCGATTGCGCTAGCAGAACTTCACATTCAGTAATTTTAAGAGGCACTAAAAAAGCCAAGTTAAAAGACACTTGAAGTCATCTTATTCCTGGAGACACGACAGAGATGTACTTCACAGCCTTTTGGGCGATGATTAATCTCCAGAATTGGCTCAAGATGTTTTAAAACTTGGAGGTGGTAAAAATTCCTTGATAAGTATAATTGTTGAGGTATATCTTTAATTAATACAACGGTTTCATCAGTCAACGAATTAACAAACGGATCCTTTCCTTTTGGCCGTCACATAAAAAAAAATTATTTTTTGTAACTAAACACTTTCAAATTTCGTATACTGGTAGAATGTGTCATTTAAAACATCATTTACTCTTGGCGTTTTTAAGAAAATTCTATATTTTCGAAGTTATTTCGTGTTAAAGTTGCCGTATTTCGGTAATTTCAACCAATCAATGATGTCTATTGAAGTGAAAACAATTACTGCTTTGGTTTGTCAACAAGACGTTCTGGTGGTGTACATCTAGTTTGTCACTGTTATTTCTGATATATTTACATTTGAGATACACGTATGTATAGTTTAATCAATTCAGGTATGAGTTATTTTAGCGTTTTCGAAATTTCTCCAATTTCTGCATTTTTCACATTTTTCCGTAACTCTAACCCTAACATCCCAACCCTTATCATAACTCTAAAACTCCAACCCTAACCCTAAAACGCTAACCCTAACTCTAAATCCTAACCCTAAAACCCTAACCCTAACCTAACCCTAAAGCCCTAACCCTAACTATAAAACGCTATCCCTAACCCTAAAATCCTAACCCTGACCCTAAAACCCTAACCCTAACTCTAAAACCTGAACCCTAACCCTATCCCTAAAATCCTAAAGCTAAAACCAGTACAAACGCACGAACGATATCATAACAGTGATAAACGAAATATACACCGCCGATAGTTGTTGTTGACAAACAACGGCAGTAATTTTATTCGGCTGAATACACGTCATTGATTGGTTGAAATTACCGAAATACGACAACTTTAACACGCCAAGAGTAAATGATGTTTTAAATGACACATTCTACCAATATACGAAATGTGAAACTATTTAGTTACAAAAAATTAGTTTTTTCTATGTGCCGGCCAAAAGGAAAAGATCCTAACAACCTCTCGTCAAATATTTATTACCGCCAGTATTTATTTAAAAGAGCAATTTTTGCATCAGTAATTATCAATGTGCATAAACAATAAGATCGCACTTCCACAGATACACATTCTTATAAAGGTTATCGATTTAGTTGCGGACCTCACAGAGTATGTTAATAATTCTAAGATATTTTAAAAGTACTTATAACCTTCTGGACTTCTACCACGCTGAATATTTTTTATAAATAGTAGCCATTATTCATCCTTCTCAGCTGTGTAATGACACTAGACTAGGAAGGACATTGAAAAACTAATGCTATAGAGCATTTAGAATACCATTTTCATTGGCTGTTTCATAGAAGAAAATGCCTTTCAACTTGTTATGGCGAGAGTACGACACCCTCTGACGAGAACAGACGGGTGGACCACTACACATAAACAGTAGCAGCCAGACGTAGTCAGCAGTTCGTAGTTTGGTCGAGATCATGTTCGTGTTTTTTTGTTTTTTTTTTGCTGTTTCATTTAATCACATTTTGATCCCCGTGAGTTCCATTGTTGATTAATTGTTGAAGGTCTCCCGTAGGGGTGAACCTAGTCGTTTGGCTTAATTGTTTAATTGTTGAGTTGTTCGTTGCTGTTGTTTTTGCCTGTGATTTTTGTTTTCTTTCCCATTTATGGGACCAGTTGTTGATGGGGGAAGCGATGGAAGGCGAACCGGTTCCAGCCGGCAGCTGTGCTGCAGCAACTGGAAGAAACTTAGCTGCGGACGTTTTGCGAGTTCGAGAGGTGGAAGTAGACGAGGAGAGATTGAAGCGGTTTAGCAGGCTTATTGAGAGGGACGGTGCCGGCCTGAGGTTGACCCCGCCGCAGGATTTGACAGCGAATGTAACCTGGGCGAACGGTGATGTATGGAGCGCTGTCCATGGCATCGAAGGGAATTAAGGTAGCTGCTGTGGAAGTGTTGGAGGTGTGTCTGAAGGAGGTGAAGG
>NC_068987.1:36538512-36557067 GCF_001194135.2 Octopus bimaculoides
TCCACTGTGGCGCTGGAATCGCCGGAGTGTGTGCCACTGCCAACTTGCTGTGGCAAACGTGTGTCCAGAGTGGGAATCGGCAGGGTGCCCACTGAGATTGATGAGGCGTAGCTGGTGGCAGCCATTATGTATGGCTCGGGCGAAGAGGCGAAGGTTTTAAGGGTAGCAAGACCGCCTGAGGTGGACTGTTGAGGGTGCGGCCTCGAGGTGGCGGTCCGGGTCGGTTTGCCGGATTTGCACAAGATTGCAGAGGAGGTCGTGTTGCCTGAGGAAGGGAGAGTCAGAGTAGTAGGGGGGGGAACACCTCCAATCTGCTACCAGTGTGGAGTACGGGGACACATAGAGTCGGGGTGCCCCCAGAAGTGCGACGAGGAGGTGATGGAGCAGAGGCGGCAGGGCGAGGAGAAGGAGCGAGGCGTCGATGAGCAAAACCCTAGATGTGAAGGGAGTGCAGAAGGTGTGGAAAAGCAGCTTTTGGTGGTAGAGAGGTGGAGGAGGAGGGAGGGAGTGGCAAACTCGCCACCGCAGAGTCCACTATGGAGGGGAAGGGGAGGTGCGAAGGAGCCTCGGTGTGAGAGACGAGCAACATCAGACGGAGCCAGCGCGGAGGAGAGGGTGAAGTTGCGGAGGCGAAGGGAGGCAAGACGGGAGATGCCAGCAGGGGGGAGGGAGGTGCCAATGCCAGCGGCATCGGAGGGGACCAGTAGTGGAGGGCAAGAAGGATTACAGAAAAAAGAACCAAAACATATATGGAATTTGATGGAATGCACGAAAGGTTTTGAAGTGGGGAAGAGGATTACAGAGATAAAGTCAGCAATTAGGGTGAGATTAACGTCGAACGAATACTCTGAAAACACCAAAGCAATCTTGCTTGAGTGGTGAGAAACTAAAAGAACTATTTGGGGACAAGATAGAGATATCGGGACTACGGGTTCAATTCGACGAATTGCCACCAGTGGTGGAATTCTATGAGTTGACGCAGTATCTAGCGTGATAAAAAAGGAAAAAGTAAGTAATTTTTTTTTTTAATTTATAGTGACTTTTAAAATAAGATGCAAAAAGGAAAAAAGAACTGATTTACAAACGTTAACTAAAAACTTTTGAATTACACTGCTTGCGAGTGGGTAGCAGGTAAAACATTTCATTTTCATTATTATAATTCATAAATTTCCTTCATATTTTACGTCCCCACTGTGTGTGTTGTCTGTCTGTGTATCGTCCCCGCTTTATTGAGCCTGAGTGCTCAATAAAATAAATCAGTTCGTAGTTTGGCCTTCGAAGTTGAGGTACAGTTTACACTTCGAGTTAGTGTATTGGAAATATTGATTGTTGGTTTGTTACGTGTTTGGCATTGCCTCTGTTTCTATTTTGCATTGCTATAATACTGTTACAGTGTATTCTTTATCTATCGCCGACAATATCAACCATACTACGATATTGGAGGCGTAAGGATATAACATCTGGCGACGAGGATTTTTTGAAGCTCAGGTAGGTTATTTGAAAATGTGTGCATCATACAAATTGTTAAATTATGGACAACCTATTAGCTGCAGTAATGCAGCTTCAAGAGAAGCAACAGGAACAACTACAGGAGTTGCAGAAGGAAATATTACAAAAACAACAGCAGTTAATTGAGTTACAGTCAAGGAAGACCAAAAATTCTGTGTAAGTTCTTTTACGCCAGACGGCGTGGCGAACTCGATTCCTGAATTCACTTATAATCTGGAAGTTATTGCGTTTCTTGCATACTAAAGAAAGTACGGGGAAATTCTTAACAAAGATTGCGAGTCATGGTCGGATGCGGAGACAGTGTGGCTATTACTACGCAAGGCAACTCCGGCCGAGCATGAACGCCACTGTAACTTTATATTGTCGAGTGACATTTGTTTCCAAGAAGCTATGAAATCGCTCTCAACGATCTTTTGAGACAACAGCTCGTTATTTAACACTCGAATGGAGTGTTAGAAATTATCAAAAAATTACGATGATGACTTTATTGTATACGCCGGAGTAGTCTGAAAGCTTTAAACTTCAGGAACTCATCCAGGATGTTTAAATCCCCTATCTTCGTACAAGGCCTTACTGCAACCGAAAATAGAGGAATGCGGGCAAGGATTATCTCAAAAATGTAGCATGCGAACCAACACTATCCCTACAGACCATTGTAGAACAACGTCAAGCAAATGTAAACCTGAAGCACGACGTGAAAAAAGTTCAAGAGAAAGATTCCGTAAAGATACAGATGTGTCGACCCGACCCGAAAGGTACAACTAAAAAAGAGTGCCAGACCCCAATCCATGTTCCGCAGGTAGAGGTCTACATTTCAGATAAGAGTGTCCGTTTAAAAACCGAAAATGCCATAGTTGTCAGAAACTTGGTTACAAGAGTTCACACTGCAGGACAAGATTACGAGGGTCGAACGCAAAAAGTTTTATGGTGTTTTCAATAGAAAGTGAATACGACCAAAAATTTTAAAAAATATAAAAAAATAAAATTTGTACACGTAAAAATCAATAGTGTAATTATTAAACTACAGTTTGATACGGGTAGTGATATTTCAATAATACAGATACATGAAGAAAAATCGGGAAACCGAGGTTACGTAAAACAGTGAAATTTGCGCGTGGGGTGATGGGCGATAAATTACATTGGTACAGATTGTTTGGGAGCTATTTGACTTATGGCACCTCTCCATAAGTCTCTATTGCAAAAACATAAATGGTTGTCCCATTAAAAACAAATCGTCTGAGGAATTGAAGAAAACATTTTAAAAAGGTGTTTCCTGAAGTACTATCGGAGGACTTAAGTCTATGTAACATGACTGAATCCTGCATTCAAGTAGATGAAAACACTCTACCTGTGTTTAACTCGAACAGAAAAGTACCGTTCGCAGCAATTGAAATCGTTTGGACAGACTGAAAAAGAGTGGAATCATCAAAAAGGTGGATTACTCTAATTGGGCGGCACCCACGGTGTGCATTAAAGATTAGGCTGTGTGCTGATTTCGATACAGGATTGAACGACTGCCTTAAAGACATGCCAACATTCACTCTCGACGCCAGAGGACATTTTCAAAAATTAAATGATGGAAAGATGTTCTCCAAAGTGGATCTGTCTGACGCTTATTTACAGATTAAAGTAAATGACAAATGCTCAAAGTATCTCACAATAAATACACATAGAGGATTGTACAAATATACCCGATTACTTTTTGGATTAAATGTTGCACCGGCAATATTTCAGCAAATCATGGATGCTATGTTATCTGATTGTGAATTTGCAATCCCGTGTTTGGACAATATATTGATTAAAAGTAATTCGGTAAAACCTATAAAGTTCTTGTATGAATTGTTTGGCCCATACGATGTTCCAGACACGTTAGTTTCTGAAAATGGAACGCAATTTTCGGGATATTAATTCAAGAACTTCTGTAAAATGCATGCGATAAAGCATATTTTCACTTCACCCTGCTACCCGAGGTCAAATAGGCAGGTAGAAAGATTTGTTGACACGTTCAAAAATAGCGTTAAGAAAAACTAAGAAAAAATTAAGTAACGACGAAGCACTAACAAAATTTCTTAAGGGTATATAGACTAACCGTCAATCCAAATATAAATTCAAGAAAATCACCAGCAGAGTTGGTGCTCACGTGAAGAATTAAACCGAGTTTTGATAAGCTATTGCTATAGAAAAAAGATGTAAAGGAAATACGAATATAATTATAATTAAGGACACAGAAGCCAGTGTGCCTATATGATAGAAGATGCCAAATAGTCCAACCAGTTCAAGGTTCGCTTCAATGTACACAGGTTCAAAGCGGGAAAATTGGACAAACCAAAAATTAACAAAACAATTCGGATAATCCTAGTTTGATCTACTTCTAGATAAGTATAACTCTTCTTTCATCAGTAGAATATACCGAGCGGGATAAATGAAAATATGTATAAATACCCATACAAATGCACACGTATAGACTCGACTACAAATAAATATCCACAAATATATACAAATCTAATTTCGTGGTCACCTCAACACGTGTATATTTGGTCAAAATAGTGCAAAAGTAAATAAACTAGTCACATTTAGTGACAATTATAATTCCCCTTTTTTGGTGAAACATTGCAAACTGCTGTTTATATTTATTTTACATATATACATTTGCGAATCGCTCAATCATCCAGTAATTTGAATGACGAAAACCTAAATACTAATTATTAATTTCATGTATATATATACAGGAGTTGGACAATAATAATGGAAACACTTTAAAATTTCAAACAAATTTATTTTAATATGGGGTAGGACCGCCTTTGGCAGTAATTACAGCTTGAATTCTATGAGGTATGCACTCGTACAAAGTTTGAATTGTTTCCAAAGGAATTTTTGTTCATTCCTCAGCTAAAACAGTCTCCAGTTTGTGTAGTGATGATGGTGGAGGATATCGACTCCTTACTTGTTTTGCTCAAATGCACCATAAATGTTCAATTATATTGAGACTGGGGACTGTCGTGGTCACATAAGATGTTCAACTTCACTACAATGCTCCGCTGCCCTTCAGTAACAAATTTAGCTGTATGAATTGGTGCATTATCATCCTGAAAGATTGCATTTCCCTTTGGAAACAGTTCCGCAACCATAGGATGAATTTGATCTGATAAAATGCTTAAATAGTCTTGACTATTAATTCTGCCATGAAGGGAAACCATTGAGCCGGGGATTTCCAAGAAAAGGCTACCCTCCAAGATCATCACAGATCCTCCTCCGTGTTAAAACATTTGGAAGAAGGCAGTTTGGGTCAAATGTTTCTTTTGGCTGTCTTCACAGGTATACTCGGCCGGTGGTCGGAAATAAGGTAAAAGATGACCCGTCCGAGAAAATAACATTCTTCTAGGGACTAATTCTGTAGGTTTTTACTCCACTCTAAACGCTTTGTAACGTTTGTTTTTGAAAGTAGTGGTTTTCTGATTGCAGCCCTCCTGTGAAATCCGGCTTTGTGATGCTCCCGGCGAACAGGCTTTGTGGAAACTGGATTCTCGATTTGGTCATTAAGCTCTGCGGTAATTTTGGGAGCTGTACTTTTGTGGTCCTTTCTAACAATTCGCGTAATAGTCCTACGGTCCCTATCTGAATATTTTGGTCTCTTCCGGAGATTTGTTTCGACGTGGAGGTTTTTCCCCCTCTTTCTCAAAGGCTGTCATTACTTTCGAGACAGTACTTCTTGATACACCAAACATTTCAGCTGTTTTCGGTACGCTAGCACCTGCTATCCGAGCATCAACAATTTAACCTCTTTGAAAGTCCGATAGAACTATCATTTTAATGAATTAATGAATTTTAATTACTTTTTTCTGATAATATCTGAAAAGAAATAGCAACTTTATATATTAAGCAACACAAATAATAAAGTAAAAAACATAGGCTTTTGACGGTTATATAGATATTTCAAAATTATGATGCTATACATACATACATACATACATGCATACATATATGCGTATATTTATGCGTATGTATATATATATATACATTCATACATACATACATATATACAGAGAGAGAGAGAGAGAGAGAGAGAGAGAGAGACAGAGAGTGAGCGAGAGAGACAGAGAGTGAGAGAGAGAGACAGAGAGTGAGAGAGAGAGACAGAGAGTGAGAGAGAGAGACAGAGAGAGGGAGGTTACTTCTACATACAGCAGTATTTTGAATATAGCTTAGAATTATTTCATGCTATAACGAGCGACGAAATAAACACGTCAGGTATACCCAAATACTATTTCCACACAACGACAGAATCTTACAGAGAACAAAAATAGAATCTGATATATGTACACAATTTATACATTGTAGGTCGTACGCTTTGGTTATTTAAAACCTAAAGTATTAATGCATATATTTCTCAACTCATTTCCCTTTATGTAATATTCACAGATTACTCAATATTACAAACAGAACTCAGTGTAATCTACTATATTAGTGACATATATATGTTACTATATGTAAAGGTACGCTTGATGGGAACTACATCAATTAATGGACGCTATTTCTATTGCATGTTCAATCTCATCACCGGATGAAATATCAATAAATGCTTGAACAATTCTTAATATATGATTAAAGAATGTGTGAGGATGGACTACATAAGCGTTTGTCGCAGCAATATAACTTCTATGCTATGAAATACGAAACAGTTTCATTGAGAGGTGAAAATAATGAACGCATGCATTAATATGCTAATTTAATAGTCTCATGCCTGAGTATTATAATTTCCTACTTCCCTACTTCCCTTATCCTAAATTTGATTTGTGAATATTTAAAATGAAATCAGTGCTTTATTGATTTCTCTTCCCCCAGGTATTCCATGTAGTCACACCTATGGTGGAAGACAGTCCAAATTGATCACCACATATATACATCTATATATAGAACTTCATTCTCCAGTGTTGCTTTTTATTATGATCTTAGGGAGATTAGGCTTCTATTTTTCGGTTAGCAGAGCAATCATTAAAAGCTTGCAATCATTGTCCCTTAACGCCCCAAAATTTAATTCTCCAACACAATCTCATTTTTCTTTTTTGTCAAGCTGAAGTTTAGGTCTCTATGTATCACATTTAACGTCATTGACACACAGGTTACTACTCTCTTTATCCAAAGCTAACGTCCGTTGAACGTGCTCTGTTAAACAGCTCAGAATATATCGAAGAAAGATGAAAATCAGCCAAGTAGCGGCTAGCAAGAACGCCAGATGTATTTCAGCCTACTTAAGGCTTATCAATTGCGTGCATTCGAAGCCATCCACATGCTTAGAAGAAATTCGTCGCATTCTATGTATAGGAAACATTCACCACTACTGCAAATAGCCGCTTCACTGAACAAAATATCCGGTATACGCAATTCAAGTAACGTTAAATCAAAATAGTCCTCTATGCATCCTTGTCAGGTAGATTTTCTCGGTATACGTCAAGAGAGAAAAGCTCATTGACATTCTGTGTTTAAAGAAACAATATATATTGAAGTGAATCTGTATGCAGTGTGGGCAAGAGGAATAAATATATAGAGATCACAGTCAACGCGGAATGCAGGACCCAACATTTGCAGTCTGTTGCACTCTATTACTGTATACTGTTGTATACTGTTCATTTCCTAGTAACCTGAAATACATATTGCTTCTTGGTATCGTAGTACGACATTTCGATGACAAATATTTCTTTGCCGCTTCCATACTTGATAGCGTTTTGAAAATCTGGGTTCATGGAAAGCGTGCAACTGCACATAAATTCTGTAGGATGTCTAAAATGTTATCTGTATGACATAGACTTATATATTGAACGTGTTATCAACTGCATAAGAGTATATTTTTAGAAGCATCAGTGATGCCGATGGTCTATGTAAAGAAGCCAGGCGCGATAAACTTCATTGCAGTGACTCTTGTCTACCGCCTAGACAACTGAATCTTATTTTGGCATGTGGCTGGCTGTTATCACAGACTATGAATAAGCCCAACGTCACCGAAGTGCATTTGGCGATTTCAGTGGCCGCTACCTGAGGAAATGTTTGTCTTTCTCAGATATATATTGTGTTACGGCCACAAGAAACATTTTCTCTGGATGAATACTGCAGTAATTTACCTGTCAGCGATGTATACATGACCCTCTCGAGTTAATTAGCTTATCATCGGTTATATTTTCTAATTTGGCCCAGTGACTGGCAAAGGTCATGTTAGAACTCGTTACTCGAGACAAATCCAATGTAAAGTAAATTGAGAGAAATGTAACTGCATTTCAAGCACGTTCAACAGTCACTCACAGGCTCTCTATTTCCAGTGTGTCATTGATTTACATTTTACAAGAAGAAAATATGTAGGACGCGGTGTTGATACGCTTATCAACATTAGCTTTGCAAATGAAGTAGTTTGACCTCAAGATGTTAATCGATACTAGAACTCGGGCATTCTAATTCTTCAACGACCAACTCTTCACTCTAATTGCAATAATTTCAGAAGTAAAACAGAATGCTACTTTCAAACTAGAATAATAAACGGAAACCATTCATTGAATGTTGTTATCTACAAAACAGCACTAAACATTCATTCGCTACGTCAATGCTATCTACAAACCAGCAAGCACTAAACATCCATTCACTATGTCATTGATTTAACAACAAAAATATGATTATGCCATAAATTTCAAAGAATTGAAACGAAATTTTATCTTTTGAAATAATAATGTCTAAAGGAAAAAATCATTAAAATTAATTGACTGAAGAAGCAAAGTTAATATATAATAAAATAGAATAAAATATAATAGAGTAAAATAGCACTTTGAAAAGAAAGAACGTTGCAATGAACAAGTTTCGTAATTATGATTTCTTTTGCTTCAAACAGATACTCATCAGTGTGTTATAACAATTGTCTTCATGAGTGAAATTGAAAAACCACATTGATATTAACTAGACTGGGAGCAGCTGGAAGCAAACGAAGACAAAAGAGATCGAGAGCATAGTATAATGCATGCTAGAATATAACACGAGTTTCTATTGTGTTCTCGAAATAGCTACCCCTCGCAAGGTAAATGAATGCGCCACCTTTTGAACGATGTTGTAAAATAAGTGAAAGAGCACTTAAAAGGTCACTCAGGTACTATCGTCTTAAACGAAAAGGATACCATTGAACATTATATTTCAAATTAAATTAAGGAAAAGAATGACTTCGATTAAATGTCCGATCAATCAGCAAAGATAGGAGGTTAAGCAACAACTTAAAACCTTATTTCTAGTCATTATAAACCCTTGGGTATGCGAGTATTTTCTGTGAATATGCAGGCATTTTGAAAATACCTCTCGGAATAATGACCATGCCCAGTATGGTTACGGGCTGGCCTTTGGTATTGCATAGCACTCATTCAGCCAGCCTGCCAGAGATACAGTGAAGTCATGGCCTGCAGGATGGATGATTATAAATAGGTAGTGGAAGAGCTCAACTGAGCCAGCGGTGCTTCTTACATTGATGAATCCTAGATCAACGGTCAGGATCAACAAACACTCTCAAGAGAGTAACTTCAACGCATCTACAGGGGTAGCATTCATAGTTGTGTAATTGCCTAATGAACGATTCCCTATGATTAAAGCTACCAATTCAAATTCATAATAAAGGAAATAGATGGCGAGAGAAAGAGAGAGAGAGAGAGTCACGGGAATCCGCGAAAGCAGCAAAAAAAAATCTTTACAAAATCCAATTTTTTTTTTATTTTTTGAGGATCAGGCTCAAAATACAAATACTTCTTTCATTTCGCGCATATTATTTGAAAAAAAAACCCTGATGTTCGATAAGCAGCATTTTATTGCTTCACATTTTTCTCTTGAAATGGTATTTTTATATTTTTCGAATTTAGAAATATTCTATCAAGTTTTTATTCACAGATATCTAACTGCAAGTAAAGGACGGCAAGAACGATTTAGAAGAAAAAAATGTTAATAAGTTAAAAACAAATGCAAAGCTCCAATCTCCATTGACGAATAACTGTTAATAATAGTGATTTACTTCAGCACATACAGGGTTTAGACAAAGTAATGGAAGCACCTTAAAATTTCAAACAAATTTATTTTAATGTGGTGCAGGACCGCCTTTGGCAGTAATTACGGCATGAATTCTATGAGGTATGCACTCGCAGAAAGGTTGAATTGTTTCGAAAGGAATATTTTTGTCCATACTTCAGCTAAAACAGTCTCCAGTTTGTGTAGGAATGATGGTGGAGGATATCGACTCCTTACTTGTTTTCGTAAAATGTACCATAAATGTTCAAGTATATTGAGATCTGGGACTGTGGTGGCCAGATAAGATGTTAATTTCACTAGAATGTTCCTCATGCCATTCAGTAACAACTTTAGCTGTGTGAATTGGTGCATTATCATCATGAAAGATTGCGTTTCCCTTTGGAAACAGTTTCGCAACCATAGGATGAATTTGTTCAGATAAAATGCTTAGTCTTGACTATTAATTCTGCCATGAAGGGAAACCATTGAGCCGGCGGATTTACAAGATATCGCTACCCTCCAAGATCATCAAAGATCCTCCTCCGTGTTTAACAGTTGGGAGAAGGCAGTCTGGGTCAAATGCTTCTTTTGGATGTCTCCACACGTATATTCGGCCGGTGTTCGGAAATAAGGTAAAGGATGACTCGTCCGAGAAAATAACATTCTTCTACTGCTCTAGGGACCAATTCTGTAGGTTTTTACTCCACTCTAAACGCTTTGCAACGTTTGTCTTTGAAAGTAGTGGTTTTCTGATTGCAGCCCTCCTGTGAAATCCGGCTGTGTGCAGCTCCCAGTGAACAGTTTTTGTGGAAACTGGGTTCTCGGTGTGATCATTAAGCTAGTGCACGAAATAGGGAAGCAATTTTACTTTTAGACTGGTCATTACAGCAATTTTACGTTTAGACTGTTTATCACCCTTGAATTACTTCGCCTTTGTTGACTTTATCAAACTTAACTGTTATTTCTCTATGGCCCATATATCAGCGTTTTACTTTTTCTGTTTTATTGCTTGTTCAATGGAGTCTATTGACTTGAGTGTAGCAAGCCCTGTTTACCACCTTGACACAAATATATCTACTGTATGTAAGATTCAGTCTAACCTTTTACACTCAAGTTTCTCAGCATATACCTCGAGCATCACTGTTATTTCTAAAAATTGTCTCTTAAACAGTTGACAACATGCTTCATTATATTTCAACCTATATCATACAGACTTAATATTCGAACAGCTTACAGTTTTTATTCCTAATTTCAATTTCTATGAACACAGACTGTGAAAACACTATCCAAAATGGAAAGGACAACGTAACATTTGTCATTAAAAATACTATATGACAAGGCATGGCTGTAAGAAGCTTGCTTACCAACCACATGGTTCAGGGTTCAGTCCAACTGTGCGGCACTTTGGGCAAGTGTCTTCTACTACAGCCTCGGGCCGACCAAAACCTTGTGAGTGGAATTGATAAATGGAGACTGAAAGAAGCCTGAGGTATGTACATGTGTAGTTGTGCGTGTGTGTATGTGAGTATTTGTGAGTGTGTTTCTCCCACTAACGCTTGACAACTGATGTTGGTGTGTTTACGCCCCCGTAACTTAGCGCTTGGCAAAAAGAGGCCGATAGAATAAGTACAAAGCTCACAAAGAATAAGTCCTGGGGTTGATTTCTTCGACTAAAACACTTTTAGGTAGTGCTCCAGCATGGCCGCAGTCAAATGACTGAAACAAGTAAAGGAATAAAGGAATACCAAGGCACTACATGTATTTCAGGTTCCTAACATATCAACAATATACAATAATATTCTGCAAAACACTACAAATACTGGGTTCTATATTCCATGGTGATCTCCGATTATGACCACACCGCATCCAATGATTATGCCTTTGTGAGGTATCGATAATTTTCACCCAAAACAGCGGCCCCTTACAAGCTGCAGTAACACATGGTTAGTTAACCTGAACCCAGTGCATGACTAAGATTTTATCGATTACAGAATGAGGAAGAACAAAACTGACTTCAGTGGAATTCCAGCTCAGGACTTATGACAAGGAATATGGCATTCATGTATTGATGCATTGCTATAAAGTCTACCTTGACAGGATTTCATCTTTATATTACATAAATAATTACTACTAACAATTTTGATATCGTTCTATAATTCTTGCCATCCATCATTGTATCGTTCTTGATTCCTAGAACTGAAGCAAGGTAACCCATTTTAGGGAGGTATATAGTTGCTGAGATTTTTCCCTGTACTTCAAGAATATTTAGGGTATTAAAACCAGGAGGATAACAAGTGAGGTCTGTTGCGGGAGGATTTGAACAGACAATATAAAGGCACATATCTAATTACCACAAGTAGCTCTTTCGAGAACAAAATAGTTTCAGCCATTTCCTGATCTTATAACATTGATTGAATGATAAACTAGCTTAGGTATACAGCGAAATATAACGTTGCTTTAACTGTAGTTGAACGTGTACTCTAAGTCTTAATGAGTTCTCGGTTCACTATTAAAATATACTGAAGCTGAAAAATCTTCCGACCGGATGAATCTATAATCTGGCAGTGATTGTCATTTCTATTATACATTTTATGTTTTGATATCTATTTATATTACTAACTTCTTCGAAAAAGACATCAAAGTCATAATGTTACTCTCAGCTAAAAGTCTTAGACTTCCCTGCTACCAACAATTAACAATGAGTAGCTACTGTATCACGTCTCATAAATACGGTGTCAGAGATACACAGGAAGTCAACCCCATAAACTGATATTCTGCTTCTTTTAAATATGTCGGAACGGTATTCTTTCTCGTTATGTCAATCGAATCCATCAATCAAATATTCAACAGCGAGTGAACTACCATCATATGATGTGTGGAGAAAACGATTAACTGCCGTAAAAAGCAAGACTGGTTGTTATAATAGCTTTGCTGAACTAAATGAAGCTACGATCTCTCATTAGTTATTGGAAAACGAACAAACAACATTTAAGCATCTGAAATGATCCCCTCTTTGAGAGAGGGTGAGAAATTTTGAGAGAGAGCGAGAGAGAGAGAGGGGAGGAGAGAGAGAGAGATGGGGAGGAGAGAGAGAGGGGGGAGGAGAGAGAGAGGATGTTAAATCAACAATCAATATTGTAATATTCTTCCACATGGAAAGGATACCGTATCTGTGTCTGCTTCATTAACCTAAAATGTCGCAATCAATGCTGTTAAACTACCAGTTCCGTATCAATGGGAACAGATTAGAGCTGTGTGTATTGATCTCTCATCAATTCCAGCGTATTGATTCCCAACAAAAATCAGTTAATGTCGAGTTCTTTACAACTTAAAAGGTTGAGTTTTATAGGAAAGCATCTTTTAGACGTTGGCTCAACTCCGGTTTATTGCTAGCGCACATTTCACCGACCCCAAAGGAAATGAAAAACAAGCTTATTATTCTTTCCCTTTCTCCTACGTCACCCTAAACCTATTAAATAATATTGATATCTATCTTGTGACCAACGTTGTTATGCAAAACCTAAAATCCATGCAAGCAGATAATACAACACAGTTTAAAGTTTCTCTTGACTCCCCCATCCACCGCAATACACAAACCTCAACAACCTTTTTTACCGAGATAAGAAGGAAGAAACCATTATTGATTTTTAATATTGGCACATAACCAAACATCTATAACCAATAGCTATAATCGATATGAATCGACTTCACTAATGTCTGCCACTTCAACTCAAAGAAAGAGTGAGTGAATTTGTATTTGTGAGAAAATCTGTCTATGTGGGCGAATCTGTCTTTGAGTTGGTGTATGTGTGGGTATTTATGGGTGTGTGTGTGTTATTTCAAGTGAATGTGGTTCGGGGATGAATGTATGTGGATTTGTAAGTGAATGTATGTGTGATGTGTGTATAAATGTGCGCGCATTTGTGTCTGTATGGGTGATTCTGTGTATATTTTTAGCGAATGTACGTGCGTTTGTGAAGGAAAGTGTATGTATGATTCAATATGTAGATATGCGCGTGTATATATCAGTGTGTGTAAGTTGGTGCTCATGAGTGAATGTGCAATAGTTTTTATATGAATGTGTATGTCTGAGTGTATACAGTTGTTTTTCTTGCGAGTAAGTGTGTAAGTGTGTCTGTACCTGTATGCTTGTGTTCGTGTAGTTTAGATTTGGGTTTAAGTGCGCACGTGTGTGCGCAGAAAGGATACTGAACTAAATGACTTGCAATATGTAAGAAAAACTAGAACCTAACAAAAATAAAGATGGTGTATGTCAAGAGAAATCAGTTAATAAAATTGCTAAAAATAATGTTTTTGTGTGTCCTGAGGTGATGTGCGTATTGACGTTACTCAAAGGGACCTTAATGTCAGGCACTTGCCTAAAAGTCAGATCTTGAATTTGCAATATTCAGTTTTGTATATTTCACTTTTACTTGTTTGGAATCAATAAAAAAAAACGCCACATATTTACTGAAATTTATTGAATCGACAATACACCACTCACTCAAAATTCGTCATATTTTGCTCATGTGAGGAATAAACAATTAGACATCATAGCTTTCGTTGTTATAAATGTCGAGGAAAGCAAACAGTTGGTCGATACGTGTCAGTTAATCTACGCTACTTATACTTTTGAGAAATACTTGAAAATCATTCCTGCTTTTGCCCCTCTGCTCGTGGCTTCAAACTATGAGAGAATTCAACTTTCATTTCTTGTCTTAAAAGTTCATAAATAAGCAGCTCCATGGAAAACTTCAATGAGTAGGCATTCCAGATGAATAAGTAAAAATGTATAAACCAAAGATAAATAAGTAGACTCATGGAAACCACAACCGTGTAAGTAGACGATCAAATTCCATTGAGTCATTTAGTGGAGAATTCAGACTTCTGAAATACTATATGTCTTTGAAATTGTATATTTCGTATCAGTAATATCAGATTGCATTTTCATTGAAGATTACGTAATTATATGCAACTTACTAAAATATTTGTAATCATTTACCGATATGGCAATAATATGCAACATTTAACGTATCCTTTTTGTTCAAGACGATCATGTGTGCTTAGATGTTTCGGCTAAACATCGAACCAGAGCATATGTAACATAATAGCACCACTTGATAGGATCCTTTAGGTCGTTTTTAAGTCATGTTTTATGATATCATGGCCCATTCAATTAGGGAGTAATGTAACCAGTTATAAGTGGCTTATCTGCTTTCGTTTGAAGGTGATGGAATCTTTTTCTTTTTTGATTTGTTTTAGGATGTTAATAGAACAGGGCCTGTTAGGAAAAGAAATATTATTGCAGTGAATTTATGTGTTGTGATCCTGAATCGTTTAGGGGACGTATGGCACGTGGCCCCGGCCTTGGATGAATTCTGAATCTAAAGTTAACCTCCTTTGGGCAGTGCTTGTGGTATTATCTCCATATTTTGCAAATGATGTAGCGATCACGGCGGCACTGGAGAGGATAAAGTTTCAATATTTTGAGACAGTCCCAATAATCAAGATCATTTATGCCCCGAGAAGTTTGGGTTGCTGTTTATTGAAAGCTCATTGACCATGTTCGAGTTCACTTTAGTAGTTTCATTGTATGCTAATACACCACTCTGAAGTATATTATTTTTGTTCCTAGTGTAATATAATGTAATATATTTCTATATATAAACTGTACTGTAATCACGGCTATTTATGACATTACCTGAGATAAGTGTCTTAAATGCAAACACTTTGCTTCGAATACCTTAAACTCAATGAAGATGGAAATGTTATATATTCCATTGATAATATAATTATGGCTATACTAAATTGTTATATCAGATTTGATCTAATCAGATTTATCTTATTTATAACATTCTTTTTTCGTCTGTAACCCTGCTTTAATTCCATTATGTTACAGATATTTGATTTAACCAATATATACACCATGCAATGTATAGTAATTGTAAATTGGTCGGTAAACTTTCAGATGGGAGAAGAACGCCTGAAAGATTCATAATACCATTAACATCTATAACTATTTATAGGTTACTGACAATTTTCAATTATCGGTGCATGGAATTATAAATCTATAAGTAGTGAATGTATTTGTCTATGAATGTGCGCACCTCTGTGTCTACTTATGTGCAAATATAGGAGAGTGTGTGTAAAGAAAGTTCACCGGAAAGGACACGCACATGTACAACTGTACAAGGACTATATATATATACATATATATATATATATATATATATATATATACATGTATATATAAACTGCAACAGCAGTATACTGTATCAATAATATATATGACATAGTGCAGGCATTATCTGCTATAGAACTCAATACGCTGGAAAGAGTGTATTGTGTGTGTGTATGTGTGGATTAGTGGGTTGTTGCTTTTACGCGCGCGTAATTATATATTGCATATCAATTGGAAGTATTCTTATAAAATAATGATATTTAAAAATCCAAAAGGCCAATATGGAGTTACAGACTTTATCAAGCTCAGCATTATCATTGGTACCATATTTTACTTTCACCGAAAGAATGAGGAGAAATTTCAGCATCGGCTGGATTGAAATTATATTATATAGTCGCAAATGTAATAGTAAAAAGTCGTTAAAGCATTGGAGAGAAGGATCTGATATGTTCTGTTTCTATATCAACATGTCTTCTATACTTTCGGGGCTGAAAAATAATATGCTCGTCTTAGAAGGCTGGTTGACTGAAATGTTACCGCATCGGAAGCAAGTTTTTTAGCTTTTTGTCTCTGCGCCTTATGTATTTCTGCCAACGGCTGCGCCAATATATATTTCGAGTCGTATGGTCACTGCTGCTCCTTGGAAAGGATCGTTACGGATGGATAGTCTTGCAGTATGTGCAATTTTCTTTTATCTTATACTTGTCTCAGTATTTGACTACGGCTTTACTGCAGCACCACCTCAAAGGGTTTTAACCGATCAATGGATCCCAAGTAACACTATTTTGTGGATGGCTGTTACTTATTCCATCTCTCTTTTTGAATGAATGGTTAGATTACAGGGACGTAAATACACCAGCACAAGTTGTCACCGGTGGTAGAGCACAAAGACACAATAAAATGCACACACAAACACCCCGACCCACCCCATCCACACACACACACACTCACACATACATAAACACTCACACACACACATACACATAAACACATACATCACACACGCACACGCACACGCACACATGCGCACACACATATATGTGTGTGTGTCTTTAGGTCTATGTTTGTCCCCAACCACCGCGTGATACTTAGTGTTTTTGTTGTCCTCTCCCCGTAAGTCAGTGGTTTGGCAAAAAAAAGACCAATAGAATGAGTACCAGGCTTAAAATAAACTCTGGTAAAATACGAGCATCAAAAGTAATATTCTTAAGATTATATGCCAGGAAAAGTACAAGACAAGTTATTACACCTGTAAAAGTATAGGACAAACTAAAGAATAAGAACCTTTTTACTTAAAATATTGCAGCAAAGAATGCTACTTCTTCTAATTTATAGTTCTCATCTTTTAAATTTATTGTACAAAACAGTTCAGCTAATGTATATGTTTGTCGAATTAGTCACTTTTTTCTGTATTTAAGTTAGTAAATTAGCCAAATTCTACTTAAATAAGTATAGTGTTATTTGTAAACTATAATAAAATATTTTTTTTAATATTCACATTGTAATTTTAGCTGCAATATTTGAAGTAAAAAGCTTTTTATTCTTTACTTGAAGTAATAGTTTGTCCTATACTTTTACAGGTGTAAAAGTATACAGGTGTCCTGTACTTTTCCAAGTTTATAATCTTAAGAGTATTACTTTTCGTGCTCACATGTTCCCATGTAATCCATGATTTTTCCAGGAATTGCTGTTATACGATAATTAATAATGTGTCAATTAATAATTTAGGATTTTAACTTATAAAATACTGAGTAGCGGGATACATTGGCTACTATTTTTAGCGTATCAAGTGACCATGTAGAGGGTCTTTCATTGGTCGATTGCGAGATGAGATTATTTTACACATATATGTATAATATGCATATATATCATCGGCAGAAATTAGAGAATAACTCAAAAGCTGAGAGTTTCGTGTATTGGCACTTAAACACGAATTTGTCCATTGTCACTCTCTAACTTGTGACGAAATAACTTCTAAAATGCAAAATTTTGCCAAAAACGTTAAGAGTAATCCCGGTTGTATTTAACACATTCTACTAGTATCGAAAGTTTCAAAGAGTTTAACGTTAAAAAATTATTTAGATATTCTGTACGTCAAATTGAATACATCCGAAATGGCGAAACGGAAAAGTTGACTTTGGCGGAATTTGAACATAAACACAGGCGAAATACCGTTAAACAATTCGCCCGGCGCACTAACGTTTCTGCCAGCTCGGCACCTAGGAGCGTAAATATTCATTTTAGCATTATATTCTTTATTCTTATTGCTAAGCGTTACTTCTTTCCTCCCTTACTTACTGACACGAAATTTCGTGGCATTTCATCCCATAACTTTTCTTCTACTAATTTTTGTTCAATGCGACTAAGGACTCTGAATTCCTCATGCATTTTTCTATCATTTGAGTCTAAGAAAAGTATACTCTTATTTTAAAATTAACAAGTTTATGTTAATTGAAGGCGAATAGGTGCCTTACTGACCCCCTTGAGGTCGCAGATATTTTGATGTAAATTTTTTCTACTGAATCAAATCTCAAACTATTTATGTCAAAGTGTAGCTGAGGAGGAGTCGACTTTAAAACTATTAACAGTTTGCAATTTAGTTGAAAACTTGGAAACAGCTGCGATTGACGAAATGGTGGATTAAAGAATATATTCAACCACTGGGGGTGGGATTCACAAAAAAAACAAAAGACGAAGGCAGGTGGTATAGACAACAAACATATGTATTAGTTTAACGCTCGGGAAGTGAAAGAGTCTGTAACGTTTCGAGCCTACGCTCTTCCACAGAAAGGAACATAGAAAGAAACAAGGAGAGAAAATAAAGAATGCGTAGTGGCTAGCGATCT
>NC_068987.1:36557461-36559336 GCF_001194135.2 Octopus bimaculoides
TGTATGTGGGGTGTTTGGAGGGACGGGGTTGGTGAAGGAGGGGGAGCGTATCAAGGAGGGAGAGGGGTAGTGGAGGAGTTGGGGTAGTGGCATCGTGTGTGATGGAATGGAGGAGTGAGTGAAGTTTACTTTGCTTGGTGTGAGCGAGAAATTGATGAAAGAGATGATTTAAATGAATTATGTAACGTAACGTAGTGTTTGCATAGGAGGGCGATTGAGCGGAGAAGATGGAAAAAGTAAGAGGGAGAAGACGCTGGATGGTGTGTAGTTTTGAGAGATTAGAACGAATAGTGACGCGCATAAGGCGGTAGGATGTAGTACGGAGTATGGGTAGGATGGCTGTAGCAGTGTAGTGAGTGGGGTGGAAATGGAGGCGGAAACCTTTAGAGATGAAGCGGTGATGCAAACAGCGACTGAGAAACGAAATGTGACTAGAGAAACGAGTTTTTTTTTAATAAGTAGGGTAAGGTTAATAGAAGGCTGAAAGCAGTGGAAAGGAATGTGCAAAGGTGTTGTTTTAGACGGTGGTGGAGGTGGAGGAGGAAAAGTTTGTTATCGAGCATGACGTAAAACGAGAAGAGAAGAGAAAGAAAGGAGGAAAAAGGGGAAAAGGGTGAGACAGAGAAGGTGAATAAAGACGTGGCGAGGAAAAATTCAAAAGGTGTGGGGAGAAAGAAAAAGCAAAAGGCGTGAGGAGAAAAAATGTATATATGAGAGGTGGGAGAAGAAAATAAAAACAAGGAAAGAAAGGACGAAGATGGAAGAAACAGAGTGAAAAGGAGGAAGAAGGGGAGAGGAGAAGACTGAAGGGAAAAAGAAGGGAAGGGAGAGAGAGGCAAGGTAACAGGTGCGGATTAGAGTAAACATAGTAAGGACAACTAAAGTAGGAAGAAACGACAATAGGAAAAAACAGAAAGTACAAAAAAAGTTTAGAAAGTACAAAAAAGTTAAAAGTTCAAAAGGTTAAAAAGCTTCGAATATCGTGGTGTATTGGAGCGATTTCTCATCAACAGAGGCGTCCAATGTAATCCATGGGCAGGAGAGGCGCAGCTGAAGTGTACGAGAGTAGAAAGTCCTGGTAGAGAATCAAGGTAGAATAGTCCATTGTAGAAGGTGTAAAAGTTCGTTGGGTAATGAGAGGAGACAGGATCAACTGGTGCGATCAACTGGGGAGAATTCATAAAAAGCAAAAGACGAAGACAGGTGGTCTAGACAACAAACAAATGTATTAGTTTAAAGCTCGGGAAGTGAAAAGGTCTTTAACGTTTCGAGCCTACTCTCTTCCACAGAAAGGAACAGAGAAAGAAACAAGGAGAGAAAATAAAGAATGTGTAGTGGCAGGCGATACATCATGGCGAGTGCCAGACAGAGGAGTCACAAAGGAGTGCTAGAAAGAAGGGGAGACAATAATGCAGTGGTGATCCCAAAATGAAGGTGCGTGTGCGTGTGTATAAGACAGCATGTACGTGCGTGTGTATAAGAGAGCATGTATGTGCGTGTAGAAGACGTCTAGTGACCTAGACGTGTGCGTGTGTGTATGTGTAGTTGTGTAGAAGTGGGAATGGGAAGTGGTCAGTGCTAGTGTGTGCGTGGTGGTGTGATGTGGTGTTGTGAGGTATGGTGGTGTATGGTGTAGTGGTGTGTAGTGTGGTGTGATGATATTGAAAAGGTTGCAAGACGCAACGAAAATTTTCGGAAAATAAAAATAAGAAATAAGTGGAAATTTTACCTGTGAGTGTGTTAAATTATAAGGCACAAAAAGAAAATGACTCTCCCCAGACACAACCGAATATGCTTCAACTCATATAAAGAATCTAGCAAACCAAATCCAAAACGAAATACATATATATATATATATATATATATATATATATA
>NC_068987.1:36559606-36563743 GCF_001194135.2 Octopus bimaculoides
ATATATATATATATATATATATATATACATGACAGGCTTCTTTCTGTTTCCCTCTACGAAATGAACTCACAAGGCTTTGGTCACCCCGGAGCTATAACAGAAGACACTTGCCCAAGATGCCAGGCAGATGAAGCCAAGAATGTGGTAATAAACTGAGAAGTAACCGATATCAAGGAATAGTTTATACCCTTCAGCCCACGTACGCACACATAGATATATATCGACACATACATATATACACACATACATATACAGATAAATATATTCCTGTATACACACAGATATACTACTACATATACACAAAACAAAAAAGTTTATGCATATATACATATATATGTATAAATAGATATAAACTAAAACTATACACAAATACGCATACCAACATATATATATATATATATATATATATATATATATATATATATACATGCATAAACATACACATTTATGTATGCACATGCACATATACATACGCATATATATATATATATAATTATTATTATTATTATTATTATTATTATTATTATTATTATTATTATTATTATTATTATTATTATTATTATTATTATTATTAAAAGAATATGCAAACATCAATTTACACCCATGCTTACATTTTCATCCGCAAAGAAATACCCAGAGACCACACATACTCACGTGTAAAACTCGTATGGTAATATACTTGTTTATATATGTTTATATCATCCTCACATGTTTATACACAATATCTAATATATATGCATACAAACAAATGCACACATACACACGCACACCCACACACAAATACACATACGCATACAAATATGGATATGGATATGTATGTGTGCATATGAAAAGCAAATGTAATATCTTGCATATGTACGTTATTTGAGCATCAATAATAACTAATTCAACTGACGTTGAATTAGTTATTGCAACTTATGTTTGAATCTATCGATCTCATTAGCAAAATCACACTATATTACTTTTAAAAAAAACTACTTATGTATATATAAGCGATAACAAAGGATTCCTGTTTTGTTAATATAACAAAAACTGAAGAAAATTAAATGTCTTTAAAAATATATGTTGGTTGCATAGATAAATACAAAAAATGTAAAAGCGTGAAACATTACAGAGAAAAAGAAGTAAGAACAGAAAAAATGGTAAAAATGAGAACAAAAAAGTAAGAAGAGATAAATAAATGCCATAACTGAAAAAAATTACAGTAAAGAAAAATTGAATAATCAGTTATATCGTATTTGAATCTAGAAATAGACTGTAATCTAAATAAAATTACACACATCAAATGTTTCAGTTACGTGTTATTTATCACAGATTATGTCACGAAATAAAACAAACTATAAAACTGTTATATGTTTATGTGTTCAGTTTTATAATAGCTTATTATCAGCACATCCCCGAACCGTCACACACATTTCCAATAAAACACCTTACACCATATATGTCCCAAAATTTCATGACACAAATCTAATAATAACCAAAAAAATTAAACAATCTTTATCAATGATATAAGAGATCATACTAAAGAAAATTTGAAATGTTACTAAACGAATACTACGAGGTTGTTATTATTATTATTGCTATTGGTAAGTTAGTGAACTGGCGGAACCGTTAGCACGCCGGAAAAAAATCTTAGCGACATTTTATCTGCCTTTACGTTCTGAGTTCAAATTCCACCACGATGAGTTTGCTTTCCCTTCGGTGTCGATAAAATAAGTACTAGTTTATTGCTTGCTTTGTGTCAAAATTTGAAGCCCTTAATATTATTATTAGTAGCAGATTAAATAAAGCATTAGACTGGCAAAATTCTTAGAGCATCGAGCAAAAAGCTTTGTCATACATAATTACAACATTAGGTCTGAAATCAGAATTCATCACGATCTACTTTGCTTTTCATTCTAACACGGTCGATAAAATAGAACTTTAGTCAAGTACAGAGGCCAATTTAATCGATTTATACCCTCACTCCAAATTTGTAACGTTGTGTCCAACTCAGAAATGGTTATTCGACATATTAAGAT
The DNA here is from genome assembly GCF_001194135.2 of Octopus bimaculoides. Taxonomy (NCBI): domain Eukaryota; kingdom Metazoa; phylum Mollusca; class Cephalopoda; order Octopoda; family Octopodidae; genus Octopus; species Octopus bimaculoides. The sequence goes on from NC_068987.1 coordinate 36,561,628, forward strand.
ATGAACAGGATATGAGCTGCATACATTGCATCGAGAAAACAAAAGTAAAATAAATCAGCTTACAAATTTACAATAAATCACCACCGTAGCTAGTATTGTATTCCTCATATCTGATCTGATCTAGACTACAGCTAACATTTAACTTTGATAAAAAAAAACCGTTGATATAACTTTATCATGTAGTAGTGGACATTTAACCACCTGACCTATAGCAGAAGACACATCAAAACTATATTCTTAAAATGCTCATGACTATGTAAAATGTTAATTAAAAAACTGATTGCCTGTTGATATGCTCTTCATAAAAGAAAGGGAGGTTATTATTAAGGGTATCTTAGGTTGTAACTTCTTGCAAAGATATGTTACCTTATATTTGTTCGGTTCAAGCTTCTACGGTAAAGATCTCACGTGAAGATTCTAGAATAGAGGAACAAAAATGCCAGCCTAAATTTTATTCATAAAATATGCAATAAAACTTAATTTCTAAAATACAATAGGAATACACAGTATACATATATATATGTGTCTGTATAAATGTATATTTATGTATGTGAGTGCATGTATATATATATATATATATATATATATATATATATATATATACGTATGTGTGTGTGTGTGTGTGTGTGTGTGTGTGTATACTAATATATACTAGCTGGTGTACCCGGTAATTCCCGGAGGTAAAGATGTTCTATTGAAACGCCTTACTACTCTGATATAAGAAAGCAATTTCGTTATAACTGCCACGAAAGGTGTATTTTCCGTCACGAAAAAGTACAAAAAACTGTCAGCTGGAGGAGGAAGAGATTGTTGGAGGTTGGCGAGAGAGGTTTCCGGAGGTTGGTGAGAAAGATTGTTGGAGATTGGTGAGAGAGGCTGTCGGAGGCTGGCGAGAGGCAAAGACATTATTCTGCTAAGCGAAGGTATTTGGGAAATGTATAACTGCTGTCATTCACAGAAAAACTATTATTTTATTGTGAGAAAAGCGCTCTTGCAGTTGTAAGTGAAATTTGGCAATTAAGGATCAAATCTACGCTTTGCCTGCATGAAACCACTACAAATACGTTGTGGATTAAAAAAAACCATCTACTGCCATGGAAAAAGTGTAACTGTAAAAGTGCAGAATTATCGGAGTAATGGGCATTCAAAAAAGTATGTATGTATAGAAATGTACGAATGAAGGCTTTACGGTTTAAGATTCAAATTAAGGAAGTGCAATAATAATGTTTAGCAGTTCAAAACTCTGAGTAGCGAAATGCAGAAAAAGGTTGGCTGATCGTGAGAATAAAATATTGATCACCTCGCTAAAATCTGCAGGTGGTATGAGTTATTTCCCTTGGATTGTTTAAATAAATTATTAGTAATATGTAGTAGATAGTATGATCCACTGGAAGGGCCCTATTATCGATTTTTTCAACAATCTAAGTATGTCACGAGGTTTCCAGACATGAGTTTTACTCACGTGTCAAATAAAGTATAAAAGTGATACTGTCTGCAAAAATTAAAAATAGGACACACAAAAAATCAATATTCAAAGTAATCGAACATAAGCAATGAAATAGGTTATTTCCTTTGAGTGTTTAAAAAAATATATTGTACAGGTGGTATGGGTTATTTCCCTTGGGTGTTTAAAAAACAAAATAGCAATATGAGGTAGCTATAAAGAACCCTTCCAGAGGCCGTATTATCGATTTTTTTTTAACAATCTAAGTATATCACGAGGTTTCCAGACATGAGTTCTACTCACGTGTCAAGTTTCATCAAAATGAATAAAACGACGTAGGAGGAGTTGGCTAACAACGCGACAAACAAACACACACCAGTTTTCCACATATGTAGTAGATATACATATATATTGGGTAATTACAGCGGCTTTTTTATTTAGCAAAAACAATAACAACATGTAACAAAACATGTTTAAATGATAATTCCGGAGCATATTCACGATCTACACCAATTACTGCTTCCTAATTGCTTGGCAGCCGATCAGACCCTTATTTAAAGATGTTTTTGTTAAATACTGTCATTGTCTTTGTTGAATAAAATTGGTTGCAAAAAAGCCGCAAAAATTATGCACCAAACCAAAATATATGTGTGTGTGTGTGTATCTGTATTC
>NC_068987.1:36565350-36567590 GCF_001194135.2 Octopus bimaculoides
ATATATATATATATATATATATATATACTGTCAATTTATCCATCTCATACTGTATATAGATCTCTGAGCATGTCGATAAGGATATCTTTTTTGCTCCGCTCTCTTTCTCTGTATATATATATATGATGTGTGTACTTGACGATACACTTATCTGTGAGCGTGTATTTGCGTAGTTACATCTGTACTGTTTTTCTCATTTTTATCTCTCCATTCTTTTGCATAGCAATGTCACATTTTTTAGTCGTTTCTAGCTGAGATAAACGTCACATCCACATAAATTATTAAAGTATATTTTGTTGCTGTTTATACATTGCGCTATATTTTTTTTAACTTTTTGTATATTTAAAAAATTCTCTGATGCTGCCATTATATAAAACCTAAAGGGATATTAATGTAGAGGGGAAACACACACATACACACACACGCACACACACACACACACAACCACAAACTCACAAACACACACACACACGCATAAGATAAAAGAAATATAATGATTTTCTTTTATGTGGGGTGTTGAAAACTGAAGTTAATATCAAAGTGATAAACGTGTATAAACGTTAAAAATGTTGTATGATCGATATATTCGTTATGTAGATAGCCTCATCATGTAGATATCAGCTCTTTTCATGAATATTAAACTTTGATTTAAAAACTAAATTATAGGAAAAATAAATGTATCATCAACAATGCAAAAAAGAAATAACTTCATTGTAATAGATTCTTATTTCTTGGGTAAAATGTTTGTGAAAGTATATTGGCTAAACAATTTTATTTTGAGGTGAGAGTTTCTTGTTCCTGGCATAAAGGCTGTGTCAGAATACCTTAACTGTTCTACGTCACCAGTGGAATCGTTGCTGTTCATGTTCACTTTCCTCAACTAGACTAGCTGACAAATGCAATGGAAACATTGAGATGGACAGAAATCCTCACGGTACTGGTAAAAATAACGTGTGAAGCAGCTTGTGTGGAGTGTCGCGGATGGTCAGTATGAATGACCAGAGGTGAGCGTATGTGAAGATGACACATGACCGGCAACGTCGGAGAAACAGAGATAATATCGGGAGAAAAAGCAGCAATGAAGCAACTCATGTGTTACTAGAATTTTGAGAATGTTAACGGTGTTATGACAGTTTTTGTGACAATTAGTCGTGTGAATTAATTGTTTATATGTGATAATACCATCGTCCTAGATGAGGGAGCATTATTCTGTTTTAAATATCTGTGGAGCTTTGTGTTGGGTCATCCTATAAATAATTCGGCTTTTTCAATTGTATGAACTAAACGTTGGAGTGGGACGGAATAAACAATCTGCATCAACTTGCTATAAAGCAGGTAGTAATTTTACCTTTACTTGTTCTTAGTGCAAGTTTTGAAGAATGAAGTTCGGTTTTAATAGACATGATTTCAAAGCTATAATGAAAGTGACAAAGGAGCATATTCGGCATATTTTGTGCGAGGAATATTAATGCAGTATATGGGGATTGGAAAGTCTGTAGAGCTCGACAAAGCCTCCTGCAAACCCTGGTGTAACAACTCTCATCGTAACTGTTGAGAAACTAGTAGAGAAGCTTGAACCTGGTCATTCAACCATTCATAGACATGTACTTCCATCAGGATAATGCTCGGTTTCATACAGTGAGGATGACATTCACAAAGGCTGGGGCGGTTTCAACTGGAAACAATGCCCCACCCACTATATTTGCCGGACATTGCCCCATCTGATTATCATTTATTCCGCAGTCTTCAAAATCATTTGGATGAAAAAATATGAATTCTGTAGACGAGGTCAGAACAGTACTGGAGGAGCATGTCTACCAGATAGATGGAAGGGCATTGTTAAATAGGAGAATATATTTTAGATTAAAAAAGAACTTTGGTTATCTTAATTTTGAAAAATAAAAGATGTGTAAAACAACCGCATTATTTATGGGATGATACAATAATGTTTGAATCTATAACTTTTTGTTTGAATAAACACAAATAGAATTTTTTTTTAAGAAGATATCATGTGTGTGTAGAGATTCCAGTTTCTGGATACTTCTAGACATATAACACTATGCAGGATCTAGATTTTAGAGCATTCTCAATATCAAATCTTAACACTATCCTCTATAAGAGATGAATACTGCGCGGTTTATCAGGCATTCAGTGATGTATATATACTTTAATTATGATATACAAATGTTTCTCTCTCTCTCTCTCTCTCTCTCTCTCTCTCTCTCTCTCTCTCTCTCTCT
>NC_068987.1:36567720-36569239 GCF_001194135.2 Octopus bimaculoides
GTGTGTGTGTGTGTGTGTGTGTGTGTGTGTGTGTGTGTGCATATATGTATGTATATACAGTTGTTCGGGCTAAATTTCACGATTTTTCAATCTGGTTTTTTAAGGAACAGTTTGAAATATTGGTGAACTGATGAACATTCAACGGCTTTGGAGAGCACACAGTCTAGCTGACATGGAGGATCGGAAGCCAAATGTTACCGGTATCATGATGATCCTATATACAAGGAGACAGAGAAATAGAAACTTTTAATAATTTATGACTTAACATGTTAGTTATGTAAACGGCTTCTTAGAGGTCTGACTTCATTATGATCGGTTCTATTATAGAAATGCAAACATTGACCCTAAACTTAACTAAAATTGTAATATACGTCCTTTATAGAACATAAAATTCTGCAAGCAATTTAAATATACTAAAATGAATTCCAGAATAGAACTTTTCAGGAACAAAAAAGAATGTTTAGCCTACGTGTAGACTGGAAAATTAAAAATTAAATATGTGCACCCTGTTTTTCTAAAATAGGAACATATTAACGGAAAATATGTAATCAGAATTTTAATTCATTTTCAGGATTCACGCAAAATAAGATACCAATTTCAAATTTTGGCACAAGGCCAACATGTTCGGAGAAGCGGGCAAGTCGATTACATCGACTCCAGTGCAAATCTTATCGAGTCGGAAATGATGAAAGGTAAAATTCATCTTGGTGGAATTTAAACTCAAGATGTAAAGAGGACAAAATGCTGCGAGGCATTTTACCCGCTGTGCTAACGTTTCTGTGAGCTCACCACCTTTGCAAAGTGGAATAGAGGAGTGTGTCGTCCCACCAAGTGGAAAGTCATCAACCGTTAAAAAGCTCTACACTGAAATGTCATTATAACAAAATAAAATACTAATAGCTACAAATTGCATTTTGAATCTAGAACAATAGTAAGAAGAACACTTAAACCGTTTTATACGGGTCAAATATTCGAGGACTGGAATTACCTCGTCTGTTATTCTGATTAACTCATGACAATTTCCATTAGAAATGAAGAGAAGGTAATGTTAAGGAACACTATTGTTTTTTTTAGTTCATATTAATAGATTTCTTGGATATAAATCGGTTGCCGTGGTAATCATTTCTGGAATAAATATCGAAAATGTCAGCGACTTGTTAATGTTCTATTTGATTTAATAGCAATACAGATTAAGTTTGAGATTGATGTCCTAATGTGGGTGGATGTGTGCATGTTTCACCGACAAGGAGTCGAGCGTTATCGACACAACTCTGGTTTGTTAATTAAAATATCCCAATATTTATAGACTTAAAATGACTCTATAGGTATATATACAATTTTAGGCTGTAAATAAGAATGTAAATAAAAACTGCCACTTTATTACCAAACCTAGTTTACCAGGCATGAATTTTCTATAAATACAATTTTCATCAACATTACTGCTTCTGACTGGCAAAAATAGCTGCAAAAAGGAATAAATCATGTAACGTTACTTAGAATTCGCTACTATGTCCCGTGT
>NC_068987.1:36569249-36573583 GCF_001194135.2 Octopus bimaculoides
GTGTGTGTGTGTGTGTGTGTGTGTGTGTGTGTGTGTGTGTGTGTGTGTGTGTGCGTGCGCGTGCGAATGTATGTGTATGTGTGTGTGTGTGTGTGCGAGTGTGTGTATGTGAAGAGCTGTTTCTTAACAAAATTAAAAACCATCATGACCATGGCATGCTCTGTCTTTTTCTTTGGTGACTGGAGTAATGTAATCTGGGATAGTTGCCCAATAGAAAACGATTATTGACAAAGGGCGCTGTTGAAATTGAAGAGTTGAATTCTTTTTTTAATTTTATAATTACTGAAACATCTAGAATTCCCCTTCGATAGTAGATTGAACATTCTTAATTAGTGTTGTTATTGGTTGATCGCATGGTATTCATGACCGAGCGAATATAACCAATGGCAAATGGTTATTGCATGCTTTCGCACTTCTGCGTCTAAAGTGTCAATAGAATAATTATCATTGGCGAATGGTAGTTAAAATAAATAATTTTATACATTTAGTGGCATTATACCATTAATACAACTGAATATTGTAGCAGTTATAAACGATGCGGTGGAATCAGTGAGTGGCAAAACCCTTACGAATAGCTGTAGTAAGTGCACTAATTTATGTTTTCCAATATTTAAATCTGTAATAAGTTGTGATACCATATCACACTGAGACGCAATTTTCTTTTCAATTCTTGTGGGTTGAGAAATACAATTTGTATAGAAAAATCGTTTTAATACGCTCTCGGCATTGTTTGATATAATGTGAGAAATTTATAAATGTATTTTGTAGGATAAAGGTTATGTAGAGTAAGTATAATGGAATGGTAATGGTAGTGGGGGGTATTTATCTCATTACCTTTAAAGATGCACCACGAGCATTATCCATTTAATACATAAGCCATCCCTATTGCATTTATACTGAGAAAATTAAGGCAAAGATTGTAAATACTTTAAGACATTTAGCCTGAACCTTCGATGATTAAGTGTAATAAAGATAGATGTAATTGTCGTATATGGCTGAGCACATGTAAAGGAAGATAAGTATTCTCGAATTAATCAGCTATCAACATTACGCAAGTGTTACTTAGTTTATTAATATACTAAATGTTGAAAGGTAACATCACTCATTGCATCTAAAATGTAAACGAAAACTATTGATTTCCTTCATTCCAGCAGGCATTTAGCCAGACGCTTAAGAAGTTTACGTGGCAACTTGGCAGAGCCGTTTGTGTGTCAGATAGAATGATCGCGATATGTGTTTCGATAGGTGTTCAAATCGCACAGATGTTAACTTTGCAGTTCATCTTTTCAGATGTGATTTAAAAAAACAAAACAGGCCGGGGAAATAGTTGCACTGGAAAAACGTTCTTCGGATGCTTTACAGTATTTGTTTCGGTTCATTGTTTTTTAAGTTCAAATCTCGTATGGCCTACTTGCATGGTCTACTTAACTTGACGCCTGGGCGAACACCACCACCTGACTTTGGGGAAACATTTGCGGATTCTCCTCTGCTGCAAGCATGCGCTCTAGCCTCTGGCTTCAAGATATTTTCTTCCCACCAGTATCAGATTAATACTACGTTCTCCCCCCGCCCTATAATAAAACAAATTGTAACTATTTCTCAAATGTGTCAGTCGATTAGAGACTACAACAATATCGAATATTTTGCCAAACAATCAACACGTATCATCAAATCTATTCGTTTCTTATTTAATTCAACATTATTTTAAAATTTTCGCTTTATGCACTGTCAACATAAATACAATGTATTTGTGTTTGTGCCATAATTATTTCATTTAATTCATTTAATATATATGTTTGTTATAATGTTATAATGTTATATTTCATTTAATACATTCAATGATATATTTATGGCAGGTTTGTATATCCCAATTTATTAGTTTCATTATAGTTTAATATAAACATGAATAGAAACATAATTAGATGAATTTTACAGAGTTCATTTTCATATTTTATTTGTAAAGCTATTTATTTTTAATTACTATAATACTATTGTAGTTCATTTATTGAATATATGTATGTGTGTATGTATGTGTATATATATCTATACATTCATATGCAGACAGTGATACAAATAAACAAATAAAACTACTTAGGTTTGATATACAAAATATATATATATATATATGTATACATGTAAATAGAAGGAAAGTAAAGACTGAAAATATTTAGACGATGAATATTCAAGTATAAATACGTATCGTCAGTACGTATTTATCCGTCGTCGACTTACGACCGATCAACTTTACGACGATTGGCGTGCCATTTCCCTGCAGCAACAATAAATAGTCCAGTTGAAATCTAATTGGTTTAATTTCTGCGAATGATGTCGACTAACAAACACTTCCACTAGGTTTGGTTATCGATCGCCAATGTTTTGAATGACTATCCTGTCGCGGAGACATCGAGGCAACCTCATAAATATTTATAAGAAAACTACTTTAGACTCCGAAATTTTTTACTAACGCCAATATTATAGTATAATACACAATGCTGTGTGTGACTTTTACCTGAGAATGTACCATTAGAATGTAAAAATATAAAACCAAGCTATGTAGGCCTATAGACCGACTTGCGACCAGTTAGTTGGAATCAATTGCGGTCCTTAGTCGACGACGACTTGCATATATTTATGTATTAACAGAGCATTTATACATATTACACACACACACACACACACACACATATATATATATATATATATATATCGTCAAAAGTACGGAATTGCAATGGGAACGAAAGTAGCCCCTGTTCTTGCGGAATTCACCTTATATGAAGTATCACTTCATAAATATGGTTACCCATTTTACCTCCACATAAGACAAAATTGGAAACGATATCTGGATGACTGTTTTATCATTTGGAAGGATAACATCAACAACCTTTTGGATTTAAAATCAACAGTAAATGATATAAATAGTAACATTCAATTCACAATGGAATATAACAAAGAACAGCTCCCATTTTTAGACATCATGATAAAAAAAGTCAACAATCAAATCATAATTGACATCTATTATAAACCAACTGATTCTAAACAATATCTCCTCTTTAGCTCATGCTACCCGAAACACGTCAAAATAAATATCCCTTTGAATTTGGTAAAAACAATTTGCATAATATTGTCTGATAGAACAACTCGGGACCTTCGTCTTCAAGACCTCAAAACAACACTTACTGAAAGACAATATCCACCCTCACTTGTGTACGAGGGAATTAAACGTGCCAAAAAAATAGACATAAATCACTAAGAACAACAAAACATAACACCACAACTCATCTAGAAACACTACCATTTATATCAACATACAAACCTAGGACAGTGAGGCATTCAACACTATTGTGCAAAATCTTCCTTTACTAACTAGAAATCCAAAAATGAACGACATCCTGAAAATGCACAAACTCATCAAATGCAAAAAGCAACACAAATCGCTAAAAAGGCTACTAACAAATGCGAAGCTCTACAAAAAAACCACGAGACCAACAGTTAAAAAATGTAGACGCTTAAACTGTGGAACCTGCCCCAACTTACTTGAAGGCTCGGATTTCCTTTTCAAACAAGGACAGAGGTTCACAATTAAAACTCGCTTCACTTGTGCTTATGCAATAACCTGCTCGGGTTGCGGACATAGCTATATTGGACAAACGAGTATGACCTCGAGAAGGAGAACCACACTACATAAAGAGCAAATCCGTTTCCCGCAGTACAGTCAAATTCCTCTCAGTGAACATATAGAAAATGTGCAAATAACATCAAACCAAATTTCACAGTCTTCCCCATCTACCAGTGCAAAGACACAACCACTCTACAAGAACGTTTAAATAGAGAAACTTTTTTTCATTGAAAACTACAGAACACGTCCTAATATGCACGCATAAATACTTTTACATTTTTACATATTTCAATTCATGATTACATCACCTTTTTTTCCTTGTTTTGGATGTGTGTATGTGTGTACATATATATATAGATTCCCCGCCCCTTACCGAAAGCTGAACAGTTATCTCCCTTGCCCACAACAGCAACAACAGTAATAACTATAACCAATTACCTCCCCGTATTCTTCTACATGTGAAGCCATTCACTCGTAAATATCATCACGCACAACATGGACAAAAATTTCTTCTTAAGAAAATACATATTCAAATAAGTAAACCATAATATCATGAATAGCGAAAGCGAAACCGGTCGATATATTAAAAATTATATTAAAACTATGTAAAGTGTGTGTACTTTCCTTTTTTCTTTTGTTTCATTTCTTATATATATTACAACTTACGACGTGGGGATAATCGAAATTTCTCTGTCTCTGTTACTATATATATATATAT
>NC_068987.1:36573753-36584144 GCF_001194135.2 Octopus bimaculoides
ACCTCCATGTTGCTGAGGTGTGTGCAGCATTGTATGTTCAAATCATTTGAGCGCTATTGTTTTCTACACTGAGAATCTGTTTTGACTCAACATGCGCACATGTGCACACATATATACATGTGCACCTGTGCACACAGACTTGTGTGCGTATACATATACACAAACGTATATTCATACATTTTTCATATTTGTTTATCTCATCACTCCTGATAAAATGTTGCTAAAGTCCCCAGAATTTCTAACTCTGGTAACACCGTCCATTGGATGTTTAAAAATGGCTGTTAAATCTAAATGTGTTTTTCACTATGACTGTGGCATAGGCGTCTACAGAATACTTGATCGTAGTTTCGATGCTGTTATTTTCTGAAGAATTTTATTTTGGTTTAATTTAATATACCTATCATTCATTGGTTTTCTTTTTTAACAGAACAACTTACAGCAAAATATTTGCCTAGTGTGGGTTGTCTATATTAGACATTCGCTTGACAGTTATTTCTGAATATTCAAATGAAAGTTCCTTTCAGACAAATGGAGTATGTATTACAAATACACTAACCTCATGTACTGCGGGTACATATTGAATGCATTGTTTTCCGAATGAAGTCATTTCGTTACGCAAGGAAGTTTCAGGTCGTCAAGGAACCACAAATATGTTTGATAATATTCTAAAATATAATTCAGATTACTCATGCATTTTATAAAGCTGCAAATTTTGGAACAGTGTAGTTTCAGGAAATAATAAAATATGAATAGCTTCTAAGTTGAACGATGATAATAAATTTGATAGAGCTTTGTTTGTTGATACCAAGCCCGTTGTTATATAGCTACTAAATTGATGAAATTTTCCGACAAATTTCTCTCATAGAAAAAAAGAAAAGATAAGTTTCTGAGATCTTTCAATAGTAATCTCTGCTCTATTGGCACATACACATATAACAGAGATTGGGTGATATGCTCAGCAAACATGCATATGAAGTGCATAGTAAGTACGGTGGTACACCATTCAAGAAACTTAAAAGGGTTATGTCCAAACTTAAGGCAGACATTTCAAAGTAACAATGAAAGCTTCAATGATCATTGAAGCAGCTTTCTCGAAAAGAATCATCCGTATTTCATCAAACTGCATTAGATCAAAACAATGTTTAATCGAAAAAAATCATTGTGATATTATATCTAGACATACTTATGATCCATTGTTAACGCAGTTAACCAATTCAGTTTTCTCTGAAAGGACACACCCAGCCTCATTGGAATGTCAGAATATGTTGTTGCCAAAACAGTAAACATAAGAATCAAGTGCAGGTGCATAAAATTAGTCTTATGTATGCCCATGACTATTTACATGTGTATGGCTTTACAATCTTATGAGCATACAAATATACGTTCCTTTTTATATTATTTACATATTTACAATTTCATTGTAACCATAATAGTAGTGAAATACATTGATTTAATACGAGTCTTATCTCAGTAGTTATGTACAAAAATATTTCCAACTTTAGAACAATGTATTATCAGGCTGAGAAAAAAGTAAGCAACGTTTTAAACCATAAAGAACTTGTATCGGAATTTTGCAGAGTTTTAAATTAATTTTTTTTTTGTTTGCAATTGTCTGATAATAGATATAGACTTACCCAAATGCATCAATAAATTAATATTGATATTTTTTGCCGTTGCTGCAATCATTTCTAACCGAGCTGTTCATAATTTTTGTTTGTGCGTCGTTCGGAAGGTTAGTGAAAAATTGTTGAATTACATTTGCTATTAATTGTTGTGTCTTGAGACACTTGTTTTTGTTGCCCTACGGCAGTTTTGTTAATGTTGTCCCCCTTGTATAAAGGGGGAAGCGCATTATTTGTGTCTTCATGATGTATGAGGATTTGAATTCTTCAGACGTCGTTACGTCTGAAGAAGAATTACTGAGAAGTTTGGATATTGCAGACCAGAAGATGGAGACAATGAAGGTGGTAAAAAAGTGAATTTTGCAGCTGCGGCTGGTGAAACAAGAGAAGAGATTTGTTTTAAGAAGGTGGAGTTGAACAAGTACAGGGAAATCTTGCAAACGGAGGGGCACGAAGTAAAAGTATCTCCTCCTAGTGAAATTACAAAGGGCACGCAAAAAAAGATAATAATATATAGAACGTATAGTTTGAATGCAAAGAGAATAGAGATAATTGTAACTAGAGAAGGCTTTGAGACCCATCTAGCAGGAAGTTACCTACCTTGCCAGGGAGAGGAAATACGATGCGGTAGCAGGGGCAAAAGTTAACAAGGACAAGTCCATCGGCTTGCCCCTCGGCACCTGGAGGAGCAAGTCGATATCGTCCAGTGTCGTGGGTCACTGGACAGATGGTCCTGCTAAGTTGTTTGGAGTTTGGTTTGGCCCAGACTCTCAGACGAAGAATAACTGGAGCGAGGTGACATACAAGGTAGAGGCCGTAGTACGGAAGTGGTCCGGAAGACCCCTGTCCTTGAAAGGAAGGGCGGAGATGGTACAGATGTTCATTGCATCTGTAATCACTTACCGCCTGACCGTTGTCCCTTGCCCCGATTCGTGGCTAAACAAGTTGGAAGGACTCCTTTTCCGCTTTTTGTTGAAGGGAGGAAAGCAACTTGTAAGGCGCTCTGTTTCTTGCCAGCAACCGTTAAAGGGCGGGCTGGGAATGCCTTGCCTAATGATGCTCAGATATGCGTTGAGGCTAAGAAATCGCTGGCGCCACCTGGAAGGGAATAAAGCGTGGAGTCCTCTGGCAAAGGAATTCTTCCCACGACCGGTTTCAATAGAGAGATTTAAACCGTGTTTCATAAAAAGACAGAATCTGCTTTTATGGCAGAATGAGTGCCGACAGACACTCCCGCTGCTCCACAAGATGGGCAAGGCCGGCTGCGGGAATACCACCTCAGTGTTCTATGAAGGGCTGGTAGAGGTTAAAAATGATGACGTCCTAGGAGGGGCTCTGAGGTTCAGCGAGAACCAACTTACCAACCTGTTTAAAAAGACTTTCAGGCCAGGGTACTTGGACAATTACCAAAAATCCTGACCTAGTAGTACTACAGGAACGGTTCACCTGTTCGCGATAAGTTGTCTAAGCACGGAATGTCAGTGCCACCGACATGTCCAAGATGCGAGCTGGATGATGAAACAGTTCAGCACGCTTTTGTACAACGTCGGGAGCTGTCTAGCTTGATACGTTACGTAGAACACATGTTGTCGCATCTAAGACGAGTACAGCTGTCGGCTGGATCTATAATAAAGATGGTACCACCAACTGGACTCCCAATAGAAGGTGAGGCGTGTTTACACTGTACGGCGGCAGTATTGAAAGTGTGTGTATGGCGAACTAGAATGAAAGGTTTCGTGACAGAGCCCTTCGTCTCTGGCCAGGGTTTGTTAACCTACTTCAGATACCATCTGAAGAGCAAGATGGGGTTGGAGAGTGTAGAGAGAGTATGAGAAACGTTCGAAGCATGTGATGAGAAAGATGAGTGTCAGTAACCTAGCTTAATCATCAATGAAAGGAAAAAAGATAGTTGCTGGGCCTTACAGGCTGCCGGGTATGAAGTTTGAACTTGTTTCGTTTACTTTATTTTAAAAAAAAAAGGTAACGGAAATTCAAGTAAACTATATAAATTATATCTAAATTTTTAACGTTCATTCAAACTCATCTTAACATTTTTGTAATCGTTTCGTCCCGTAATGTTCCATCTGTGTATTGATTGTATAATCATAATAAAGAATCCACCGCCACCCGAACAATCTTTTGCGTCGTGAGTTACATTTTGCTAACAAACCTAATGTGAGTTCATTCCTCTGTATGTTTGTACGTCATTTTTCTGTGTTATAATTTGAAATTCTGTTATTTGAACTGTTGTATGTTGAGAAACAGCAATTTCCACCCTACGGGGCAGAAAATTCTGTTGGAGTATTATTTTGAAAAAACTTATTATCGAACTGTTTGTTTTACCCGTTACTGGGTTTATTTTTTGTGAATTTGTCAATTTTGACAAAGATTTTTAAAAGTTTTTGTGATAGAATTTAACATACCATCCCGAAAGGATTTTCCTGCGATGGGAAAAGATTAACAAGTAATAATGACGAAACACAGGAAAAGCCAACTTTTTCGGCCGCAGTGAGTGGTAACGTGACTGAGTTAGGAGTGAAAATGGAACAACAGTTCCGAAATTTAATTTTAAAAAGTGGTGGTGACACTAAACTGTTGCTAGAACCGTGGTATATAAGATTTACAATCTGAAGGAAAAGCCAATGGAAGCCAAGAACGAAGGGTTGGAAAGGTGCTTGGCACCAATATGGAATAAGATATGCTACGGAGAAATAGAACCTTGAATATTGAAGGTAGATGAATATGTTTTTTATTAAAAATGAAAAATCTTCACAAACTGTTACCCAGGTTCACGTTACCGTGTATGTATGTATGTATGTATGTATGTATGTATGTGTCGAATTTGTCTGCAACGGTTGAAAATCAACGTCATAAAATGGTATTAAGTGCCATTTATTGAACGTAGGGGAGGAGGAGTGATAATGCTATGTATAGAGAATACAAATAAAGGGGGAAGATGCAGAATAAAGTCTAAGTTTGACTTAAAACAAGCGTGACAAAATGTGAAAGTTTAGCAATACAATAGACAACCAAGAAGCTCAATTCCACTAAGTCAGTAGAAATTGTAAAATCTCTAATGTACATAAAAATTTGCCAGCAACTAGTCTTCAACAGAAGCAGTATATCTGTTCTAAAGACAAAGTCGCCAACGTACGGCAAAAGTTTTTCCATGATAGAAAATGAAAAGTGAATACAACAGTATATGTGTTTTTTTAAAACCTTCCACTAAACAGTTATATACGTACATATATGTATGCGTTTAGTTGTGTGTATGTGTGGATAAGCAGTGAGTAAAAGACGGAGAAACTAGTAGAGAGAGAAAACTGGAACTGTAAGATTGTGTAAGACAAATTCCATTTGCGCAGATAGAAAAATGAAGTGTAAAATCTTAGTTGCAATCATTTTTATTTTCCCCTCAAGTAATATTTTATTGCACACAATACTTATAACTTGATATTAAAATAATAACTTAAACACATGATATTTCCTATAAAGCACTACACCAGCAAAATGTTTCAAGCGTTTAAATTCCATTTATAGATTCAGTAAAAGAGTCATTCCAAATCTGATATATATTTTGGCTTTTAGCTGGGATTGGCAGGTGTTGCGCTCTGAGCTTACTAGGAACAAATCTTTAGTTAAGATTATTTTCTTTCTTTCTCTGAGGCAGTTACCACGGCGCTGCAAAGCAATTACTTTGTAGCCATCAATTCTAAGCAATATGTCTCAGCTCAGAATGAATTTCATTAATGGAAATCAAAAATATTACAGGTAAAACCTCTTTCATTCCAAACAACATATTTTTTTTTAAACTATTAGTTATTTCACAGTAGACTTTGGCATCGGTAACATATTGTCTTCAGTGACAAAACTTGAAAAATATCCCTTACTGTATTTCAGTGTTATTTTGAAATCTGTTCATTGTGATTGCCATACACTGCTAAAGTGTGAAGATTTTCAACAGAGTGGAATATAAGAGTAAAATACAGTAAATTTCAATTAGGTGAAAGTACAATTCTTACATGAATATATTGACATGAAATACGAATGCAGAAAAGTGCATCTATTACTGTTGAAATAATAAATATTCTTGAAATGATAGAATTTCAAGTCAGCGCATCATAAGGATGCATCGACTGAGAACAGACGAGTGGTAAATCTCATTCTGAATAGGACTATAGTTTGGTCACAATTTTCTTCCGAGAGATTTGAGTCGAGTTCTTTAAACCAAACGGGTGTGCTTAAAACACAACTATATTGTCTGCACTGATTAATTGTTCCCGGAGAGATTAGTGTTTTGGAACGTATCTTGACTTAACAGCAGAATAATTTGTGAATGTATGAACAAATTTGACCTCAGGAGTGATTGGCCACCATTATGTGACTTGGCCAACATTACTGAATTTTTAAAGACGGTGGACATTAGGCTGTTCGATTTAGACTGAAAACCACAGATAACACCACTGACAAGACCAATATGAAAGAACAAATGAAAAAGTTTATAACGTGGAAAACCAATATCGAAGAGAAACCACGAAGTGAGGAAACCATCAACTGCAACTAGTGACAGGAACGAATTGATTTGCACGGGCAGTCGACTTTATTATCTGGAAAAGAAGTTCTAGTTCTGTTCTCACGTGTCAAGCATTCCATTCTTCTACATTTTCAGGAATATGACTGGACTGCGAAAAGCAAGCAGTAAATGGAGACACTCAAAGGGAATAGAGCTTTTAGGAAAAAGAAACCTATCAAGAATCTGAAAACGATCAACATTAGCCGTGACCACAAAGCAAGGAATCAGGAAGTTGAGCTAATCAGTGCCCCCCCCCCACATCAACCGTACAGCCCGGAGCTGGTGTTCTTGCACTTCCACATCCTTTTTCTAACGAAGGACATTCTTCTGGAAAAGCATTTTGATATGACATATATGAAAATGGCTATGGTAAGTGACAACAGCAGTGTACAACTGAATAATTCTTAGATCTGTTCGATGATGGTGGAAATAAATAGATGGTAATAATAACTATGTTCAGTAGTGTCCTTTTTAGAGTAGTTTCTCTAGCATGTGTAATTTGTGCAACATGTATAAGTTAATAAAAGCGAAATGCTCACTTTTGTATTGGTTTCTATAGAATCCTCGTACGTATTGACACATGAACACACAAACTGACATACATAATCACGAAAACAAACGCATACACACACGCACACAGGCACGCACATGCACACACACACACATACACATACATATATATATCTAGTTATGTCATTGTATACATGTACACACACACACGCACACACATATATATATGTATGTGTGTGTATATGCACGTGTGTGTGTGCATGTATACAATTACACATACAGTTTTGTATGTATGTATGTATATATGTATGTATCACACATACACCTTGAGCAACACACACATTTCTCAAATGTTAAACCATCAATTTTAAGTTATTCTCCGTTGGCATTTATTTAGTGTCTATGTTAGATGTAGTGTTAGCAAAAATACTACTAGGATAAGGAGGATGCGGAGAAGAGGAGGATGAGGAGAGGACCAGAATTTGTGGTGTACTTTCGTCTTTGTTGTTCCTTCTTCTGGTGTCTCTAGTTTTTACTTTTATAATTTTTGTTCTTTTCATAGTTGTTGTTGATGTTGGTGCTGACGTCGGTGTTGTTGATTTTACTGCTACTGTTCTTTAGTACATGTTGCTGTTATTACTTTTTTTCTTGTTATTAATTTCGATATTGAAGGCTATTCTCTAAATATGGCTTCCATTTACAGCTATATTCAGATTTATCTTTTAATCATATGACTTTTATATTTCGACCGAGGCAGAGGTTGATATAAAATACACTTTATTGCAAGATCTCCAAATAGATTGTAAATTGTTTGCTTTTTCCTTTTCCTTGTCCTGGTTCCTCTGGTTATTGTTTATTGTTTATATTGATGATCTTTTATTTCTTTAGCTTATGTATTTTTCCTATTTTTATCTACTTGTTATGATGGTGTTGTAATTTATTTTAGTTATGTTATTATTTTTTAATAAATTCATTTTTATTTTTCAACATAGTAATTCAGACCAAGTTCTAGCGATTGAAATAAAGTCGCATTGTTTCACTTTACTATGCCTTCTCTTCATTTTATTTTCTCTCAGCTCTCTAAATACGTCACAATTTAAATCGATTTAATAATGTTTTCAATAGGCGTAATTAAGCCTCTATTCTTCATCTTTTATTGAACAATAAAAACAGTAACAACACCAAAATACTAATACAAATGTCAGTCAGGTTCGAATTACAAAAAATAAACATGTAATTCTGAGAAAAATAGTTTTTGATCAGCATTATTTAATTTTATTACAGTGATTTCTTAGACAGGCACAAGGCTTAACATTTGTAGGAACACGTTTCTACGTCTATGTATTTGTATGTTTGTGTGCGCGTGTCTGCGTTAGAAAATCGACATAGTATGACTTTCATCTCCTTCTCATGAAAATTATATTGATGGTGTGCAAATTAGGTTCAGTGTTAATGATGAAATCGTGAATATGTTTATTTAGGAGTTTCAGTTAATGACATCAGAAGACGTTTGTATTATTGTTCTAGCAAAGAACTCTCCTAATTAACTCTATGCTAGCTCCTTGTTTATAAATGATAATAAGTAGGCATAAAAAAACGCAATCGGTTTAACATTACTTCTCAGTCTTTGGGTTCTTTTACTGGAATCCATTATATTGCATGCATTTAGCCCAGAGCTCCAAGTGGAACCAACCCAAGATGTTCTACACATCAGCTGCAACAATCTCACTGGAATGGATAGACGGCTGTAAAGCTGAGTACTCTACTTCGATGTAATTTACAGCTAGCTAAAATTTATAAAGTAACAAACATGTATTATATCTATCTCTCCTGTCTGAACACGAAGAGGGAACGTAATAGTAGTAACTGAAGTGGGAATATAAGCAGTAGAAGTCAGCGATAGATACGACATCAAATTGTAGAATTAGAACAGTAATTGTTGAATTAGATTCAGATCGAATTGGACCTTGATAGAAAACTGACTTAACTGTAACATTATCTGTATCCAAAGACAAATATCGGTTAATTGCAAAATTAGATATTAATTAATTAGTTTTTATAGTATTTACTGTCAGGTAGCATGTAGGGTTTGAAATTATTACACCAACAACAAATATTGTTACCATTGAAACAAACACATTTACTGCAACATTATTACTATTACAAATTCGTAATGATATACTCTAAGTATCAGTTGCTAGTATCATCCACGACATGTTCCTTGATGCACCACAAATACCGGAAATAGAATATACACTCAGAAACCTATTATCAGTCGCACATTCATACATATGTGTGTGGGTATATATATAGAAAAAAGGTTATTTTATTCCACACGGGTAGAAATATAGGAAAAATAGAAGTTGAAAATGCACTGAGAATGGTTAAAATACTTTTTATTAATATATTCGAAGCCTTAACCGGTTTTATAGTTTACACTTATTTTCAAATAGTTCAAATAGAAAGACGTGGCTTATGTGGCAGTTGTTTTGCTTCTGTCTAGTGTTTGAAGATTGCCCTATTTTTATAAGGAGTTCATTAGTATATGTTTTGAACAGGATTTGATTGGTAGAGGATAGTCACATGACTGATCTTAGAAATGTTTGTAGGTGTCCCGCTACGTCTGTGTGTTAGTATCAAGTGACAATGTCTGGTGTCGTAAGTTAAGGCTGATACGATTGACTGAACATGTCCAAACAATCAATTTTCTGAATGTTTTCTGTCAAGTGTTTGTAGAGAATGAACATATGGTTAAGTTTCGAACCTCTTGTACGTTTCCCGCTACGTCCGTGCGTTAGTGTCACGTAACAGTGTACTTTGAGCCTGAAAAGAGGGCCAACAGGCTTGAGGGAACATGTTTAGTTATACTCAAGGCCCTCCAAATTTAATCTGTCTAGAGTGGACAGGAATCGTTTGTATGTAATTCAGTGGCTAAAGTTTAGGTTGCTAGCTGTATAGGTTCCTCATGATAAGTGGCAGAATGAGTTTTTAGTATTTATTAATTATGTATGTACTCTGTCAAAGTTTGTTACGTCTTGGTTTGTACTTTCGTATGAAATTATTTCCTTTGTTTATCCATGTTTCATCTCTATTATTCGCCGAACATAGGTAGAGTGGGATGACCTAGAATTTGGGGGACGTACCTTTTGCACATATGTCTATGTGTCCACTCAGTGGAATTTGTCTAGTACTGGGATCTAGTATTTGTTGTCGGTGAATGTTTAGTCTATTTCTTAAAGTTACTTTGTTTGACCTATGTAATCTTCATTACATCCTTGACACCTGATACATATATACATACATATATACATACACAACGTTCTTGTCAATAATGGTCGTTCGACCACCTAGTGATAGAAGCGATTTACCTCTGCCACGGATGTATGGAATAACAGAGTCAGAGCAGGCACTGGTGTCGTGATTCCATGATTAGCCATATATACATATATGAAAGAAGGTTTGAAAATGCAATTTTAAAGATGTTTATTTACTTGACCGGTTTCACTTTTTTAGAAAAAGATTGTCAAAAGTAAAATGTAAAACTTTGTATGAGCTTTGTTGTGTTAGGTACTGGTTATCACAAAAGTTTTAAAATACTGTTATGCATTCTGTGATAATAATAAGAAAATGTTAAAAACTGTTTACAAGAAAGTATTTAAGAAAGTAATCAGAACGGGACTACAAAA
>NC_068987.1:36584207-36585274 GCF_001194135.2 Octopus bimaculoides
AGAGAGAGAGAGAGAGAGAGAGAGAGAAGGAGATATATTTAAGAATTTACAAAAAGTTGGAAAGGAATAACTGACCTGTCTTTCTGACATCTTGTCTTGTGTGTAGATAAGGAATGTTTGCTATTTTAAGGGAAAGTGTGGGAGGTTGGTTGGGGGGAAAGAAGAGCAATGTGGAAGCAAAAGAATTTTTTGTTTCTGGGCTAGTCTGTCATGGTTCAGTGGTTTTGGGGACTGGTCTTAGAGATCAGAATGGTGTGAGTGTGTGTGTCCCTGTGCACGTCTCTATGCGTGTGTGCATATATACATGTGCTTGTGTTTTATATTTGGTGGGATGGTGAGTGTATATGTGTGCACGTTAGTGTGTGTGTGTGTGTATCTGTGATTAATTGTTGTCAGGGTGTTGTGTGTGCGCAAGTGTGTAGATCTGTTTGTTCGCGTGTGTGTGTGTCTTTTAAACTACGAACTATCTTCTGCCTCCTACCACCTCACGTTTCTATGAAACTTTTAGAACGTTAAATTTTGCATAATTAAGCTTCTTTAATATGTGACTTGAGTTATGCCGCACCGACAATTCCAAAGAAAGATGAAATAGTATTACACGTAGCTACCAAAGTCAAAAACCTTTATTTCAGTTTCTGTAAGAAAAAAAGAAATTATATTTTCAAACTGAAAATTAAATATGCAGTTTCTCCAGCATTGTCTCATCGAAAAGAGCTCACCTCTCATAACAAATTTATTAGCATCGGTAAAACACGTATGGGGTTATGTCTGTGCATCTGTGTATATCATATGAGAAGACGAATAGTTTAGAGACACATCCCATGAGTTTCCATACAATCAACTTTAAGATTAGATTTTCATATTATGCGTTTTCTTTTCAACATGTAAATGTGTATTGAGATTTTCACTTTGTTTTGTGGTAGAAAATCAAAGAAAGAGTAGAAAAGCGAAAGCCGCACATATATAAACACATGTATATGCATATTCGTATATGTGTATGTATGTATGTATATATATATATATACACACACACACACACCAACACACCACACACACACCAGCACACC
>NC_068987.1:36585888-36586910 GCF_001194135.2 Octopus bimaculoides
TATATATATATATATATATATATATATATATATATATATGTGTGTGTGTGTGTGTGTGTGTGTGTGTGTGTGTGTGTGTGTGTTATTTATATTATCATTATATATGTATGCATATATAGAGAGATAGTTATTGATATTGATATATAAATGTAAGATCCAAGGATCGAATTGTAGGAAGAAAGTGAGCTTCAAGCTATCTGTACAAAATTTTTTAAAAAAAGAACTTTAAGGAACAATACTTGTTAATTGGGATGGAAGGTTGTGGATCTTTTGTATATCGAAGTACGATAAACTGAAAAAAAATATTTTATATTTCATGCTAGGCCGCAAGAGTTCCGTGGTCTGCGAATAAAAATTCAAGAGTTAAGGAATGGAGTAGATAAAATCCGGCTACATATGTTTGATAGCGAATGGAACTTCTGGTGTAGTAAATGTCCAAGCCAGCTTTGCAAGGCTTGCGAATAAAAAATCCAAAGTGTTAAAGAATGGAGTAGATAACATCTGGGTCACGTATGTTCCATAGCGAGTGGAACCTCGATTTGGTAAATGTCCAAGCGAGGTGTATACCGCAGGCCAAGGATAACTTGATTAAATGAAGTTACCACATTATCGCTAGGCGATCCATCTTCCCCGCAAAAGATCTACAGAATAAATATCAGGCTTATAAAAACTAAGCACTGGGGTCGATACATTCGACTAAAAATTCTCCAATGCGGCGCTCCAGCATGGCTGCATTCTAATGATTGATGCAATTAAAAATGATAATGAAACGACTACACGTGTTTCATAACCAAAGTTTTAAATAGAAAAAATATTTAAATCGATTAAAAACTAATTCTATCCCTAATATTATATATATATATATATATATAGAAAAAAATTAAGGTACTCAGAAATCTGGATGTTTGTACATTTACAGATTTTGATTAATGTCGCATATTAAATAAAGCGCTTTTCACCTAGTCGTGTAGGATTTTCAAATTGTTAAAAAACAATTTGAAAATCCTACACGACTAGGTGAA
>NC_068987.1:36588049-36589410 GCF_001194135.2 Octopus bimaculoides
CACTACAGTATCGAAATGTGATTGTTTCAGTTAGTGGAATAGTTTCATTTTTAAAGTGAAAGTATTTGACATGAGTGTTTTTGTTTCACTTTTGACACGTAATACTTAAATAGTGGAGGAGATATTATATTGCCGTGTGCTCGAACTCTGCAAGAAGTTAATAATTTTGTTTGACTAAAACACAACTGGAACCCTAAGGCATGTGTAAAATTTGAATGAAATTGGTTGCGTAGTTCTCGAGTTTTAGGGATTCACACAGACAGACAGACAGACAGACAGACAGACACACATTCTCATTTTTATATATATAGATATACATATATATAGCCATATTATCTCTCCTACATTGTTATTTTAAGTTTTACTACATCTAATTAAACTTCTGAACGTTTTTTTTTTAAATATTTATAGCCACAGCAAGTATTTTCTATAATTAATTCTGTAATATTACCAACTAATTTCCTATTTGTTTTAATTATTTACCTTATATTTAATACACATAAACAAATATTAGTTCTTAAACTAACACAACTCCATTTTATGTAGCTCTTTAAGCATTTCTGCCCCTAACTCTTGTCCTAGTTGCATTCTAGAAGCCTAGTGTATACTACATTCCTAGTTTAATTTCATTCTCACGCATAATTTTTTTTTAATATACACCGTACCTATTATTCCTTATAACTGTCAAGTCATATCCTAATTCAGACATAACTATGCTTTTCCATTGGACATTTCTATAAACCCCCCTCTAATAAATGACTTATCTGGAGTGTGAATTGCTTATCTACTTACTCTTCTATAGAAGGAACGTCTCTTAAAACCTTTTTCACTTATATTTTCAAATAACCTTTAGTTGCTTTAGTTTTAGTTTTTACGCAACTAGAATCACATTACTTTATTATGACGCTCTCAATTTTCATAAGGATTAATATGTATATCCGAAACTGTTCTCTGCTATTTTCTTCATCAAGTCCTCAGTAATAATATTTTTTTGTTTATACTTCTTGCACTGAGGAGAACAGTGATATGTAATTGATTGAATTATTCTACCATGAATTTACATGTTTTAATACCGCTGTTTGAAACGATCGCATGTATTAAAATTCTTTCAAATTTTAACATCTTCTCTTCTCCATTTTTAACAAATTTGTTGAGTTCTATGGGATACCTTTCCATAAATTCTCATAACAGACCAAATACAAGTATTATTTTCATATTTACAAATTCACGCCAGCAAGCTACCAGTAAAATATGAAGAATCTTTATTAGAAATCTCTTTTTTGGAACCCTCCAACATAAAGGATGAAATATAATTCAACCTTTTCACACACATCCACACACGCACACACACACATATATAT
>NC_068987.1:36589992-36592687 GCF_001194135.2 Octopus bimaculoides
GATTCTATCAGTTTCTGTCTACCAAATCCACTCAAATAGGCTTGGTGGCCTGATAATAAAGTAAAAGACACGTACCTAAGGTGGCACGCAGTGGGACTGAACACGAAACCATGTGGTTGGGAAGCAGCAAACTTTTTACCACACAACCACAGTACTTCAGCATGGCCACCGCAGTAAAATGAATGAAAAAAGTATAGGAATAAAAGAATATATATTAGATTGTTTCACATGAAATGCCGCATTTTTAATTACTTATCATTTCAGTCATTTAAAGACTCAATTATGCATCCATTGCATTTAATCTTGACTCTTTTTCTTTCCTAACAGTATTGGTATACAAAATTCGTACTCGCAGACCTTATGAAAATGATAACAAACAAACTATGTTGAGTGATTTTCTCGTATGCTGCAGAAGCTTTACGGAATATCAAGCGGGCCTTTGGTAACGGTTTTGTTGAAATCAGAACTGTTCAGTGATGGTTCCAAAGCTCTCATTCATGAGATGATAATCTTGAAAATAAACCAAGGGGCAGGCCGAAATCAGTTATTCGGCATGATGGATGAAATGCTTTGGTTGAACAAAATCCGAGAACAAAGGTTCTCAAACGTTCATCAGAACTCCAAACACCTCGCACAACTGTTTGTGGACACTTGTAAAAAATTGGAAAAGGCAAGAAAACGGATAGGTTTGTTTCACATGAACTGGCGAGATTAAAAAATACAGACGTCTCGAAGTGTGCTCTTTATTGCTTTCTCGACTAGGGAAAGACCATTTTTGCATCAAATCATTACTTGTGATGAGAAATGGATAGTCTTTGACAACAGCAGGAGAACTGGACAGCGATTAGATGCGGGAGAGTCACCTAAACACTACCCAAACCCACCATTGCACCCTAAAAAGTTAGTGGTCACCCTTATAGTAGTCTGCGAAGGAGTTATTCCTTATTCATTTTTGCAACAAGAAAAAACGGTAACAGCAACATCGTATTGTCAGGAAATTGATTGTATGCTTGAAAATTTGAAACAGAAGCAACGCAGACTAGTGAACAGAACTGGGCCAATTTTGCTCCACGACAATGCACGACCTCAGACTCCTCAAGCTATGGTTCAAAAGTTGCAAAACTTGAATTATAAGATTTTTCAACATCCTCCCTATTCCCCTGATATCTCTCCTATTGATAATCACTTATTTCATCATTTCGAGCTTTTCATAAGCAACAAAACATTCTTAAATAGAGAAGAGGTAATTGAAGCATTGGGATAGCTTAACAGTAAAAAGATGATTTTATTTTTAAAACGTCATAAATGAACATGGATTATATTTTGACTACATAAATCATTTCTCTAACACTTCTGAATATTTTATTGTTGCCTTTCAAATACGACATTTCAAGTGGAACAACGTAATGTATATGTATATATGAATATCCCCTTCAACCTAGCAAAAAGGATATGTACTATAGTTTCTAATGCAAGCACCAAGGACACGCGACTACATGAACTAAAGGATACACTCATCACCAGGAACTACCCACCTTCACTAATTGACATATGCTTTCAACGTGCCCTACAACTCAACATCCACGAACTCAGACATGCCAAATTAAAAAGGACTTACAATCAAAAGCTTTACCATACATCTCCACAAACAACCCTCTTAACAATGAAGCCTTCGACACCATCCTTTAACACATTCCCCTGCTAAAAAAGGACCGCAGAATGAACTTAATTCTCCAAACACACAACATCGTAAAAAGCAAGAGACAGCCCAAATCTATGAAAAGTCTCCTAACACAAGCCCGAAAACGATCAACAACAACACTGAAGCCGTCAATAAAAAGACGCGGAAGACCCAACTGTGGGACAGGCGTCAATTTAATTGAGGGGTCAGAGTTCTCCTTCAAACAGGGATAACGTTTCACAGTGAAAAGCAGCTTCACATGTGCTTGGAAGAACCTGATATACGCACTAACCTGCTCTGGATGTCAAGGGCAATACATAGGCCAAACGAAAAACTGTCAGAGGATGGCTCTACACAGATCCCAGATCAAAATACCAAAACCAGAAAAATAGCTCTCAGCCAACACATCGACATTTGCCCCAATAACAAAGATCCAAGCTTCAGAATTTTTTCCCTCTACAAATTCAGGATCGATACAACCTGTAGCCAACGAATTAGTAAAGAGACTCTCTTTATTACAAAATACAGACCCATTTTGAACGCATCTACAACAAACGACATATCCACCTTAGAATAATACACACACAAATATTAAAAATGATACGTTCATTATAAACAGTCCAAATCACTGCTATAATCCACAACGAGCCACTTTTAGGTCACCCGACCATTTAACATCCTACTACTATCATACCAACCCACATTCCCTTATTATTCTCTCTTCTTCTCTTTCTCCTTCTTCTTCTTCGTCTTCTTCCTCTCCGATACCTATTTTCTTGTTTTACTACTACTGCTGTTTAAAATAACACCTCCGCAAATATTTTAAACAATACATTTAAAAGAGGTATCTCAAGAATTCAATCACTACTAACATCCACAAGTCACTTTCAGGGCACTTAACCATTTAACATCCTAAAACTATCATAGTAGTCCCGCATTATTCTTCTTCTTCTTCTTCTTCTTCTTCTTCTTCTTCTTCTTCTTCTTCTTCTTCTTCTTCTTCTTCTTCTTCTT
>NC_068987.1:36593031-36601944 GCF_001194135.2 Octopus bimaculoides
ATATATATATATATATATTTATATCTTTATATATATTATATACATATATATATTATTTATATTATTATATATATATAGATAGATAGATAGATAGATAGATAGATAGATAGATAGATAGATAGATAGATAGATATACACGCACATATAATATATCTACACAAATTTATATATGTGAGTGTAGTACAACATATACATATATTCGCATGAATACGAATGTGTGTATGTGTATGTTGCATGTACTTGATTGAATATACAACTATATGCATGCTTAGTCAGTTTTATCAACATTTTTTTCTTTTATTTTCGTATGATCTACTTGCTGTTTGATCGAAATGATAAATTTTCCAAAGTTAGCATCAACATTTCCAGATCATAATAGTCTCACATTTAGTATAAGTAATGTTACCCGCTATTGCTGTTCCTCTCTTGAAAATATGGTCAACGTATTTCAAGTAGATGTTAGTGATGAAATGATATCTTAGACGTTTACGCAACATTACTCGATTCTTAATTTATACGTATATGGCTGAGTCTGTGTGTTATTTCCTTCTCTCCTTTTTGAGGATTGTTGCTTCCATTAATAATGGTCTTTTTTTGTGGGGAATTTTGTGAAATATTGGCATGTAGTCCACTAATATTTTCTTATTTAGTTTTGTTTTGTATGGTATAATGCGTTACATTTTATTTTTGTGGGAACTATATAGTAAGTAAATGGGAGAATGAAGTACACTATAACCAATCACCAACGTTTTCAATTTTCACGCTAGCAAATGTAAATATAAATCACAAGCTTGATCTCGTGAGCACATGGTTGTTGGATATTTTCGTTGAGGTTTGTAGTATTTTTTTATGTATACTATTAATTTCAAGTTAACGTTTATTGAAAGCATCTTATGTTCGCTTTAGGAGAGCAGTTTTTGGTACTATACGCTTCTATATTATTAAACATATGGATTTAATTCTTGTAACAATGCTTATACGTCTTGTGTATGTTTAATATGTTGTATCTTATGTGATTATTACTGTATTCTCCAGCTGATTGCCGATTTAGTTCATTAGTTTATGTGCTATCTATTTATTTGAATATTTCCTATTTCTATGTATGACTAAGTATTTATAACTCAATTGTAAACGCTCATAGTGTATCTGTTGTTTTCAGAAATGGGATCGTTTCAATGCTAGTTTTATTTTTGTTTTCTAGATTTTCATTTATTTATCGACATCTTGCGATTACAACGAAATTATATACGATGTGTCCATAACAATGAAATTATATACGTTTTGGTGCCATCTCGCTCCCTATTTGGTCACATGATGCATTGTAAACGAGGTCCGAAATGGACATATTACATCGTCAGTTATGTTGTCGACTCACACTTTTTAGAGGAATAAACGTGTATGCGAAGCAAATTATTTTTGTGATACGCCCAATAGCATGCATCACAAATGCTTCACATCATAGGTACAATATATGGAGGAAAATCACGGAAAATGGAGCGGGTCTATTGACTAGATTGGATTAGCATTATTTTTAAGTAATATTAATTTCTCCAATATACAGAGAGTTGGTGGATTCCCTCTAAGGAATATGATTGCATAAACACGGAAAAACAAAATATATTTTTTACGGAATGAATGATACTTTATCCATCTTTTTTCCAGTCAGATACTATAATTTTCGAAATCCCTTAGAATGATGACATCACTTTTCTAAGGTTTTTACATAGAATGAAGCATACATAACCTATAATATGTAGCTTAATGGAATCATTCCAACAATATCCTGCAAGGATTTAAACAAGGCCCTGTAATTAAGTGAAATAAGCGCATGATGAAGAGATACTGAAGTAAATTATCTCAGTACTACCAAGTACAGACGTTAACATATATTCTTCCTAAAAACCGTTGTTCTACAAATATATAATTTCTTGAAACAGAACATTTCATATGAAAACATTCAGAAGAATTCTTCACAACATCTCAATGAAAAATAGAAACACCGTGAAAGAAAAATCCCGTTAAAATGATTACACACAGAAATCGGAAATATAAAAAACTTATTCTGCAATAAGATGAGAGAGCAGTAAAATTTGTCAAAGCTGTAGCAAACAAAACAAAAAAACTCGAAACAATTTTTAGCAGATTTCAAAACGAAGTAGTTGCACTTTATTACAGAATAGAGTTATTTGTTGAATAACTAGCTTATCGCAAGTTAAGTAGAATACTGAATATTCAACAGTATATTTTCTATACCGATGATTTGCATTTAAACGTACCTACGTACATACAAACATACATACATAAACACATGACATCGCTTTGGTACCTATATTTCAACGAGGTGGGCGTTGTATCTTTGATAGAAATCAGTTCCTCCCTGGCAGGAAGAATTTTAATAATTAAAAATATAACATTCATGTGTGTGTGTGTGTGTGTGTGTGTGTGTGTGTGTGTGTGTGTGTGTGTGTGTGTGTGTGTGTGTGTGTGTGTGTGTGTGTGTGTTGTGTGTGTGTGTGTTATCAGATGGGTTATTCAATACTAGAATTTCAGTTATGTCAGTATAAAATAAGATGTTCTGTCATCCGCAGATGAATTAGCCTAATGCATTTCCCTCAGACTCTTTGCTTAAACCCATGGGATAATGAAGCAACTGTTCAATCAATCAAATGCAGATTTGAAATACATTGACTTTGCTAATATTCTCGATGCAGTCGATCAGAAGATAATGTACCTCGAGCTACGTATTTTCTGAATAGATGAAAACGATATGAGCGGTTTAAGAAGAGAAATCATGTTACAACCAACAGTAAACCTTCTAATGACTCAACAACTCTAACTGAATTGCCATTGGATACACTTTTGGGAAAGTTTTATTTGTTATAGCAATCTGATACATAAGCTCACTTTTATGAATAGATGCGTGAAATGGCTATGATAACGGTGTTCCTCATCAACGCACGCAATATCTCTGATGATGGTCAAATACTAACTAATCTAATGTATTAGATGTGACACAGTCATATGGCTTCAGGACTCATAATTGCTTCACAGCGTATCAAAACTGCATACAAACTATCAGAGTGGTTTTAAGTAACGACGGGTAACTTAAAAACAAAAAACACATGCAATACATTCTGTAATGTATTACGAACTCTGAGCTCCGATAACATCTTTTTAACACCTTGAATTCTAACGTTCGATACATAACATTAAGAAATAGTAAAATTCTAAAGCGAAAATATGTACGCGACCTCAAAATTGTTACGAATTAAGAAACATCCTTACGCATACTTCCTAGCAACATGCCGACGACTGGTAGCAGTTGTAATCTGAGAATATTTTGAGTATGACCACTAGTAGCGATCTTGATCCTTTTGAAGATACCTTTACGCAGTCATCTCATCCCAATTGTAGACTATCACAGTGCCCAGTTCACTTTCAAACTGGGAGCAATCGTATACAAATGAAATTCCTCACTCAAAGTTGTTGAAAACTTTAAAATGTATTTGACATTGAAAGCTATTCAGGTCCAAGGATGAGGCATCATTCCAGAAAAAATAAAACGTCTTAGTATTTTGATTCCCTCACTGAAAACATAGTATCGCCTCAGATTCAGTTTCAAGTGATTAGAGTTATTCAATAACGTCTCGCAAAAATAACGGATCTAAAATGAATAGATTGTTAACAAAGACAGCATTCTATTGTACTAAACATTAGAGTTAAGTATAGTATAAAAGAGAACAGCATCGAATATTCTCATCTATGAAACATAAATTACATAGCACAAGCTAGAGCTGCACTAATGGGCTAAACCCTATACCTAGCTCTTTCACCAGTTAATGGCAAGAAGGGAAATAACTTAGTGCTGTTCTTTTTTCTCTGGTTAACTTTGATAAAACAAACGTATGATCAGCAGCAATCTAGGCATGACCGACTTGTGTATTACAGGTATTACGGGTTTTCATTGCATATGAGGACAAGGTTTCAATTGATGAAGATTTGGCTAGTGTTTCTAGCTGAGCGAGAGATCAGGTAAAATTATTAGAGCTACAACTTGCATTTGATAATATACGTAAATATATATATATGTGCAAAAACACCTAAACACATATAGGTATGTATATATGTATATGTATGTCATTATTCAGTTTTATTTCAAGATATCTTTGTCACGAGAGAAAGAGCCAGCTGCTAACCTAGATCCAAGGCTCCTTCATGGGAATTTCAACATCAACAACAGGGTATTTTTCTATGTATGTCTCTTCTATTTTTTTAAATTTTTATAAATCATCCACTGAGGAGGGAGCTAGTTTCCAACAAAGGTACAAGGCCCCATTTTTGAGATGTAGTTAACACAGACAAATTCATATTTGGAGCATGAGAAAAGTCTTGCATATGTTTACTCTTCCACTCACAGATTGGACTTGTAATGTACGAGTCAGCCGGTCAATTACTCTTTCTGAAAATCCCAGTTTATACAGATTCTCCTTTAAGCTTTTACTAACAAAACCTAGTGCTCCAATTATTATTGGTATGAATATGAATTCAGAGTCTGGATATAGAAGCTGGAGGTTTCGAAACAGTTGTCCATGGATATCCTGTTTTTCTTTGATTTTCAGACAGATATTTATATCTGCAGGGCAGCTAACCTCTATGATGGGACATACTTTTGTCCCTTTGTCCCAAACAGCAATGTCCGGCATTTTTATGCTTACATTTGATAGACGTTTTGATGGGAATATTCCACCAGCATCCTTTGAGTTGGTGTTTATGAATGTATTCCCAAACAGAGGGATTTTCTAAGTTTATTTCAGGACAGTCATTTTTGCGGATGGCATTCTAAATTGTTTTAGCAACAACATCCATAAGGATGCTAATCACATGCGTCATATCTTCCACAGAAACATGACATAGCCTACACCTGCGGTTGCACCTTGGGATTCACTGTCTCTCTTTTTCACCAGGTACCTTGTGGCAATCTCTTGTACCTGGATTGCAAACGCATACCCTTCAGAGTGTGATGTGATGTGGTGGTTTTGTGTCCAAGAAAGGTTGCGCTCCGTGACAATTCTACTGTCTTCTTCAAGCTTCCGGGCAACATACCTATGCATGTTTTTTTTTTTTTTTTGTATGCTGAGTGCTTTCCATCCAGGTCTTCTCTGAGTTAAGAGAGCCCTGCAGTTTTGAGGCTGTATAGGAGATCATCAGGAAGAGAGTGTTTCTTGAGGAGTTCACTACCAACTCGTACAATGTTGCTCACTTCACTTTTCAGGACGGCATTAATATGTTTTTTACTCTTTTTGTTTAGCAGGTGTTGTTTGAGTGATATCATACAGCATTCGAAGGCCGTCTACACTGATCCCAGGCCTCTAACAGCTTCATTTCTTCTTAGGTAGATCTCTTCAACATCACTGTTTCTGTGGAACTTTCCAGTTGTTGTCAGGATTTTGAGGGTTTGATATCTATCAAGTGGATTTCTTATCCAGACCAATCAAGTAATCCAAATGTTAAGATCAGCACTGGTACTGCCAGTGCATTGTGGGATATTGTTTTGTTGTAAGAGGAGAGTTCCGACTGCCATATTTTCCTAAGTCTGGTGTAACATTCTCGAGTCACTCTGTAACATACTTTGTGTGGAATAGGGGAGATTGAGAGACCGTTGATGCAAAGGTTTTGGGTTTCCTCGTTCTATAACAAAATATGAATATTTCTTTTGGCCAAATTCCATGCCCATATCATCTGAAAATGTTGTTATTAATTCCAGTTGTTTTTTGGCATTGTTAACGTTTTAGCATAAATATTCAGGTCGTGTGTATGTATGTATGTATGTATGTATGTATGTATGCATGTATGTACGTGTGTGTGTATGTATGCATTTTTCCGTGCAGATTTGTATTTTTTCCTTTATGCATGTATTCTCACACATAGAGCTGCGAATCTAGACATACTCATATATACTTAAATGAAAAAAGTCTAGCAAATTTTACAAATTTCTGCAGTTCCACTGATGGCTTGGATCTGTAGTCTTCGAATCAGCTGTCTCCTTTTTGATTTTGTGAAGATTAATTTCTCAAGATTGGTATTTAGGCAGTGTGTTACATATCCCAGTGCCCTAATAATTACAGGTATAGACCTGAAATTGTAATTTGGATAGAGTAGCTGCAGATTTCTCAATAGTTCAATGGCAGTATTCTCTTTTTCACTGATCTTATATTAACATCTGCTTAGCAGCTGATTTCCATAACAGTGACGGTTTCTCTTCTCTATCCAAAATCAATATATCAGATCTATTGTGTTTATATTTTATTGAGGTTTTCATAGGGACATTCTACCAGTACTCTTTTTTGTTATGAATAGCTATGGCTTCCACCATACTGTGGGTTTATTCTTTCGACGGATCTCCTTATCCAGTGCCCTAATTACAACATCATGTCTCATCGGTAGATAATACCGTGATGGCATTTTCGGACAACTGCTTATGATGTGTGTGATATCTTCGATGTTAACTCCACAAAGTCTGCATCAGTTGTCACATTTTACTGCTTTTCCTGCATCTCTGTCCCTTTTATGCATCAGGTATTTGGTAAATATTTCCTGTTCCTGGATTGCAAAGGCAGTGTTTTCTAAGTGCGTGGTCGTAATTCAGTTGTTGGGCCACGATAGACTACTTTGGTGATCAATGTTATTATCATCTCTGGAACTTTCTAATAACATACCCATGCATGATCTTCTGCTTATATATGCTCACCCTTTCATCTGATGATACGTTGCGGTAGAGTCGAGCGACTTTCTTGGGCATGCTTTTGAGCATGTATCAGACAAGGAATGCTACTGAAGGAGCTGCATTCCAAGTCATATGATGTTATCAGCCCCATGGATGGAAACTTGGTCAAAGGATGCACTTCAACACTTGCCGAAAGGATATGATACGACATTCAAAGGCATTTTGAATCAACGTTAAGCCTCCGCCGCCTTATTTTCGTTTTAGGTAGAAGAGCTCTACGTCACCATTGATTTGAAAATTATGTGTGCTTGTTAGTATCTTCCGGGTTTTCACATCAATGGCTCGGATCACGTCAAGCGTCCAATGAAGCAGCCCAAATGTTGGTATGAGTACTGGCACTGCAAACACATTGTGGGCCACTGATTTATTGAATACAGAGAGTTCCGAGGTTTAAATTTTCTTTATTCGACTGTAATATTCTTTACTGACACGTATTTTGTTACAGGTGCCATTGTAAGATATGTTTTCACTCACCCCTAGATAATTGTAACATTCTGCATCAGATATAGGGGAAACAGTCAAGTCATGGATGGAGGTGTTGCTAGTCTTGTTTACTGTTTATCTTCTTTTTCACAATATAGCAACATTTTTTCTAACTAGACTCTATATCTTTTCAGAATGTTGTAACCAGGTCAAGGCTCTTTTTCATCCCTTGCATATTCTTTGTATATAGTTTCAAGTCATCGACAAAGAAACAGTGTGTAATTTTGTTTTTTCCGTTTCATTGTCAGCCAGTGAGATAGCCTTCAGACTTCGTTAACATGAATGACAAGCGATTTACAGAAAGTATATACATCACAGAGGTTGAATATGGCTCGACGATACTGTATTCCATCAGTGATAATAGTCACTCATTGTGTTTGTGCAGAGGTATGTATATTGGTGGGTATGTTGGTATGTATTTGTTTATATATGCATGTATGTTTAGCTATATATATGTACGAATATATGTACGTTTGTGTCTGTATATGTGTGTGCGCGTGCGCTTCCATACGTGCGTGCGTGCGTGCGTGAAAGCGTGCGTGCGTGCGTGCGTGCGTGCATGTCGGTGAGGGTGTGTGTATGAGTGAGGAATAGATCGAAAAGAGTCACAAAATATTGAGAGAAGCTTTGCAAGCATTTAGTATGGCTAGAACTTAGTGTATTTGCAGACCTCAATAAAATTTAACATCAAGATAATTGAGGTGTCTCGTTCTCCGCAATATACTTAAAATTTTTTAACATTATCATTTAGCATCGATGTTGCCTGCATATAGTGGCTTACGCGTCTATCACATTACAGAAATATAGAAACACATATACATATGCATACACCTACACACGCATACAATTACACACACATATAGTCACGCATATATGCCTATGCATGTATATAGATTATTTATATACGTATATATAAATTATTGTATGTATGTATATACATATATATATATATATATATATATATATATATATATACATAAACATACACATATATATATACATATGCATACACATATACATGCATGTATATATTGTATATGCGTTTGAAAATTTATGTAGACAGGCTCTAGCAAATACACACACATACGCACACACACAATCACACACATCACATAACACACACAACTCACACATCAAGGCGTATATACATGCTCGCACAGAGTATTGGTCCCTTGTATTACTTTAGTACCGAATCAATATGCACTATGCGTATGGAAGTAATATTTTGGCAGATATCGTAATTTCTCTAAAGTATGTTTTGTTTATGTCTGCATTAAGATATACCGGAGGGTAAAATAAAGAATGGCAATAAAGCAATATTATAACTTTCAGAAGCTTCAAAAATTTACTCTGCTGATTGCAATTTTTAGCCATATATTTACTATGAAATGCACACACACACATAGACACAAAACATCTCATGCACACACGTAGACATACAAAACGAACAGACATAGGTATTAATATAAATTGTTCGTTACAAGAAGCATAACCATATATACACGTTTGTACAAGTACGTAGGCTCACGTTATTAAGCATACATATATACGATTATATAAGTATTCCTGCATAAGCATATATGTATGAGTATGTAAATATATACATATAGACAGATAGATAGATAGATAGATAGATAGATAGATAG
>NC_068987.1:36602044-36602742 GCF_001194135.2 Octopus bimaculoides
TGGTGTCGATCAAAAGGGATCGCAGGAAGGGAAAAAGGGGGAGTTCGATCAAAAGGGATCGGAAAAAAATAAACATTAAAAAAAAGAGACCGATCAATAGGGATCGTGTAAGATAGATAGATAGATAGATAGATAGATAGATAGATAGATAGATAGATAGATAGATAGATATAAACAAAAGGCAAATGCACTCAATGTTTGCGGTGAGGTTAAAACTTACACACGAACGGCCTCGACAAATGCAGAGCTTAAATTCCGTGTGATAGAGAGATGGTCATTTCAATCTAATGTCGTATCAATTGCTTACACAGAATTTTCTAGAGCACGGAAAGATTCTGCAAAATCAGTGAATACTTTATTCCCTGTTTTCCATATGCCGAAGCACATCCTTCAACCCTATTCTTTGTTCAATGCACGTAGATGATGTTTTCTTTCTCAGCGCAACTGTTGACGTAGCAGAAATTTACTCATTTACATAAAAAAAAATCATGTGCCTCTATATATAAGTGTGTGTGAGGTATGTGTGTGTGTTTATGCACATGTTGTAGTGTATACACTAACATCTCTGTTCATGTGTTAGCACGGCTATACGATTAACAGCTGGCGCAACGATGCCACAACTTTCTACTGTCTTAATATCGATATGTTGCTTTATGTATACATACATACATACATTCAAACACAAACACAAACATATA
>NC_068987.1:36602752-36606532 GCF_001194135.2 Octopus bimaculoides
ATCAAATGAAACAAATGCACCCGCACATACTCAAACGTATCAGTGTATAATTGGGTGTGGGTGTGTGTCATATGAGTCTGATTATATTAGCGATATCTGGAAATGAAAGAAATAAAATATAGACACAAATAGCTGTTGTACATACGTTGATATCTTGTTCCAGATTATTGCTTTGTTTTTGTTATTTTTGTGTTTATTATATCAAATCTATCTTAAGGATTTGGAAGTTAGCAGAAATACCAAGGATGTTAATAAAATTATGTAGACGTGTCGATTGAGGTTTCTAGCAAATCTGTTGTTACTAATGTGATCAATAAGTCTGGGAAGTTCAGTCATAAACAAGCGAAGCTTCCTTAGTGAGAGTGGTTTGTTTACTTCGTGTTTGTATTAGTTTTTGGTTAGGCTTCCTTCATAATGATCATGCAAGTTCTTAAGTTTTTCTGTGCCTACCTATGCTTCGTTATGCGTTTAGATATAATTTTTATTCATAGGATTTTTCAAAATAGCTATAGTTAAGCGTGATCACATTGCTGTTAACTGGCGAAGAGGAAATGTATTAATGTATGTAAGTATTATCTAAGTTTGTGTGTGTGTATATATATATATATATATATATATATATATATATATATATATATATATATATATATATATATATATACACGTTATTGAGTGTGTGTATATATATATATGTATGCATTTGTGTGAGTACTTGTATACGTACGTCTACATGGAACCAACCATAAAAACAAACTTTCTTTACATAAACACCATAATAGTAGTTAAGGATTTTACTAAACATTCAGACAACCCGATTTGCTCACACCAAATACTGGTGACAATCACAACTGTAATAATATCAATAAGAAGATCAATATCACAAAACGTTAAACGGAATAATAGTGGAAGAACTAGAGAAAGAAAGAGAGAGAGAGAAAGAGGGAGAGAGAGAAAGAGGGAGATAGAGAGAAAGAAGGAGAGAGAAAGATGGAGAGTGGTGACGGAGAGAGAGAATAGATAATAGTAAATATCTGTTTCGATTTAACAATTTCTATATACTTTAGGAGTTCAAATTCTGTAGCAAAATTCGCTTCAGGATAATATCAAGATCTTAGCTTCCTGTTAGGCTTTTATTTATTTTTAATATGTTTCCATGATTTAATGGTATCAGCGCAGCCAATAGTATTTCTTTATTCAAAATGTGGGCTTATAAGTCTGATTTGATATTGGTCCACCTAATTTTTACTATACTCCTGCATTAAATACATCTTGTACCATTTGTACACCATTTGACAATACGATGTTACAGATGGAGTTTCCCATGTTTATAACCACATACAGAGTATTTCGTTGATTTGTTTCATATTGACCTTTCTTCTTTATCCGCAGGTTCAATCTGATAGAAGAGACATTATCAAAGGCTTTCCAACTATTACCATTCACATTCTTTGTTTTTTTGTTTTCATTCTTGATGTTCTCTGGAATTCACTATCTAATGCGTTCTATTTTTGAGGCAGTAAATTATCATTCTAGGGAGATAGGTCTACTTTTTCACGCACGTAGTCCAGCTGCATACATCTTCATTTATTTCTATTTCTTGCTGATGATATTACTGGTTTCGTTGTTGTGTAGGACCAGATAAGTACTGAGCAGTAAAATCTAAGTCAAATTCAGGTTGTTCGGATATCATTTGATGAATTTTGAGGAACGATTTCATGCAATGAGGAGCTGTCAACGGCATTAAATAGTATAAACTTTAAACTTGTAGTAAAGATAGTTTGCCAACATAACATGGCAGTCCTGGTTTAGGAGGAATGTTGCTGTAATTTAGCCCCAGGAGAAGTGAGGACACGATCTATGTCTTTATATATTCGAATTGAGTGGGGGTGCTAGATTCCCTTGTCCGAAAATATAAGGACACAGATCATGTCGTATAGCCAGCTGGATACGATGTCTCCCGGGGCTAAATTGCAGCAACATCCGTCCTAAACCAGTACTGCCATGTTATGTTGACAAACAATCTTTACAACAAAGTACTGGTGCTGAATATCTCACGTTGTGAGATGTAAAAATAGCAATTTTCTAATTAAACTTGTAGCTGAGAAGAAGTTAGCTGACATGGAAGACTCGAAGTCATCTGAATACTGGAAAAGATTTACTGTATCATAATGATTCGCGCCGGGTGTCGAAATGCTGACATCATGACTGTTGCTCAATGTTCTGTGAAAACTGTAATGATTGTAAGACGTGACATCTACATCGTAAAACCAAGATGCCTCAAACAGGAATGGTTTTTAATTGTGTCTCCAGTGAGGGTGGCGTCATGCCGCCAGCTTGTTTTAACAGGGACTTAGGCTCAATTCACACGACTATGTGAAGCTGTTGAAAACCGTGGTAAATCTCTGGCTTGAGAAAGTTGCTGCTGGAAGGTCATATATGAGGCAACACATTCGGATCTCTATTATTCACTACAGAACACTAGAAATGATTTTCGGAGAATGACTACGACTTCACCAGCCTCAATTTTTGACCTCTTAATACCCTCGATTGTTATCCGATGGATTACCTTGACTGGAGTGCCGTTGAGAAAGATATCAACTGCTCTGCTTGCCCCACCAAGGCCAAGCTGCTAGCCAAGAACAAAGAAACGTTCGAAGATCTTATTAGGGATGCAATGAGAATGGCATGCTCCAGGTTCTGGAGCCATCTTGAACCCGTGGTATAAGCTAACGTCGGCTATTTTGAGTAAACTCTTATCTGCCAGCAATAATCTTGTTGATACAGTTTGTTTTAGTTTTTTTAAATACCTTTATTTTTTGGTAGGATGTTATATTTTCTTTCCCTTTTATGCTAGCTGTCAAATTTAGCCCGAAGACGCTGTAATTAATCATTCGAAAGACTAAGTTCTACTGTTCTATTTTGTTAAGATTCTATACGTTTGCAATTCATTTTACACTGTCAAAACAAACACCATTCACAGAAGACAGTTAAATGTAAAAGAGTAATTTGTTTTCATTTTGTATGTGCCATTAAATTGTAACAATTACCCAGACACTTTCAGCAACAAATTTTAGTAAGCACTGCATACATTGCATAATGTAGAATAGCTCATTGATGTATGAATACGCAGCAGTTGAATTATGGAAGTGAGGACAGACTTTTCAACTTGCAATAAAGAACTAAACTCATTTTGTGTTTATAGTGTTTTCAGCACTTTACTTTTATTGTTTGCTTTATCTTATATTTTACATGAGAACGAACAAAGGTTGTGTGTTGCAGAAACCATACAATTAATTTAGAAACCAAGAATATGTGTCAAGTTGTATGATAGAAGAATGAAAAGGAATGGCAAATGCATCTTTCTATTTCAAGCTGTTTCTTGAACCCTTCACTCACTAGTTCTATTTTCTTGTCATTACCAACTGACAGTGAACAAGAATATAGGACAGAACAAAACATAGATAATCTGTTAAGTTGACAGGGTTCAACACAAACTGACGTTCCGCGTGTTCTTTAGAAGTGTTATCTTTGAAAGAAAGATATAAAAAGCAAACACTTTAGAAATGAGACATGCGTCTATGGAAAACATGGAAAATACTGAAGAAGTAAATGGCAAGAAAAGATGCACCATAAAAATAACGATGATGCTCTTGTAGATATTGTTGATGATGCTGCTGATGATGATGATGACGATGGTGGTGGTGGTGGTGGTGGTGGTGGTGGAGGTGGTAGTGGTAGATGGTAGTGGTAGTGGTAGTGGTTACGGTGTTAGTGATGTTA
>NC_068987.1:36607610-36613561 GCF_001194135.2 Octopus bimaculoides
GTGTGTGTATACATAAAGAATAATACGTAAATCGGTAGATATTAGTGGAAGATATTTTCATTATCAAATACAGGCTACTGACAAATTCACCGGATTAACTTGGATTCAATGGCAAAATAGAAGTTGTTGTGCTGTAGTTTATGCCCAGTCAAAGACCCTAAGCCAAAATGTTTATGGCATTGCTAATTGCATGAGTGATGAAGGCCAATAAACTCAAGCAGAGGGGAAATATCACAAAGATCTTCTTTCGAACAATGACATCATCCGATTTCTACACTCTTTACAAATATACATCAGCATAAGCGATCCATACAAATGTGTGTGTGTGTGTGTGTGTGTGTGTGTGTGTGTGTGTGTGTGTGTGTGTGTGTGTGTGTATGTGTGTGTGTGTGCGTGCGTGCGTGCGTGTGTGTATGGTGCAATTGCTAATGGCGTCATTTCCGTAAACCTGCAACCTTCTGTGGACGGGCACACTGCCATCTGCCTTCGCCAAAGACTCAATGACGTCAAGTGTCTCTGCTTGAAATCCCTTATTTGCTGAGAATGTAAAAAACGAAGAAGAGTTATAATAGAGCAGGTGAAGGTGAATGTAGCTCTCCGGACGCAAGCGCTTTTGGTTTTGCTTAATGTAGCACCATCTTTCGGACTACATTTTCGCGCACATGACCACAGAAAATTTATGAAAAGATTTCTTGCACGGCGGAGGTGACTGAAACAGCCATTACGTACCATAAGACGATAAGCGGAGAATTGCTTGCAGGAGACAGTTTTGTTGCGGTCGCACAAAATAATACTGAAATGTCATCCATTAGCGCCATCTGAAAAAAAGAGGGGGCATTGCATTGCGTCGTAGGACATTTGCAGGGCCGTGTCCCTACATTGAAGGATAATTCCCGTTTGTTGTAGGGTTCTCCATGAAGAATCACAGCAATTTCATTGCATATGAGTGCATTAAAGCTGCCTGCATGGGAGCCGGATGGCATCTTTTCAGTCTCGATGACTACAGCAAAGTTTGGCGCTGAAGCGGTTTCCAATGCGTTGTCTTCGTGCAATATCTTTTGAATTTTCAGCTAGATGCCTAATTCTTTGCCAGGTGAAATTAAAGCACGCCTTTCTGCTTAGTCGATGTAATCGCCGACGATGTAGAGTTGTAGGAACTGAAACTCACCGCTTGACATTGGCAGAAACTATCTGATTTTGTGGTAAATTTGTGCTTGGACTTTACATATTGGCATAAAGAGGCCCTCTCGGATAGTTGTGGCTCCAAAGGAAGTAATTTGAAATGCTAAATTGTATCTACTAAGGTGGCCTAGAAAGAGTTCACACTCCAATGTTGAATTTGTCATTAAAGAATTAAATGGGGGCGGTGGATCCTTCGGAGGAGGCCGTTGGACTTTACCATCCGGCAGCGCAACCCTGAAGACTTCCCTGGGCACTTTTTTGCGCTGCAGAAGTGGCAGATGACAGACATGCCATCTATTTGGAAATCAGGCAAAATGGCATATTACCGGAAGGGACATAGTGGAAGGCTTTTTAGTGACCATCGAGAGCTATTGGTCCTAGAAATACCTCGGCTGTTATAACTTCGGTACGCATTGGTGTCTATTCCATTAAGGCTTGTGTGTGGAGCCTCTGACGCTCGTGCAGAGGCGGTTGACGTAGCATCTTTCTTTTCGCGTTTTGCACGCTGTTCACCACACTCTCCAGCTGGAAGAGTAGAAGTGGAGGCAGTATTTTTCCTTTAGCGACTTCTGCGCTGTTCTTCACTCTCAGCAGCGCGTGCAGCAGCAGTTAAGAATGCATTTCTCCTTAGGTTGCTCTTCGGCTTCCATTGTTCTAGCATTTGCATTTCGAGTGGCATTTTGTGACAGTCTCGCTGCACTTCTCAGCGGCGACTCATTAACCCACCTTCTTTTGGCAGCTGAAGCAGACTCTGTTTTACGACCAAAGAAGTTCTTTTCTTAGGTTTCATAGTGGTAGTATTGGACTATATTTAAATTGCGAGTTTTTAAAAACTAGCAAAAGGGGACACTGAAAAACAAATTTGGCACGATGTATAAAAAAATGAACCTACTAAATGTATTATTCAAAACAGGCGGAAGAAATGACAGAGTTAGCTATGTGGACACAAAGACACTGAATACAATATTTTTTGACGACACATAAGTTAAAAACTGGTAGGCGGCAACAGTATGAGGGAGTTAACTTAATTGAATATGGGGACAACGAAAAATCTCATTAGAAAGTACGAAGTTAAAGCATTAATGTACGTCAAATGGTAGGCCTAACCTGTAAGCCGAAGAACGTATCAGATATACACAAAAGCGCATCTATAATTACGATTTGACAGTGTTCCACCAATGAAATTCAGTCAAAGAATTAATTAGACGGGCTCATCACAGTGGACAATCAATAGTGTTCACGCGCATAGATCAAAGGTCAAGTTCGCAGTTCATTCTTTATTGGCAGACCATTGGCATAATGTCATTAAGGAAAATGGTGGTGAAAAGGGGGCATTATGATCATCGGTGATAATGAGGATGAGGGGAAGTGAGTAAACACTACGGACGTGGTAAAAGCAGTCATTCACATCAAATAAGAGGCAGAGGTGGTGGGGTATCATGGCCGTAGGTGATAATAGGTGGTGACAAAGGTCATGCTCGCATCTCACGCCGTGTTGTCACACCATGAATGAAAGGTAATTAAAGAAAATTTGTGCTGAACTGGGGTGCATCGTGACCATAGGTGATAGAAGAGTGGGGGTACACAAATCAAATCAGCGAGCTAAAACTGCCCTACGATTCTTGGCGTGTGAGTAAACGGCAGTTGTAAGTAAAAGACCAAGTTTAATCCAGTAAATTGCAAATTTAATGCGAATAAACGTGATAAAACATTAGTTTAAAACAGTCAATTAAGCATGGCTAATATTCTTGCCAAATTTGGGACGAATCGGTTGGAAACTGCGGAAGTTATAAGCAAAAAAAGGATTTTTCCGCAGTTATTCGTGGATTTTTCACAATTGATGCAACAATTTTAAGCAAAATAATGTCATGAGAAATATATGTGTCAAATTTGAAGGAAATCGCTCGAATTAACCAAGTTATGGGCAAAATGCTGACTTTCTGAACAGTTATTCGCGGTTCTTGTTTATACACGGCGGGCGGGGTTTGAAAAATATAAAGTAGACCATGACCACCCTTGGAGCATAATCTATCCGTGTGTCACGTTTGAGCGAAATCGGTTGAAAAATGTGGAAATGCATAACGACCATACACACACAGACAGACAGATACTCAGACATCTGTTTTATATATAAATATATGTGTGGGTGAGTGTGTGTGTATGTATCTATATACACCACACACATACATCCATATGTGTGTGTATGTATGTAAGTATTATGTATGTTCGCATATTAATATGTGTGTATAGGCATTCGATTCATTAATTCTTTAGTCCTTTCAGTCATTCGATTGTAAGGGCTTCCTGGAAGTGTATAATCGCTCGAAGCGACTCCAGCATATCTTCTTCATAAAGTCTTCTATGTACTCTGCTTGTAGAACTGCTAAGATTCAATGATTCTCACCAACCTTACACTACTTTTCAGTGGTGAGACTGGCACATACACACACACACACACATACACACACATACACACACATACACACACACATATACACACACACACACACACACACACACGTACATTGGCAAAAAACACACTTACTCACAAAAACATACACGTAAAGGTAGACAGACAGACAGACAGACAGACAGATAGACAGACAGACAGATAGATAGATAGATAGATAGATTTAAAATGCTGTATCATTTAAAATATATCGAAAATGTATTAAAACTATGTAAACTGTGGGCATTTTTGTATTACAACTATATATATATTCTTTTATTCTTTTACTTGTCTTAGTCATTTGGCTGCGGCCATGCTGGAGCACCGCTTTTTAGTCGAACAAATGAAGCACAGGACTTATTCTTTATAAGCTTGGTACTTATACAACGGTCTCTTTTGCCGATCCACTGAGTTAGGGAGCACATAAACACACCAACATCGGTTGTCAAGCAACGGCGGGGGGACAGACATAGACACAAATACACACACACACACACACACACGCACATATATATATATATATATATATATATATATATATAAATTTAAGGAATGGAGTAAACGCATGTTATAACTGCATTACTCAATTCCTTAAATTTTTATATATACTCAAATACCCAAAATATCAAGGAGTTTCTGCTTCACTAACAGGAATTACACCACAGTTATTTTGTGATCTTTGCTACCTTGGTTTCTATTAACCCATTTATTCTATCCGAATTATTATTTATTAGGATAAAATAAATACATATAATTAAATATATATATATATATACAGAGAGAGAGAGAGAGAG
Organism: Octopus bimaculoides; assembly: GCF_001194135.2. Classification (NCBI taxonomy): domain Eukaryota; kingdom Metazoa; phylum Mollusca; class Cephalopoda; order Octopoda; family Octopodidae; genus Octopus; species Octopus bimaculoides. The sequence goes on from NC_068987.1 coordinate 36,612,036, forward strand.
AGAGAGAGAGAGAGAGAGAGACGTGGTATGAACCTCGCTTCGCTACCATATACTCTTGGATTTGGTCTGACTGCGTGACACCTTGGGTAAGTGTTTTCTGCTATAGTAGAGTGAGTGCATTTGATAGACAAAAACTGAAAGGACCCAGCATGGCCGCAGTTAAAAATGGTGAAACAAGTAAAAGATAAAATATATATATAGAGAGAGAGATAGATACATATATATGAACTTGAGCGCACAAAAAAATTGTAAACATTGTGATTGCTAAAATGTATTTTTTCATCAACCAATTCTATTGAGCTATCTTTATGCAAGACCATTGAATTCCTCTTGTCAAAATAGCGTTCGAGATAGAAATCCATCGGGATTTGAAAGGCATCAATTTAATTGATTCAATGATTCTGCAGTGACATTTTGTAAATGTTGTAAATAATATTTTAGATAATATAGTCGGACCATGAAATGAAATATGACAGAAAATAGAAGCTCTAAAAATAACATAGTTGATTCAACAAATGACTTTATTGAAGCAAAGCTGTGTCATGTTTTATTTGTTCATAATTTAGAACAACTTGTATAATGCATGATAACAAACGGAGAATCGATTGACCCCGACTCTGTAAAGTTGTAATAAATCTTTATTTTAATAGCTTTGCATTAATGAATTTTTCAGCTGTGTTGAGATTTTTTGTTACAAAGAAAGAAAGGAAACGTTGCCATACAAACAACTATATATACATATACATAACAGCAGCAGTAGTGGCAGCAGCAGTAGCAGCAACAGTAGTAGTAGTAGTAGTAGTAGTAGTAGTAGTAGTAATGGCAGAAGCAGTAGCAATAGTAAAACGAGGGAAAGTGTCTGCAAAGCATAGATATACACAGTACGTTTCCAGGCGTACCTTACGGCATTAGGTAAAAATATGCTTATTTTCAGGTTTTCATGCAACGACGCTGGAAACAATGAAATTCATTTCTAAGAATTCGTTACTTTATATATATATATATATATATATATATATATATGCATGTGCGCGTGTGTAAGTATATATGTATATAGACGTTATGAACGCAGGTGGTTATATGTCTATGTATTGTGAGAACATGGTTGCCTGTATTTATATCTTTTATCTTTTTTATATCTATTAGAGCAAATTCATTTTTATTCAACTGTCTTTCAAACAGTCTATTGCCACTAATAGCCGATTAGAATGCATCGTAGCTCTTCGCTCCGGCATTTGAAACTCTGAGTACTATAATGACAACTTACTGATTGTCCTAAGCTATATATATGTATCTATATGTATATATATATAATATCATTAATAAATCATAGGGCAGTAAAAAAATTTTAGAAGTTTAATTTACCACCAGTGGTCCAGCGAGAATAAAAATTAGTCAATAGACTATATATATATTATTCATTAAAATACAGAGATGCCTATAATAGGACATCTGACCAGCTAGAAAAAGCAGCAAAAAACTCTATACCACAAAAATAGGGATAATTTCGAAAGAGAATGAAAAAT
>NC_068987.1:36613984-36614690 GCF_001194135.2 Octopus bimaculoides
GAGCCATGTCGGCTTTATGCATCATAGAATCATTGATTGTACTGAACTTAGATGCGACTGGTTCCGACGACGACTACGACATATGTGCGAGTGTGGGGAGAGAGAGAGAGAGAGAGAGAGAGAGAGACAGACAGACAGACAGACAGACAGACAGACAGACAGACATACAGACAGACAGACAGACAGACAGTGACAGAGACAAAGAGATCCTTGTAATTGCTGGTGATTGCAGCAGCGGTGGCAGTGTTGTTGACGGTGGACCTTGGTGGATTTCCTTCGGGTTGGATATCCTGGGTAATGAATACGAAAATAGTGGCAACACATCACGAAATAATTTTTCAGGTGGAATCATGTTGAGTTCAGAACTCTGATGCAGTTAGCTGACATATCGCCACGACTTCTGCTGACAAACTTCATCACCATTCGTCACCCCCAAGAAAATTAGTGTTGTGAATTAAGCAGTGTTGTAAATTAAACTTTTACATCATTTCAAATATGAATGTGGCGAACTGTCATAATCGTTACAATGTGGGACAATATGCTTGGTGGAATATCTTTGGGCTTTATGTCCACATTTCAAATTCTGCCCGTCTTTTCGAGGGCGATAAAATACATATGAGCTGAGCACTAGACTCGAGATAATCGACTAGATCGATCGATAGATTGATAGATAGATAGATAGATAGATAGATAGATAGATAGATAG
>NC_068987.1:36614700-36615408 GCF_001194135.2 Octopus bimaculoides
TATGTGTATATATATATGTGTGTGTGTGTGTATGTATATATATATATGTATATATAGTCATATACATGCTTTCATACACAAGCATTCTTATACATACGTACTTACCTGCATGTACATAGACATACAGAAATACATACTTCATATACACACTTCATGTATTTCACGAGTTATGTTATAAAGAATGCAATTTGGTGAATTCCATATACATAGCACGGCATCTTTACGTTTAACTTTACTCATGTTTGAAGTTTTTTTTTCAATAAACTCCATATGTTGTTCATAACTCAAGAAATGGAACGTAACTAGCATTTTTTATAGGAGTTAAAGTGTTTGTGACACATAACGAAATCACCATTATTTAGTGGCTAAGAAATTTACGCAATCTTCACTTTAAGGATTTAACCTATAATTTATTTCATCCTAAAATCACAGAGAAATGTAATTTTTTCCTATTTTCTTTTATAAATTTTCGTGTACATATTACGTTATTGAAACCTGTGATATATGATGCCTTACATACTTATGAGGAAACGTTGCTTCAGAGAAGAGAATGTGAGTTAAAATGGCAACTGGGAGGAAAATATGGAATAAAATGAAAAAAATTTGTTGGCAATATGCGATCTATATAATATTGGATCGTGAACGTTATAGGTCGGAAATAACAGACAACAAAATATGAATAAAATATATTAGATTTAGGCAAAAACG
>NC_068987.1:36617010-36617468 GCF_001194135.2 Octopus bimaculoides
GTGTGTGTGTGTGTGTGTGTGTGTGTGTGTGTGTTGTGAGTGCGCATCTGTACGCGCTAATGGTAGTCCCTCTTTTCGAGAAAGATGATTCTGCAATTTCCTGCTGAATAACATGCACATATTATTCGCTTATAGTAATCAAATATTTGTGCTGAACATTAATTAACTCACTCCTTCCATCACTTGCATTCACTTCAGCATCTGAGGTTTGCCACGCGTCATGTCGAAATACCGCAGAATAACGTGGAAGGAACGATTTTGCTCAGGAACATTAAGGCATTGCTCGATCCGGGAATCGAATCCCCTATCAAGCGATCTTAATTGCAACGACATAATCATTGAGCCACATCCTGCCTATACATATGTGTGTGTGTGTGTGTGTGTACTCATACATATACACATATGTGTGCACATACACTTTGTGTATGTGGATCAGTTGTGAGTGTTTATATATATAT
>NC_068987.1:36618558-36621450 GCF_001194135.2 Octopus bimaculoides
TCTATCTATCTATCCATCTATCTATCTATCTATATATATATATATATAGATAGATAGATAGATAGATAGATAGATAGATAGATAGATAGATAGATATACATGGATGGATGGATGGATGGATGGATCGATGTAAATATATTTATAACGATCTGAAAGAATGAGTACTCAAAACCGAAGTGGGTAAAATAAGGCTTTTTCATAAAATTTCTGTTAAGTCTATGGAATCATGCTATGAGGGGACCGGCACACCGAAGAATAGTTCCAACGTCTCCTATACGTATCCTAAAAGGTGACACGTATAGGGCTGATGTACGATCTGCTCTCCAATCAGCAACATCTTCATCAGCATCAACCTCTTTTGTAAACACAAATAATTCTCTCTTCCGGCGAAGTACCTTTACTGCCTATAAGACATCTTGTATGAAGTGACTTTGGTAAAGCAGTCAGGACCACCATCCCACGAACGGAGAAAAACCTGCAGAATAGGATTGCTGGGGGTTGTTATCTGAATGGTGCAAAGTTGTCAACTGCCAGGAGGGGAAAATCTCAGCTGGGCATGAGGAAGCCTATTGGAATGGTTAACTGGAATATTCTTTCGCTGAGTGATTATTCCCGTCTGCACCTAATGTCTTTGGAACTCAGCTGTTTGCATGTTGGCGTCTCTATCTGAGATGCATCGGTCTATCTGAGATGCATCGGTCTATCTGAGATGCATCGGTCGAATGGCTGCTTCCAATTGTATCAGATGTAACATCTATCAACGAGCGTATCATGTGGCTAAGGATTCGACAGTTTCTGCGTGTCATTTCTTTGGTTGCAAGCGTATGCTCTGCTGTGGAGAGTATATCCAACAGTGACACGTTGTTGGTCATGGGTGATTCCCATGTCCGAAGTGGGGATAACAGAACGGAATATAAGAGCGTCGTCAGCTCTATTGGATCCGGCACTAGGTACGAAAAGAATGTGATGCACCTGGACTTCGCCAAAACCATGGAATTCTTATTGCTGGCTCCTGATACCAATGTCCTGAGCTGCATCGCTGGACTTGGTATTCTAACACTGGCTGTGTGGCAAAGGAGATTGCCCGCGTACTTATAGATGGCAACTAGACATTCCTACAGAATAAGAAGGTTTTTCGGAGTGCTAGTTTCTTGAGCATCGGCCACAGACAGGTGAGACTGTGACTGGAGTCTAAGAGGCTGAAGATAGTCAATCTCAGACTGGATGTTGACAGGTGCAAAGACAACAGTGTAAGCAAGACGTATTCGCAGCAGTTTGGAACAATACTACTTGGTGATAACTCCTCATCTGATCTTATGGTAATGTTGGAAGCATACAGGGGCTACCCTACTGTCGAGCGCTAGTGAATGCGTTAGTTTGCAAACGCGGGCCAGGAAAGGCTTCCTTTCCAGGGAGACCCACGCAATGATGGACCGTAGCCGCAGACCGAAATTGGGTGGAGCCCATGGGGATTTGCTTCGGAGGCTGAGAAGTGAAATACTCAGAGCTCTGAGCTCTGAAAAAGAAAAGGCAGTCCGAGAAATCTGCGAGAGGGTCGAGAGTCGGCTTCACTTGTTCGACTCATGTATTGCCTACAGAGGAATTGCTATACTCAGTGGAGTGAAACCTCCACTCGGTGTTCTGGAGTCTTAGATTCTGATGGCACACTTCTGATGGGGGAGCCCTGAGCATCGTATTTGAGGAGTTGTAAAAGCTGGATTCACGTAGTACTAAATATCACGATGCCTGTTCAGTACTGGTGACCGAGCCGTCAGTCAGCACTGGTAACCGAGCCGTCAATCTGCCGTCCGAAGACGAAGTTTGTACGGCAGTAAAACAGCTGAAGTGTGAGAAGCCAGCCGGTGTGTGTGACACCCATAAGAAGGCAGCTTGGCTTATTACAGTCTTGTTCTTGCGGCAGATCATCTGCTCAATTTGGAGTAGGGGTATCATACCGCCTGACTGGTGTGGGGGACATAAATATCCCGCTCTAAAAATGTAAAGATGATCGCCACAGCGGCAACAATTAATTTGCTCAATGCACAGTAAGCTCTTTACCAGCTTCATCGTGAACGGAGTGTGAAATTATTTGCTTACGTCTCAGCGATTGGAACTGTCAGGGTTCAGGAGAAAGGTGTCAAATTCTTATAGGATTCTGGCTCTTTATGTACTCATAGAACGCCAGCTGAGATTTCGGCAGGGACTGCTTGCAGGCTGTATTAACTTACACAAAGCGTTTGACTTGGGATATGCTTTGGGGGATACTAGAGCTGCAAGGTATATCTCCTCAACCGATTGGGCTGGTTATAGCCTTGTACACTTATAAACAATATGTTAGTGCGTGCGTCTGTGTATGTTTATATGTGTGCTAAATGTGTGTGTGTGTTGTGTGTGCGTGCGTTTGCATACTAGTTTGTGCGAGTGGTTGGGTGGGAGGTTATGAGCAGTTAATAGTGAACAAGTAAGTAGTGGTGGACGGAGTGTCAGTGGGTGTGAGTGTGATCCATCCTTCTAACGAAAAACCTATCTATCAGTCTGTCATCTATCTGTCTGACCTATCTATCTATCTATCTATCTATCTATACATACATACATACATACATACATACATACATACATATGCATGCATACATAGGTGAATATATAATTGATACATAGATGTACGTACAATTGAATATATAATTGATACATATATATGATATACTGTATAGGTGAGTGGCTGTGTGGTAAGTATCTTGCTTAGCAACCACATGGTTTCGGGTTCATTCCGACTGTGTGGCACCTTGGGCAAGTGTCTTCTACTATAGCCTCGGGCCGACCAAAACCTTGTGTGTAGGTTTGGTAGACGGAAACTGAAAGAAGCCCATCGTATATATATATATATATATATAT
>NC_068987.1:36622780-36624187 GCF_001194135.2 Octopus bimaculoides
TATATATATATATATATATTCATAGATGAATATATAATTGCTAATGTTAACAATCACGAATCTGTGCACAAAAAAACTAAAAACCTGTTCACTATATAGTTTATAGTGTTTGAATAAAAAATTAATACAGGTTATAACTATGAAAAACTTGTTCGTTTCATTACAAAGATATTGTGAAATCTTGTGATAAACTGGACAGTGTAAGAAATATGTAATAAAATGACACGATGAGAAAAGAAGTTGTCCGGGGGAAAATCTCTGACATTGGAGGCAGACATGCTAGACGAAGTGGGTGTTGGAAACCTGTTTTATATATCAAATATACAGTAGGTTTTTAAATCTAAAATTAAAGGCTTTGGAAAGACAAGTATTGGAAAATAGAAGATAGATTAGAGGGCGTATTGAAGTTTTTAAGCAAAAGATTTTGATGACAAAGAACATAAGTTGTATTAACAAGTGGGTTAACCTTTAATAGTGATATAATAATGACATAGAAGAAAAATGATTAGATACTAATAAATTTATTTAAAAATCAAAAGAAATCAATATAATTATATGAATAATTTTACGGTAAAATATATCATGTTCATACAATTTGAAAGCTACAAATTTATTTATATTAAGACCCATTCGATTGATTGGTATTTATCGTACATAAAATAGTTTAAAGTGTAGTGAATGTTTTTAAGATGACGATAAAATATAAAGGATATATATTACTAGAAACATTTTATGTAAATAATCACAAAAGTAAACAGATAAATGAAAGGTTCTAAGAAATCTACATTTATAGGAGTGAACAGGCAGTCTTCTCATAGACCAAATGTCAATATTAGAATCTGTCTAACAATATAAAGTGTCATCAGGAGTTGAAAATATAATAGTAATAAAATTGTAAGCTTAAGCACTTCTGAAACTGCTGTGCAGAGTGCATTATATTGGTGCAAGGCTAAGTAAAATAAATATCATATTACTGACATTGAATATTATATTATGAAAGATCTATCAATTCCAAGTTGCATCGGTCACATAAAGTGGAAGGGTAAATCACGTTAAACGCGTTTAAAGGAATTAAAATTATAATAGAATAAAGTACAACAAATTGTACTAAAACAAATACCTAATGGATAACAAGAGGGAGATTGGTAAGTGAAAATGTGAATAAAGTGAATTATTGAATAGAGAAATATACTGAAATAGAACTTCGAAATTTTAGAAGTCTTGTTCATATAAGAGTGTATATAAAGAATAATTTAAGACGGATGAAAATTATAAGCTAATAAACCAAAGTAGGGTAGATAGAAAGTTTCAAACTTTATAATTGGAGGAGTAAATCTAGAAAGTATATTAACACACAAGATATCGCAAAATAGTAAATTTTTAGTATATATATATATATATATATAT
>NC_068987.1:36624210-36626763 GCF_001194135.2 Octopus bimaculoides
TATATATATTGATAGAAATGGTAAGACAACAAAAGAATGAAAGAGACCTCGATATTATGTAAATAGAGGAATTTATCTGTAAATATAATATGTGATAATTATTCGGTAACCATGATAAGACTCCGAGTTTCAGATGTCGAGGCGGAAACCCACGCCGCCATTTCTTCAGTTATCGGGCCATCGAAAAACATGTTATGAAAATAATTGCTGCCTGTGCTTGAGTATGTATGTATGTTTATAATTATCCTTTGTAATTAAATATACAAGACGGTGCTATTAATTTTTCTTTTTAATCGGCGGTAAAAAAGGTTTCTCTATAAAAATATCTTTCAGATATTGGAAGTACACTGCTACTTCACTCAAACACTTTGAGCTATAAGAAAACGAAATAAGAAGCATATCTCAACTGACGGGCAGAAGACGATAACATTCTCGGGAAAAATCAACTGGCTGGTTGCCCCGAGATATATTCGGACTGGTGCCCCAAAATCCAGAAATTCCTGGCCTGTATTAGCACAAGGGCCATTTCCGATTATGGATAAACTCTAGAGGCATAATAATGCCACCAACCATGTCTGATCGATATGAGCGCAGAGTGATGAAACCGTCTTGCTGGTGATCACATATACGCGAGCATTGCTGACTTATGAAGGTATGTTGAACAGTTGCTATCACGCACAGAATTGATCTGGCTATTGAACGACTCCACCGAGAATATCGGGAGAGAGGAAAGGATAAGTATTCACACAGTGGTTGTAGATATTAAAGGTTTTTTTTTAAAGGTGATCGTTTGTGTGTTCAAAAGCTGTAGGTAAGTTTCATAACTTATTTCATATTGAGGTGATTTAAAATATTCACAGGAAATTGTAGATCTTCCAGTCTTTGAGAATAGTAGGAGGAAGAGATGTTCACCTTGTTGGACTTTTGAATTTCTGAATTTCATTTTCTTTTTCGTTCGGAATTTTTCTTTTATTTTTAAAAGTTTTGCTGTGATTTACAGTTTTTGTAGTTGTTTGGATTTGTAGTTGTATATTGGCAGGTGCTTACGTCCTTAATTTCTTATCGTGGCATTTAATTGTGTTGTTACAATAAAAGGCATGTTTACATATTCTGTTAGTCAGGGAAGAAGGGAAGACAAAATGTTCACACAAAATTGGGAATATTAAAGTTTCTAAATTTTGTGAGATGTTCGTTTGTATGTCCGTTCAGAGAAAACTGTGTTTTTTTGTTTTTGTTTTACAATAAAAAGGATGTTTACATTTTCGAATACTCAGGGAAAAAGGAACGGTAAGAAAAGGAACTTTTTTTTTTTTTTTTTTTTTTTTCACAGAAAATTGTAGATATGAAGTTTTTAAAATTTACTAGCGATAACCTTTTGTCTGTTCGAACAGAGAAAACTTTAGTGTTCTTGGAATAAAGAGAATGTGTACATTTTCAAATACTCAGTGGGAAAAGAAATTACAGGTATTCACAGGAGGTGTAGATATTAAAGTTTTTAAAGCTGACTGTTTTTGTGTTCGAAAGCTGTAGATATGTAAGTTCTTTAACTTATTTTGAGGGAAATTCAAAATACTCAGTAAATTGTAGATATTCCAGTCTTTTAGAGTTATTTTTCCAGTTGTCCTGCTGGGTTGTATTAGTGTTTCTGTGTCTTCAGTTGCTGACATGTCAGAGCAGCGAATAACACGTCCAGCCGCTGTGACGTCTTATTATTATTATTATTATTATTATTATTATTATTATTATTATTATTATTGAGTGAGAGAGTAGTACATGCCATCAAAGTGACACTGGGGTAAAATATACGAAGCCCAGAATACCCATCATGACTACTCGTCTGATAAGCGTTCACCAGACACATGCATCACAATCATATGTGTATGACATGGTGATCTAATGTCAAGATAAACATCGCATGACTTTACAGGTGAGGGCCAGTAAGAATTTTTCTTCAGGTCGAGAAGCCCATCTCTCTCAAAAGGTCATGAATAAGGGTTGTTTAAGTATGCTGAACAAAACATGTTTCCAAAAGTGAATTATCCAAATCCCAAAGAATTTCTCTCAACACATGGCTACGATGCTTCCCCACTACTTCTGTTCGTGATCAGAGATGTACATATCGTCAGCCACCAAGGGACATGCTCAGCTGTTTAAGGTCAAACTACTGACAAGCAAATCTGTGGTATTGAGCAGACTATTTGCTGTAGCCCATCTTTTATACCAAGACAAAACATTGTACATGAGAACACTTCCAATAAATTAAGATCAGAATCCTTGAGACCCACTGCCTGGTACTGCATATTTTTCTTATTATTATCATTATTATTATTATTATTATTATTATTATTATTATTATTATTATTATTATTAACTCGGAATCTTGGGGTTGATAGCCCGCGCTCTTAACCACGGGCACATGACGTAGTGGTTAAGAGTGCGGGTTACTAACCCCAAGATTCGGAGTTCGATTCCAAGCAGTGACCTGAATAATAATAATAATAATAATAATAATAATAATAATAATAATAATAATAATAATAATAATAATAATAA
>NC_068987.1:36626849-36630458 GCF_001194135.2 Octopus bimaculoides
TTACTAACCCCAAGATTCGGAGTTCGATTCCAAGCAGTGACCTGAATAATAATAATAATAATAATAATAATAATAATAATAATAATAATAATAATAATAATAATAATAACAACAACAACAACAACATCGAAAAATACCTTAGGAATGAGAACCCAGGTTCGAAATTTCCCCAAGACACCTGAAGAAAGCTGGAGGGTATATCAGCCGAAACGTTGTGTTAACAGCAAACAAGATGAGGACATTATCCGTCAAATGTAAATAATGAAAATAATGTACATAATTCCTCATCTCTTAAATATAAAACTGTATTTACAGGCTGAGTTTAAATTCCGCCGAGGCCAACTTTGTCTTTCATCCGTTCGGGTTCGATAAACTAGGTACAGTCAAGTACTGGGGTCGATACGATCATCTTATCCCCCTCTCTACAAATTTCAGGCGTTGTGCCTAAAGTAGAAAGAATTATTATTACTATTACTATCATCTTCATTATTATTATTATTATTATTATTATTATTATTATTATTATTATGAGTAGTAGTAGTAGTAGTAGTAGTAGTAGTAGTAGTAGGAAGGTGGTGCGCTTAGAAGATCCTTAATGCGTTGCACAAAGTGTTTAACCTTATTGTTCCAGGCTCTTTACCTTCTGTGTTCAAATTTCGTAGAACGTCGATGAAATATGTATCAGTCAAATGCAGAACTCAAAGTAATCGGCTAACACCTCCACCGAGAATCACTGTTTTTTGTCAAAATTTAAATTGATTAATGCAGCAACTGATAGAATCGTTAGCCTTTCGAGCAAAATGTTTAGCATCATTTCTTTAAGCTCCTTACGTTCTGAGTTCAAATTCCAACGAGGTCGATTCTGCCTTTCATCATTTTAGGGATGATAAATTAAGTAGCACTTAAACATTGGAGTCGATGTAAGTGATTCAATTGTCTTCAAAAATTGCTGGCCTTGTGCTAAATTTTGAAAATGTTATTATTATGATTATCAACATTTTCAAAATGTCTACATTATCTTATACAGACCCCGAATAGAAATACACGCATACATATACACACACACATGCACACATACATACACATGATGCACATATACTCTGGAATATACGTCCACACACCAACATATCCACAGATATACGGTTACTAGCACAACTGTCAACATTGTTTTTCTCTTCTCATACGTCATGTGCTAAATGGATTAAGAATACAGGTTAGCACATGTATCAGTTATTTCCCCTTTCACGGTATTAATATGGCTGACACGGTCGTCTCTAATGGAACAAAATGATTTATATCGCGATTTGACAAAGTATAATATATTTAATATGTTAGGAACGCGTTTTATGTTTTGTAAGGTGATTCAATTGAAAATTCCTTTTCCATTATTTCTTGGGTGTTATTTTTTATTTTCAGATTTGACGTTTGGGTACCTACGCCTTCTTACACCTCCACTTTTCGTTTTCATGTCTCTCACTACTTTTTATCTATTTTCTCTCAATCCATTTATGTGTGTGTGTGTGTGTGTGTGTGTGTGTGTGTGTGTGTGTGTGCATATGTACATGCACACATATATATGTAAAATGTATGTGCTTGCTGTGAAATACGTATGTGGTTGTGTATATAGTTTAATATATGTCGTGCTTTCTCTGCATCATGGGTAGATGCTTCTTGCGATAAAATTAATGTAATTTTAATCCATAAAGGCAAGACATTCCAGTTTGCCAAAAGCAATATATCACGACAAGCGTAGAAGGCGCCTCACAGAAACAATGACGGATTCGATAGCTTATATGGAATTCCGGTTTCTATTCTTGCTTCACGCCTTGATTCCATATTACTCACGTCAATTACATTCTAACATGCCTGCATATCACATGATAACTTTTTACCCTGCTTTCCTCCAAATATACAGCTCTTTAGTCACTTTTCCATCAAGCAAATCCACCAGGTCTAATCGTTTTAATATGATCTACTGGATAACAGCTAATATTATTTCCAAAGAGTCATATGATTATAAGTCTGTGCAGAAGTTTCATACTTCAGTGCATGATGGGCTCTCATTTCATCGATCCTAGAATGGGGAAGCGCGAAGCTGACGTCGTTAAAACTTGTACTTAAATTATTCACTCAAGTAACTAAGTACTGTCAGATGCTCAACCAATCTCGAATACAAACACAACTGAGACACCGTGTTTCCTGTTAAGTACACTATAAATTCAAGCACTCAGATTTTCAAGACTATTAATCGATCGTATCATAGAACTACCTAGCAATATCTTAAATATCAAGGTTGCTTCGTTTCTTTCTTGTCTTCGTGCAAAATCATACACAAGTGAAAGTTTTAACCATATTCATGTGTCTGTAATGTTCAACTGGAAACTATGTAAACTAACCATTACTTGGCTTACTGGAAAGTTTGATACCTAAAATATAAGCTAAGATATGAATTACCCAGTCATGTTAAGTAGAGTTGCCTATCCTTAATTTATCGTTCTATCTTTCATGAGAAAGTTTTCCTGCGAGAATGGCTGCCATTTGCATGTGACTTGAGAGACGTATGTTAACGAACAGGAGTTTCGAACATTCTTCAATATCTTGTTTTTTTTCTTCACTGAATTGTACCTAGGAATAACATGGGGCATCAGTAGGATAAATATATCTTTAAACCGAACTGACTAACATATACTATATAAATGAGAGTATATGGGTGTATATATGTCACTGAAGGGCTTCGAACGATGCATAATCGAGAAAACGGATTTGATTTTCTAAATTTATGTCTCAATAACAAGGTATTCAGTTATAATTATTTTTTACTTTTTACTTATTTCAGTTATTAGATAGCGGCCATGCTGGAGCACTACTTTGAATTTTTGCTTCAAAGAATTGACCCCTGTATTTGTTTTCTTTTCAAAGACTGGTACTTAAATCATCGACCTCTTTTACCAAACGCTAAGTTACAGGGACGTAAACTCACAAACACCGGTTGTCAAGTGGTGGTAGTTGGACACACACACTGATATAAAGATATACACTCACAAATACACACACACGCATACACGTATGTATATATGTATATATATGTATGTATGTATATCTACACTACAGGCTTCTTTCAGTTTCCGTTTATTAAATCCACTCACAAGGATTCGGTTGGCCAGAGGCTATAGCAGAGAACAATTGCTTGTTCTGTGGGACTGGTTGGGAAGGAAGCTTCTTACCACACAACCATACCTATACCTAAAAAATATCTAATTTGCTATGGGCAATAACTCAACTTTTAGATCGAAATCCTGTTTTCTGATAGGGTAGAAATTATCAAACTTTAAACACCTGTAATATTTTTCTAATTTTTTTCTATAATAAACGAATCACAAAATCGCATTCAACGTGAAAAATAACATTAAAATAGCAAAATTTGAAAATTTTCGCTAAATTTCAAAATTTCAAAATATGTAAAAGCAACAGAAAACATCTTTCTTTCTCTATTAGTCTCTTTCATTTACGCATTTCTTATTGTAAATTTCCTTGGTTCTATCAAAATTTGCCAAACATTCTCTTTCTATCTCTCTTTCTCTCTCTCTCTCTCTCTCTCTCTCTCTCTCT
>NC_068987.1:36630781-36632024 GCF_001194135.2 Octopus bimaculoides
AAAGGTATTCGATTGGGAAAATTGCCCGGCAACGAAGAGATATATATAAAGAGAGAGGGTGAGGGTAACAGAGAGAGAGTGAGGGTAACAGAGAGAGAGTGAGGGTAACAGAGAGAGAGTGAGGGTAACAGAGAGAGAGAAAGCGAGACTGTGTGTCACGTATTTTCTATATATTGCAAGTTGGGGTGAACTACTAATATGCCTAGCAGATGAGTATTATTATTATTACTATTATTATTATTATTATTACATTGTAGTCGCAGACGTGGCCTTTAAGTAAAATATTTGCTTCCTATCCACATGGTTCCAGGTTCAGTCCCGTCACGTAGCACCTTGGGTTAATGTCTTCTACTTTAGCCTCGGTACTCCCGAGGCCTTGTAAGTCGATTTAGTAGGTGTAAACTAAAAAGCTTGTCGTAAATATATCTATTTATATATAACTGTAGTATGTATGTGTACGTGTATGTGTGTGTGCATGTGATTGCGTATCTTTGTGTATGTGCTTGACCCCAACCACAGAATAATTACCGCTTAAAAAAAATACTGCCGTCGCTTTGATCGCCTGAACTTCTTCAAGGCGGTGCCTCAGTATGGCTGTAGTCAAATGACTGAAACGAGTAAAAGATAAAAGACAAACGAAGATATATATATATATATATATATATATATATATATATATATATATATATACACACACACAGACTTTACTTATTTACTATCATTATTCTGCACTATATTTAAATTATAAATCAATTGCTCTAAAGTGATACCACGTGGTTTGCTTGCTTATTCTCTATTTATAACTTGTGTGTGTGTGTGTGCATCTATCTATGTAAATGTATACTATATATAATATTTTACATACATACATACATACATACATACATACATACCTACAGACATACATACATACATATATATATATATATCAATTTAAATAACTACCATGAACGCAGTCCTATAATAATAAAACTTGTTTATTATAATATGCACATTTCAATGCAAGATCTCGAATCACTCTTCTCTGAGATAAGAAAATAGGTTCTTGCATCTCTTCAGGACCAAGTTACAAGAATGTAACTTGGCCCTATTTTCTTATCTCAGACAAGAGTGAGTCGGGATCTTGCATTGAAATGTGCATAGGATAATAAACAAATTTTATTAATATAGGATTGCGTCATGGCTCTTATTTAAATTGATATGCACTCAAAATTGTATCAGCTATACGAAAGTCATTATATTT
>NC_068987.1:36632544-36633339 GCF_001194135.2 Octopus bimaculoides
TATATATATATATATATATATATATATATATATATATATATATGTATAGAGAGAGAGAGAGTTAATCAAATATATCCTTTGAGAATAAAGTGTACTGGATTTCAGATAAGTGCTCTTAATATGAGCAATTTCATAACCCTTAAAGTTATTTAGAGATTCAATTAGAGTGATTATATGTTAGAAAGTAAAATCAAGAAAAATAACATCATAAAAGTCACAGTAGAGATAGATCTATAATATAAATAATATTGTATTAGTAAATAAATATATAAAGTATAACTATGATCATTTTAAAAGGTTTGAGGTATCTCACGATCGTTTCATGAATGTATTTCCTTTTGAAAATGAAATCCAAAATTGATAATCATTATTAGGGAGTACATCTACTCATCAGAGAAAAGAATGAATTTCAGTGTAATCAATCGTATGATAAAGGTGTTATTTAAAATGGTATTGGTATAGATGAGCATTGGTATAAACTTGGGCTTAAAATATCATATGATTTTAAGTAGCATCTCTATCATTCGATTGACTACACGGAAAATCATACTTTTCTCTGATGAGTGGATGTATTACCTAATAATGATTATCAATCTTTGATGTCATTTCGAAAGGTAATTCATTCATGAAGCGATCGTAATATATCTCAATTTTCTTTAAATAATCATAGTTATAGTTTATATATTTAGTTATTAATACAATATTATTTATATTATGGACATATCTCTACTCTGATTTTATGACGTAATTTTTCCTGCTTTTACTTTCTAAAATATATATATATATATATATATA
>NC_068987.1:36633964-36635887 GCF_001194135.2 Octopus bimaculoides
GTGCGTGCGTGTATATATATATCGTCTGTGTTCAGGTATTATGTGCTTGTATGTGGGGGGAGTGTGCCTCGTGGTGTGTGATGTGTCAACTGATTTAAGCAGTGTGGGGGGGGCTGCTCTTATAGTGGTATGTGTGGTAACACTATCGAAGATTGTGTGTGTGGATGATGGTGTGTTGTGTGGATGATGGTGTGTTGTGTGGATGATGGTGTGTTGTGTGGGTGCTGAGAGGTGTGTGTAGAGCGGGAAGGTGTTGTAGGTGTGTATGTAATGGTATGTGAAGTTAGTGATGAGTTGAACAGTGTGTATGAATGTGTGTATAGTGGTGCGTGTGGGTGACGGTACTGAGGTAGGTGGAATGCTGGTGTGTAGGTGGAGGGTGTGGGAAGTAAGTAAGAATCCATATGGGATTGGTGTCAAATGAAGAGAGGATGTGATGCTGGTCAGATGAAGAGAGGAGGTGAATTGAGCCCAAGTGGAGCAAAAGAACGAACAAAGAAAATTAATTGCTGTTCACGGTGAAGGCGGGAATCCGGGTGCTCCATGAGCAGAGACAGTCCGAGCACAGACAGATGTAGAGTAGAAATGGCGCAAAACTGGGATGTCATTGCCGCATCTGATGTCCCGGAGGCGCTCTGCAAAATGGTCAGTCAAGCAGTGTCCCCTTTGACCAATGTACAGGGAAGGTCAGAGAGAGCAGGAGATGCAGTAAATGACATTATTAGAGGTGCAGGTAAAGGAGTTGGTGACGTGATAGGGACGGTAATGGGTACCTGTGAGAATGCTGGTGCTGGAGAGGTAGGGGCAAGTGTGACATCGTGGGCAGCAGCAGGGAAGGGAACCAGGCTGGGAGGCGCGGTAGGGAAGAAACTGAGGACCAAGAGGTCGGGTAGGTTATGGGCTCGTTTGAAGGAGGGAACGTGTAGGTTAGGGATGATGTGCGAGATGGAGGGGGCGGACTGGAGTCGCCAGAAGGCTCGGAGGACGGTGCGTTATATATACTTTTGTGTGTGTGTGTTTGTGAGCGTGTGTGTGTGTACATGTGTGTGTATGTATACAACACAGTCATATATTTACATACATGCACGCGCACACACCCAGACACAAATATATCCAGCGGTTTAGATCTATGCACAATACCGTTGAATCTTATCTCCACTTTTTCGTTGCTACGCACCCACTTATCCAATCTTGTTTTCAATTACCATTCCCCTTTAGGAGAAACTAACGTTTGGAATCCTTCCAAACGTATTTATGTCACTTGAACGACACTGGCATTTTCTCTTTACAAAATGAATATTGTGTTGGCAAATGTAATGAGAAAAATAGATTCGCCATGTTCCTTTTAAGATACATTATTAATTCCTCTACGGAATAAACTTATTGTTAAATCTCCTTCATGTTTCTAAGAAAATCATTAGTCATCTTTCACATTTTTTCAAATATGACCGCAGCTCTTCATTGCCTTCGGGGACAGCACAACACATTCAAACATACAAATATACACACATACGCGCGCACGCACACACACACACACACACCCACGCACACACACTCACGCACATGAATATAAACAGCATAAATTCAATGCGTATATATGTTTGTGTGTGTCTCTGTGTTTATGTGTATGTATGGAACACACACACAAACATACACACACCACACACACCCACATATATATATACACACATAGACACATACACACACACATAGACACATACACACACACACACATGTATATATCTATATACATATGAAGCAATTTTCCGTCTTAACTATTGTCTACTTTGTCCTCATCACCACAATAAACGCTATAAAGCAGAGATTCATCTCAAGAAAATCATTGACAAAATCACACCAGACTCCCCTCCCTTGTGCGTGCGTGTGCATATGTGATCGCTTGTACAAATTATATATATATAT
>NC_068987.1:36635897-36637005 GCF_001194135.2 Octopus bimaculoides
ACACGCACACAAACATGCACACAGATGTACGTCACATACAATATACATACACACACATACATTCATACATACATTTATTAAAACTGTTGAGAAACAAAATAACCAGACGCCGTTCTCCCTGTCCAAAATGCTGACAAGTAATATTTTAGAATCAACTCGTAATATAACGAAGAAAATAATTCGTCGATGCGTGTTTGAAAAATGTTTACAAGATGGTAAATTTCGTGAGTGAGTTTTGGTCTCCACAGACAACGGTATTTTGATTTGTTTCCTGATGCACAGGTTCCATTCTTCACCATACCAAATGACTTCATCTCCTTAAGTTTTTGGTCAACCGATCAAGTAGACTCCCCCGTCGCCCGTCACTTCCACTTGGCCAACCACTCCCCCTCTAACATCTCCGTTTTTGGCCTCGGGACCATGGGACCACTCCCTCGCGACTCCACTTGGAACAGCGCTATATTTTTAACCTTAGATCATCAACACAGCCCCCTCCTCCTTATGACTCTCCCCTTTACGACGATGCAACACTTTTCTTTATTTATTATTTTTTATTATTATTATTATTATTATTATTATTATTATTATTATTATTATTATTATTACTTTTTTTTTACCCCAACCCCCTTATCCACTTTACATTATATCCATTATTCACTTTTTTATTACAATCACTACAATTTTCCACAATTTATTTCATCTCTTCCTACACGCACACATACCCACACACAAAAAATACACGCACCAATACACACATGTATGCACACCTACCCCCCAACACACCACACACACATAACACACATGCATGCACTTACACGCTCAGATTCGCCCACACACTTATACAAACGCACATACACACGCACACGTGCGCACACACACGCTAACAAACACGCAAACACACACACCTATATATACCCCCATTCACACATACCTCCCACACACCTGACAACCCATACATACCCCCATTCACACATACCTCACATACCTCCCATACACCTAACACGTACACCTCCCACACACCTTACATATATACCGCCCACACACATGACAAACATACATGCGCGCCCTCACACACACATATAGACGAACGCACATATATACACACACA
>NC_068987.1:36637272-36638014 GCF_001194135.2 Octopus bimaculoides
ACGCACGCACACCTCTCACATAAACACACACATACACATACACACACGCACACACACACCTCTCACATACACAAACACACACATACACGTACACACATACACATATACACACATTCACACACGCACACACACCTCTCACATACACAACACACACTCACACAAACACGCATACAACTACACACACACGGGGCATAAATGACACACGCACTTGCACGCACGTACGTAAGCAAGCACATGAACACACACACACACACAGGAACGCACATATACACAGCATACACACACACACACGCACGCACGAAAACATACACAATATACGCATACACGCACGCACAAAACATATACACACACGCGCACACACGCACACGTACCTAACACTCACTATCCCACACACATCACAATCCTACACACACACGCACATCCACACACATACACACACACACGCGCACACCCACATACACATACACACGCACACTCACGCGCACACACCTCTCACCAACACAACACACTCACACAGACACACATACAATCACACATACATGGGCATAAACAACACACGCACTACAGAAGCAAACGCACGCACACACACGTACACAGCAACGCACATATACACAACATACACATACACACAAACACACACGCACGCACAAAAACATACACATACACACACGCGCACGTACAAAATACACACACACACGCAGACGTACCCAACACCTACAACCCCACACAAACACACACACGA
>NC_068987.1:36638024-36638363 GCF_001194135.2 Octopus bimaculoides
TACACATACACACACGCGCACGTACAAAATACACACACACACGCAGACGTACCCAACACCTACAACCCCACACAAACACACACACGAACACACACATACTCAAAAACTGCCTGCTGACCTTCCACTGACCATTGTCCATAAGCACCCACTAACTATTTCTGCTACTAATTCCTTCCACTACCTCACACACAAATACACACATACACACTAACAGATAAACCACCAAACCACGCACACACACACACACACATACATACGCACACACACGTTCTGTTATTACACACACACTTGCAGACTCTCGCGCACGCACAGATATTCACCTCCCTTTTTCACTCTCCT
>NC_068987.1:36638595-36642250 GCF_001194135.2 Octopus bimaculoides
ATATATATATGTATATATATATATATACGATAGGCTTTTCGCTTTCCATCTACCAGATCCACTCTGAAAGCTTTAGTCGGCCCGGACCTATAGTAGAAGGTTTGCTTTATGTTCCGCACCGTGGAACATAAGGCTGAGAAGCAAACTTCCTGTCACTCATACGGTAGTGGGTGCATGTTGCTTTTATTTTAAATAGATTCAATGGACGCAGAAAGGGTGTCGCTGCTTGATCTTGAAAAACTACATTAATAATATTTAACAAAAGGAGTAACACTCAGTCGTCTTTTCCCGTCAACTTTGCAACATTCTGTGCAAGTGAAAACGATTAAGCAGTTCACGGACAAGTCTACTTATGTGTTCGTTGGTACAATATTACACATTGGAATCCTGTGTGAACAGAAAATACTGTAACGTTGCCGAATATTCGATAGCTCAGAAGTATCAATTAGTTTCTTCGAAATTGTATGGAGTGGAAATTACGAACGAAATCTACACCATGAAGCATCTCAACATCTAAAGACAGTATCAAATTTCTGTTAAACAAAGGTAAAATATTTCAAGGAACTGGAAATTCAGCTTACTATTACAAAGAGTTTGGAATATGAAAACGCTCTAGTTTAAAATAACACCTAGAGTTATACGTATTACTTTTAGCAGAGTATAACCAAACAAAACCCCAAACATATCTTTCTCAATTTATGGGAAGGATCCAGAAGTTGACAGTGAAACAGAAAATGAAGAATTAGCAAAGATACTTGACGGTTTGCAAATCAAGGATGGCGAATCCACAAGCAAGAAGTAGAAAGAGCTACATGTAACCTGAAAGAAAGAAAAAAAAACTGGTCCTGACAACATCCTATCAGAAGTACTAAAAAGATGTGATTTGGACATCATCCTTGAATTTGCAAAACAAACTACTAAATGGCAATGTGAAGCCGGAACAATAGTCTGAGATAGACATGCCACCACTGCCCAAAACTGGAGCCCTAAGTCATATTGGGAATTACAGAGGGATCAGTCATCCATTGTTTCAAAAATGCTCAACAAGATGATACTTAACAGAATACAACCTAAGATAGATAAACAATTGCGACCAAAACAAAATGGGTTCAGATCAGGACGGTCAACAAGATCTCACACTGTCGCACTTAGAAGACTGATAGAGGGAGTTAAGAGCCATAACAGGAAGGCTATCATTATATATGTAGACTTCAAGAATGCTTTTGATTCAGTACATAGAAAAATGATGATGAAGATACTTAAAGCATATGATATCCCACCAAGAATTCTGAGAGCAATAAGTAAGCTGTATGAAAACACCAGAGCGAAGGTGATGACTCCTGATGGAGAGACGGAATACTTTGAATTCAAGGCCGGAGTATTACAAGGCGACACGCTAGCACCTTATCTCTACGCCGTCGTTCAGGACTACAGGGTGTTTCAAAAGTCTCCTGATCTGACCCCTCTTGATTTCTATCTTTGGGGGCATTTGAAAGACATGGTGTATCGCGGAAAGATAAAAGACATAAATCATTTGAAGGCACGCATCACCAACTCATTTGCACACGTATCTCTAGATGTGCTATTACGCATTCACAATGAGTGGGGTAAACGTGTTGCAATGTGTATTCAAAGCAATGGTAACCATATAGAGCCTGTTTAAAAAAAAAATGTTCTTATAAACTGTCGCTTATAAAAAGATAAATTATTCTTATGTATGGTGACTTTTGAATCACCCTGTATATAATGCGTAGAACTACGAGGGCAAGGTAGAAGGGGATTCAAAGAGCATAAGCAAAAAAGTAGACGGCATCAAGCAGTAACAGTAACTGACCTAGATTATGTGATGACCTGGTATTACTAACAGAGAGGACAGATCAGGCACAAGAGGTGCTGAGCAAATTAGAGCAGGAATCGGGGAAGGTAGGACTGTACTGTAACGCAAAGAAAACAGAGCTGCAAGTATTCAACCACGAAATGCCTTTCAGTGAAAGTGAGAAACAGTAAGTCGCTCAAGGTAGTTGAAAATTTCAAAAACCTCGGTGCGTGGACACAAAGTACTGAAAAAGATATGATGATAAATAGATTGTATATATATAATATATGTATAATATGTCTTCATACACAGAGTACTGTTTCTAAAAATTATACAATATGTATACTGTCTTAAAGATTAAAGATGAAATGACCTCAGCTGTATTACTGACGATTATTAGAATACTCAATTAATATAGAGCCAAGAATGTTCAACGAAATTAAATATAGCAACAAAATATAACGCATACACACACATAGCAAATTCATTTATGCTAATCTGGCAACGCTACCAAACATGACTAAGAAGAACTGTGAATTTTGAACACATGAAAATGGATCAAAATGAAATACGAAATCTTTCAAAAGGAGAATGTAATCAAAATAGTCGGTGGCCATCCAATATTGTGTATTTATGCATACATCTGTGTGTGTGTGTGCGTGCGTGCGTGCGTGTGTGTGTGTGTATGTGTGTGTGTGTGTGTGTGTGTGTGTGTGTGTGTGTGTGTGTGTGTGTGTGTGTGTGTGTGTGTGTGTGTGTGTGTGTGTGTGTGTGTGTGTGTGTGTGTGTGTGTGTGTGTGTGTGCAAATGCAAACAGATGAAATGCACTGAAAATTTGAAGCACAGGTGTTTTAGGAAACACTTCGTACAAAGTGCAAATCATGACTCAAGCTTCTAAAGACAAGGATACAGCAGGTTATTCGTTTTGGTGACGGAGAATCATCCAATAACGACGAAGACTTGCTACCAGCTTTGTAACAATTTTTTTAATGCTATGGAAGAGAGACTGTAATAATGCATAAAAGTAGAGACTATCTGGTTAGTCATATGGTAGTTGTTGCCGGGTGACTGGAGAGGGAATCTTGGACATGTCCTTTAATTGTATATCTTCGTCATCATGCCAACGAATCACCATATCATCTACAGTTATTTTATTACAATTGTGACTGTCGATTCGATATCAAGTCAACAGACACTCATATACATGTATGTGTGTGTGGTGTGTTGGTGTGCGTGTTTATGTACTGCAAGTTTCTTGATACAAAATGGTCTATTAAAATGGTTATTGTAGTACTTTGTCGTATTATACTGCAATAACACACAGGAAATGACTATAATTAGCATCAGATTTATTATCACTTAATTAGATTAGTCAATGAATAATACAATGACTAATTAATTAAGTAATTGGTAAACTAATTCAACTAACAACGAAAGTTTGTCGTATGTACCAACATTTAATTCTATGACTTTTTAGTCATCTGCCGGCTTAGTGCGACGTCAGTGATTTTTCATTCACTGTTTAACTATATCAGTTGTGGCCTATTTTTTCTTAGCATGTGGTGTTGCTGGATACTTGCTACTGACAAAGCTTAAAGAAGCAGAATTACGTATTTAGCAACTCTACTGTCACTGCAGGACGATTTTCGTCTGCTACAGATATTTTTCCGTGTTTTATGATATTGTATATATAGTGCTTATTAACACTATACAAATGATTTCTCGGGAAGAATATCAGTTTGGTAGACTTTCAAAGATTTCTGCTTTCTGTGTAACATAAAGATTAATATTGTGAACTAATACTGCTTCTTTCGCTAATAATGAATATATATATATATA
>NC_068987.1:36643534-36645396 GCF_001194135.2 Octopus bimaculoides
TATATATATATATATATATATATATATATATATATTGGATACCATTAGTATGGAATCATCCGGCTCCGCCCAAGTCATCGACCACGTTGGACTAAACATACTCCACCACGTCCAAATACATTTCCCTAACATCATCCGAGGCCTCTGCAGAGATCACGCTTTGCTAGTCACCAAGGAGATTAATAAATCATCTTTAGAACGCGTTAGGAAAGATCTACACAATTTTTTTCTCTAACTTCAATCTATCTATTACTTTTGAGAATTCCCACAAAACCACTAATTTTTTAGATGTAACTTTAAACTTAGAAACCTTCCAACTCTCCCCATATCACAAACCTAACCAATACCTTAAGCACTTAAACATTAATTCCAATCACCACAAATCCACCTCTGGTAATATAGTTAAGAGTATCTCGATCCGTATATTTGACCCATCGTCCACTGTGGAAATATTCTATAATCACGCCCCATATTACAACCAAGCGCCGCTGCCAGCGGCTTCTCCCAACCAATAAAACACATCTCTAATACTAGGATCAAGCAACATATATCTCAAATCATATCACAACAACATGCCAACCATCAGAATCACAACAGACCACACATACATTATACTAGAACCCCAGGAGAACTCGGATTAAGACAACTTAGACCCCACACGCACAATATAATACTAGGTCAAAAGCCAAAGCAGCTAACATTTACGGGCCATATTACCCGCCTCTGATATCTAAAAATATAGATTACACTACTCCTAAACAACCCAATAAAAAGCGGTGGTATACACTCCGCTTCTCACTAAACGTTATGAGCTTAGCTAAATCCTTTTTTAACATGCTGGATTCAGAAAATTAAAGGCAGGGAGTATGGTATTTTGAGTCCGACAGCTGTTTCTCGGGGCTCGGAATTACATAATAGTTGTAATGCTGGCAGATGAAGTGTGTGGAAAGTCAAGAATATGCATCCAATACTAGTTGCATATTCTTCACATTTTGCACGCACACACACACGCACGTATACGCGCGCATACACGCACCCCCTCACACACATATATATATTGAAAACGCGTGTTAAGCTTTGCATTAAGAAAATATGCAAACAGAAAATATTTCGAAACGTTTATCATGGAAAAAAAAGACGGGAATATTTACATTTTAACAAATTATACTACCGGTTTCCATCCTTTTAAAAGACTGCTTAGTTATGCTGCAAGAAGACGGAAAATAAATTGAAATAAATCAGATTAAATTTATCTTTCATGTTATTTATCTCAAAGTTCACATTTGTCTTGAAAGATTAATTAAATTTAGTTCATTTCAATTACATGTGTGTGTGTGTGTTTGTGTTTACTATATTAGTTACGCAACACGTATGACGAAAATATGTCTTTGGTTGACTGTACAGATACCATGTTAACATCAATTTATACACAAGAAAGTGCAGGTGGAATCATGTTCCATTTCTTTGCAAGATCGTTGAAATATATAAAGAGAACCATTCTAAAACCACAAGTGTGCTATTAGTTATTTTTTATCTATAGAGTAGCTTAGAGTCTTATTTGATATTTATTATATTTTTCTTACATTCTTCAATACTCAAGTATTATCCTTGTATCTCTAGATCGTCGTTGCATTTTGTTCTTTCTCTTCCTTTTCTCGTCACTTGTCTTAATTCTGCGTTCATTTATTGATTCGAATCTGTAATCCATGTTTCAGTTGAGTTTTCTATATTACTTGTAACTACGAACCTATATTGCCATATATACATACATACATACACACGAATACACACATACACAAACACATATATCACCGTATATATATATACATATACATATACATACATATATATATATATATATA
>NC_068987.1:36651381-36681855 GCF_001194135.2 Octopus bimaculoides
TATATATATATATATATATATATATGCCTATCAAGATATCACCTTACAACGTTGTTCTCATCGCACGATCAAACTAAATAATTTAATTACATTTATTCACTTATTTATATATTAATCTCTAGTGTAACAAACGCTGTCATGCATTTTTCTTCTGTGTTTTTATTTTAAATGCAACCTTTACATTTCTACATTGCCATACATTTCTACATTGCCATACATTTCTTTCCTCTCGTTTTGTTATCTTTTGTTTATATCACCTTATTATAATTAACTTAAAATACTACAACGTATATGTATCTTTTTATCATTACACACACACATGCTCGCACGCACACACACAAACACACGCGCAAACACACATACAAGCACTCATGCACACACACATATAGTGTTATGATTATTACGCTGTTGATAATATCAACTTCTAAGTTCTTATCACACGATTCAACTAAACTCTTTCTCATCACAGGTTTCAAATAAATTATTTAATTATTTCATTTATGCAGAAATATCCGATGTAAAGTACGCTCTCATATTTTTTTCTCACACCTTTAAATTTTGATTCCAAACCTAATCTCAACATTGGTCTATCGTCACTTTTCTTTTTTTCTTGTCTTAGTTTTAATTCCATTCGTTTATTGATTTTAATCTTTCGTGAAAATTTCTTTGATTTTATATCTCGGTCTTCTCGATTAATATCTGTCAAACTTTCTCCATTTTTATTCTCTTTAATGGCGCAGTTGGTTTCCATCTGTCTTTCTCCATTCAAAAGTATCCTGCTTTGTTCTCTCCCTCACTTTTTTTCACAGTCTAATAAACAAAAATTAATACCTATTATATTATAGTTAGATAACTAGTTGCCTTCTCCCCTTTCTGCTGGGATAAAGCAAATTCATATTTCTCACATATTTCGCTCTCTCTCTTATCTTTCGCCAGAGTGAGATCAACAAACTGATATCAATAAAGCACTCTCACTGGGTCTCTCCAACCAGTTTCTCTTTCGCCGCTATTGCAAGATAGTCAGTTCCACTCCCTCCTCGTATTACTCTCTCTCTCTCTCTCTCTATCTCTCTCTCTCACTCTCTCTCTCTCTCTCTCTTCCTCTCTCTCTCTCTCTCTCCCCATAGTAAAACTAATTGTTCCTCTTCATATCCGCAAATTTTGATCCAGTTTTCTCTATATAATTCTCTCCAAGTAATGAAACTATTAAGTTATGTTATTGCGCTCTTTCTCTTTTTCTCTCTCTCTCCTTCTCTCTCTCTTTCTCCCTTTCTCTCTCTCCCCTCCCTCTCTCTCTCTCTCTCTCCCTCTCTTGCTCCTTTCTTTTCGTTTCGTTTTTCGCTTCTCTTGCTACGCAGTGCACAATGGAATAATTTTAACTTGGAATGTACCATAGCTGTCATAGAACGGCCTACTGCTCTCTGTTTCTCATTCTCTCTGTCTCCGCCTTCTTATCCTCTCATGTATGACTAATGAATTGAACGCTTATTCTCTATTTCTTCTCTACATCTCTTTATTCTCCTCAAAACATATTGAACCCTTTTACTCTGTTTCGCATCTGAATTTCTTCTAAAGTATTCTTTAAACAAGGAAGACAAATCTGAACATATATACTCACGGGCAAGTTGACTAAATTCCTTTATGAAACAAAACAAATTGCAAGCTTATTTAGCAACAGACTCAAGCAAATAAGAATTAGAAGATGCGATGCTGGCGAGTAGGAGAGTTGCACTCTTTCTTAATAGTGTAGAATAATATTGGGCGCTCTCTTTCAATCAGTCTAGATTTTCTCACAATTTATAGTCATCATAGTTCAATGGCGCAAATTGACAGGAAAGACAACAAATTTACCTGCCCTTATGACTTTGTCACACCATATTTACACCTGCTATAGTTGTCATGAAAGAAGAAAATAAATTGCAGACGATGAAAGAAGCAATAGTAGTAATGCCAAAGACTCCAGTGTAGTCGAGAAGAGTCTGATATGATCAATGGGGGTGCCAAGAATCCCACTGCAAACACAATAGGCTCCAATACCATTAATGAGGAAAGTAGTAAAGATGCAGATGCTGAACAAGGTGAAGTTAGCTTTGTCATCAACTACAAAAACGAGAAGCATTTAAAACAGACAGACTTGTGATTAAAAGCAAAATTAAGAATAAGCTTTTAGATTTCACATTCAAAAAATTACACCAGTAAAATAACTAACAAAATCCTGTACGTTCCAGCTAAAATGCACCCTGATTGTATGGAGAAGACGGAACACATTTTCTCTTTGCTCGCTCTAATCTTCTTCTAACTATGCTGAAAGGGGTAACTTTTTCCTCAGAAATCAACCGAAGGGTAGAAAATTACACCCAGTAACCGACAGAAAATCTTCAGTAGAACATGATAACCGAAGCTCAAAGACATGACCATCCACATAAAAAAAAACTAAACACACACTATCTACCCCACAGAAGTGAAGTAGAATACAGTCCCATATTTTTAAGCATTACACAAAAGATTATACGGAAGTTAGCTTGGTTGCAGCAGATAATAAGAACAAGGTATGTTTGTACACTATTCTACGTTAATAGGCCATCCCGAGATGGCTGCCACCAATACGCATCGAATCATCACATTGATATTACTACTAAATGTTAAAGAATTGATACCCATTAGAACTAAGAGCGAAATCCCTTGCTTATGAGATTTTATCAAATGCAATCAGGTAATAAGATAAGCATTACCAATCACAGAAACCCATCAAATAGTAATATAGAAGACTGGTAGATCTAAATACTGATGTAGATCATATTCATACTGACATAGAAGACAGAAACCATGGGAGAGTTGCCATATATGGCCTTGAAGACTATATCCCTTCAGTCTAGTTGTCACACTCTAACACCCATTCCAGCATATTCATAATACATATTAAGCCATATGAAGCAATTTCATGAAATTAAATCTACAACGTACCATCCATCACGTGCCTCAGACTATGAGGGTATGTGGTACCTCCTTAAATCATGAGGATATATTTGAAGAGAGCCTTATTAACAGAGATGTAACATTAACCAAACTGGACCAATATACTCTTCGGTGTTTTTAAGGTTCCTAACATTGAATAGATTGAAGTCACATTCTCTCTGGAATGTCACTGCATGAACACAAAGAAGCAAAAATAGCTACTCAATTTTTCTAAAAACTGTTCATGGAAAAAATTGTTCCAATTTATCAAATTTAAAAATATTCCACATCTCTACTTTACAAACAACGTGCAATACATACCTTAAGTGGGGGTGACATCGACAATTTACTCGAACCATAACCTAATAGAATTTGCAATATATAGCCCTATGAGAATCGTAGGAACACACTCAGTCAGAAGTAATGCAACATTCTCCAGCTTAAATTTTTGCAAACCTCGTGGGGAAGTCAATTCAAGAAGAGATCCTCAAACAGGGTTGGTGAGAAAATTTTTCTCTAGGGGTCCATAACAGTTGAACAGTTTGTGTCATTTATGTACGCGGTATGCATGAAATATGTCCGAGACCGAAATTCCATGAGGTGCACTACAAAGATTTCAAATCAACTAAACGGTCAATAAAATAAACAGAATGAGTAAATAGAAAGTAAACAACCCAGCTTAAGAAGGACACTTTGAAGACGTAGAGAAGAAAACCAAGCATTCTTACGATATAAAGAGACCAGATAAAGCAACCATGTCTATAGAAAAATTTGCTATAAAATCAGTCTCTGTGCATCACAAAATTAGGCAATTGTCCTAAACAGATAACTCACTAATGTCAGACCCTAAGGTATATGAAGTACTGAATGAGAAGTCCAAAAGTGTTTCTACCTCCTCACTGGGACACACGCAGGTAAGTAAACCATAGTAGTTCTTTAACAAAACATCCCTACATAGGATGGTGGAAGCTATCATTGACATAAAGGAGGAAGATGTAAAATCAGTTAAAGATGAATTGAACTTAAATTCTGCAGCAGGCTCTGGTAAATTCCCTGCATCCATCATAAAAGCGTGTAAACAAACTCTTGCTAAGCCATTCTAAATACTCTTTCAAAGCTCTCTGACAAATGGGAAATCAGCGAAAAAGTTTTTAAAAGGTTTAATTTCCCGATTTATAAAAGAGAGCAGATGCTGAAAAATACAGGCTTATCTCACTGATTTCGCATATCAGGAACATCAGTGGGCTAATTATCAGACGAAAATTAATCACGTTCTTAAAATAAAATGTATCACTGACTAAAACTCAGCGCATATTTCGCCCAGAACAAAGTCACCTTACATAACTCCTGAAACACTGCGACTTGGTGCTGAACTAGCTATTTAAGTCATGCGACTTTACAAAGGCTTTCGATAAGATCACTCACTAGACAACAAGGGTACACAGGACATGGAAAAATTGCAATTCCAAAATTGCACTCTGTTCGGGATCTGAGGAAAAGTTTGGATAATAAAATATCTATTCGTGTACATTACCAAAATAGCAACGATGTGTAGAAGAATGGCGGAATAGATACTGAGATTATTCAGTAAGAAGAGCGGGACATTTTACTCTTTTTGTGGAGAACATTTTTCTCATCTGCCTGAACTGATGTTCACAATTATAGCACTTCTAATAGCATCAAACGAACGGATAATGTAGAAGGAATCCAAAAGTTCCCTGCGTAAAGACCACCTCAATACAACAACTAATTTAGTGAGAGATGTTGAAAGCATTAAACTTTTGGAGAGAAGACTGTAAATATAAGCAGTGATCTTTTCATTAAAGGTCCTCAACAGGTTTTTATACTGCAATGATTTGAAGCTTCTACTCTCCTCATCGAAAATTACGACCAAATACTGCAACTGTCTATGGTTTCTGTTATGTCTCAAGCTACTGTAATCTAGTACCTTCGGATGATCTCTACTCAACCGCTACACAACTACTATTCGACTGCTACTCAACACACCTACCACGGCCAGACTACCTCTAATTATATGTCTTGGGAGATCTTACTTCTTCGCCTGACAGCTTTTAATACCTCGTTAAACAAACTGAGTGGATAAAGATGAATATAAGGAGCACTAAGATAACCAAGCATCTGCGATTTGGGATGAACCAAATCCAACTAAAGACAGTGGCAGCACACTCTCTAATTCAGCAAAGGTAAGTATTGAGTAAACAGTGCCAACTGCATAGGCCTAAATGTGTGCAAATAGAGTTGTATCGAATCATTAAGCATGTGTTACAGAATTTGTCCTCTTACCATCATTTAGATGGTGTGTGTAAAATCCAAATTCATGTAATTAAATTAAATTTCATTGATTTTATAGTTTAAGCGATGAATTGAAACAATTGTAGGTCTTATCACTGTAATGATAAATTTTCATTCATCTTATCTCCATCCCCTCTCTTGGTTTTTATAATAATAATAATAATATATGTGTGCGTATACTATAAGGTATTCAACCAATCTAATCTTGGATATTTCTATCCCCCTGGGGTTTGTATATTCTCACCTGTACTTTAATTTATACGTATATACGTATATAGGTTAGTAGAGTCAGCAGTTGGAATAACCGTCTAAGGGATAAGAATATCCGTTTTTACTACTGGTATAAAATTACCTATGTTAACCCTGAGCGCACATATGCAAGCATATTATGCTCATAGGATACAGACAACAACAAAATAAACAAGAGTTTATCAGGAATCAAATTTAAATTAAGCTGAAAATGGAGAAAATTCTTTATTAACAAGCAAATTGACTACCTTCAATTATTATTTTTTGATACAAAACTTTATTACATCTAACAGCCGTTTCTGCTACCAATTTCCCTCAGCGCTTCCAAAGAAATTTCTGAGAATAATATTCGTCATATTCTATAGCACATCCGATTTTGTACATGGAGCTTCATGAGAGTGAAGAAAAATACGTAAAGTAAAAGAAGAGTAGAGGAACGAAAAGGGCTTCGAGATGAGGAACGAAGGTTAAATATTTTTGAATCATACCATTTTGCAGTGTAACCTATATATATATACACAATGTACACAAAATTAAGGATTAAAAGGAATCAGATACTTAAAAGATTAACACCAACGAGGGTAGGAATAAACTTTTAAACAGCACCTTTAGTCGAATAAATATCATGAGTACCGAAGGACATCCAGTGAAAAATTCAGATTGTGTATTCAGACAATTTAACCGTTATGAGCATTTTTATAGCCTATGGGCTAATCCAAAAGTGTACGTTGTACTGATCATGCGTTATTTGGTATACTCCAGAATACCCGAGGGGTCGAGATTCCAGTCAGGTGTATTATGAACAAATAAATAAGTAACGTAATGGATACGTGATACTTCATCACAGTGGTTTCCAGCGGATTTCTTTAATAGTTTACTGAGTACATTATATCATAACTAAAAATAACTCTGTTAAGCCAGCTTCGCAGGAATCAAGTTTGATTGTGGTAAAGTACTAATTTTACATTATTTTGAAATGCTATGTATCATCTGATGAAAGCGTTTTTCTTTTGTTTTTTGTTTTTTAGATATGAAGTAATATACTCATTAATCTATTAAACAAATCCGCTGGAAACGGCTGTGAAGAAGTGGCGCATATCCATCGCTTTTTTTATTTCTGTGTGTGTGTGTGTGTGTGTGTGTGTGTGTGTGTGTGTGTGTGTGTGTGTGTGTGTGTGTGTGTGTGTGTGTGTGTGTGCTCTCGCTTGCTGTAGAGAGGTTGTCTTTCTTGTCAGTCAATAGATACTGCTTTTCCCGTAGCTAAGAGTTGCTTATATTCTTATTTCTAGCAATGTGGGTGATGACTTTCACCCTTAGTCACTGTGCTTTTTGGTTTTAAATTGTGAGTAGCTATCTTAATAATATATGTGTGTGTGCGTGTGTTTATTATATTATATTATATTAAACCATTTGCGTCAGTAATTCTGTGCTCTCTCTCTCTCTCTCTCTCTCTCTCTCTCTCTCTCTATCTCTCTCTCTCTCTCTCTTCATTTTACTCGCTTCTGGTTTCATTTCTCTCTTCCTATCTCGTATATCTGAATCTCTTTACGTTAGTCCCACAGTCATTTTCTACTATTCTCTTAGTTATACTATCATTCCGACTTTGTCTATAAAGATATACGACAATGACACAATCAAGTAGAAATTGTTCAGACAAAAAGAACAAAGTAATTACAGGAAACAAAAGTTTAGAGAAGTACAAAACATCAACTAAAATTTAGTTGTGAACAAAGTATGAAGGAAACTATTTATCACCATTTGTTTTGCTTTGGTCGTATGTCTTTGAGAGTGATTGTGTATGTGTGTGAGTATTTAAATAGTACACCTTTATATCCAAAGATATGTTTTAGTGAGTGGAGCTGATATATATACACACACACACTCACAGAGATACAAAAACATATGTGCGCACAAATCTATAAACATACATACATATACACACACGTGTGTGTGTGTGTGTATGTGTGTGTGCGTATGTGTGTATGTGTGTGATTGAGTGTGTGTTTCGCAAATACAACTTAATGTTATTTGTGTATACTACAGTGCTTAATGGATTTGGGCGTATTAAATCGAATTACATTTGAATCTGGATCAGTTTCATATTAGAAAGTGATAATTGAAAACAGCTCGAGTGTGAAAAGATCCGAAACACTGTCGCTAGATAATGAAGATTTAGCCACGACATTTCTCAACCCTAATTACGTGAAAGGTCGAGTTATTAGCCAACGTGCAGCCTGTCTTCACGTGATGGATCATTCTGGACCCATCTTGAATGTTCTAAGTACAAGGGTTATAAATATGGTTTGTTTGAGCGCTAGCTTTCAGTTTGTGCCAAACTGCGGTCCACGTCATACACATCCCTTTCACTGTACGTAGTTGTTTGAACGATCCCATGCTCAACCTGGATATGTGTTACATCTGTCAGATATGAATCGATGTGTACAGATTCTAAAGTTTATCAAGCTCCAGTACGAAGTCATTGTGTCCATCTTAATATACATGTTACTCTTTTATTCTTTTATTTGTTTCAGACATTTGATTGTGGCCATGCTGTCGATTACAAAATGTAATTTCCAGAACTAGACACAGAACGTTCACCCGAAAGGAAGCATTTGTAAAGTTCTGCAAATTACATTCGGTGTATTTTTCAAATGTCTTCAATCTGGCGCGCTGAGGCCGGAAATAACTCAGCAGTTAATAAATTTCTGCAGCTAATTTACCGGTTTGAGAACATATAGGAGTCCACTTTTGGTGGTCATTCCTCTTAATTTTGTATCTAATATAATTTTAATCTTCGGATTTTTTAAATATGCTAAGCCACTTGTTTTAATTGATTAATATCAATTTCTACCCGCATTATTAAATTTTTAAATAACGATGTTCTCAAACCGGTAAATTAGCTGACCACCGGCCATCTTTCTTCTCCTAATTTGTGTTTCTTTCTCTCTGTTGTAGCTGGATCAAGGAAGACGTGTTCTTGTCTGTCTCCTGTCCAAGCTTGTTATACGCGTTCGCCACCACAACCTCGTTTAGGCTTAGCAGCCCTTTCTGTTTGTTTTCACTGTCCTGTTTATGTTACCAATTCTGACCCTTTGCAAGATCACAAATTTTATTTAATTTGCTTTGCGGGAGCAACTATTTAATCGAAAGCGTATGGTATTGTTAAATGCTCGAAATACGAGAGTAGAAAAGCAGCCAACAACTGATGAAGG
This sequence comes from Octopus bimaculoides, assembly GCF_001194135.2. Lineage (NCBI taxonomy): Eukaryota > Metazoa > Mollusca > Cephalopoda > Octopoda > Octopodidae > Octopus > Octopus bimaculoides. Next base: position 36,660,111 of record NC_068987.1, read on the forward strand.
GTCATCCTTTGTGCTGTTTGCCTTGTTTTCCATTTGAGTCTTTCGTTGATTGAAAAAGAATAGTTCATATTCCATGTACTCGTACCTCGTATTTTATGTTGTACACGTTTCGTGACGTCCTGTGCCCACATATGCATATATATATATAAAACAAGCACGTGCATTATTTTGACGCTCGGGAAGGTGAGAAAGTATTTTACGTTTCAAGCCTACGCTCTTCAACAGCAAGGAACACGATGAAATAAACAGAGAGAATATTAAAAAAACTTGGGGTTTTACCGGTCAATCATATATATATATATATATATAAATATATATATATATATATATATATATATATATATATATATATATGTAAATGTATGTATGTATATGTGTGTGTGTGTGTGTGTATGCACGAACACAAAACTACTCGTATTAATCTTCCTTTCATCTTCTACAATCTTTTTTCCTCTAAGCAGTTACGACAGCGAAAGCAGATTACGTCATTTTATGTAAACTAGAACGAATATTTCTTTCTTTTATTCTTGCTCGAACTAAATGGGTATATAACAACATGCCAGCCGACACAAAAAGTCCCTAGTGAGATTTCTTTATCAATGTACATGAAGAGACCAAGACCGACAGGTCAAAACATATGTTGTACCTCATAAGAGTCTAATACGAACTCCATCTCCTACTATTAGTTAATATTATATATTTATATATATATATAATATGAATTAATAGTAGAAGATGGACTTATATATATATATAGTTAAATAAGATTCATTTACAGTTGAGTCGACATGTTGCAACGTGATATTAAATATTTTATCCAAATATTTTGCCTCTGTATGGTTCCGACAGGCAACCGAATTCCAGGTCCGATCGCCATTTGTTGGATGCTTACCTCTTCAATTGCAATACCTGCTGTAAAGTATAAGTAAGCGTTTTGATGACTTGATCGTAATATTATAACACTGGGCTCCTAAGACGTTGTAACATTCTGCCTTTTATCAGCCTGCTCATGTCACAAGTGAAACGGATTTGTATCTCAACTGGAAATGAAACCGTATACCGAACACGCTACATGTTAATTCTTTTTCTTTATTTCACAGAGTGTTTCTGCAGAAACGGGCGATGAATTAGTAAGGCATCGCAAATAATTGGAACCAACATCACGATGAATTGTGACCTACAGGTATTAGACATTCAAGCTGAAAATTCGTGCAAGTACATGATATTAAATGTGAAATATTATTATTTTGCACATGGAAACAAAAAGACAGACAAAGAAAGAGAGAACGGGATTGAGATAGAATTAGAGAGCTGAAGTGTATGTAAGTGTGTTACTAGGAAGAGTGAAGAGAGCGAGTAAGAAATGGAAATCAAAAGAAGACAAAATGTGGAGGAAGAAAAGATGGCGAATGTATCTAATTTTGGAACGTTTCATACTTGATTAAATTCCAATATTTCGTTTTTAGTGGAATGTGTAATGAAACAGTTATGTTTTATCAACTTTCCTGGTGGCGTGATAATTGCATTGTGTATTTTTTTAGATGGTCACAAACAAGAGTGAGCAGAGGTTAAGCCCGACTAATGAACAAATTGACTAAGGATTCTAGTGATTTAATAAAACAGAAATAAAAATTATAAAAGGAAACAAAACACACACAAGTAAGAGCAACACTAACAACAATAAGATCAGCAACAACGAAAAAAGACTATCATTCTGTATCATCTGAAATAGTATCTGTAACTATAAGAGAGAAAAATATTTGAGTGATTTAACAACAAAAAGTAATCATACAAATTACTAAATAAAACCGAATAAGAAAAGGAAAAGTTTGAAAACAAAAATAAGAAGCTAGAGTAAAATAGCGATACTAAATAATAGAAATTTAATTGCAAGATGAAGGAAGAGTCAAAGGTTTAATTGACAGAACACGTGGTGTGAATCAGGACATAATGAAAACATCATTGGTAATTCATAATTGCTATGGTAACAGTTTGGCAGATAGAGTCTTGGCTAAACAGTTTAGCCACTAAATTCAACTAGCTGGAAAAATTAATTCTCATCACCTAGTTAGCCGTTAATCAATAACTTTAATTAATCAGTCTACAGCTCACCCGTTAATTTGACTGACGCTCTCTATTGGTGACAAGACTCCTTGGTACCGGGCCAACATTGATATTGAGTTGAAAAGCAGAGGTGAGTTAATTCCTTCGAGGAATTAATATAATACCAAGGTCGGTGTGGCTAACAATTTTATTACTTAATGTAATGTCACTTCTAGTACTGTCACAACAGTTTTGTTGGTGTTTTATTATTATTATTATTATTATTATTATTATTATTATTATTATTATTATTATTATTATTATTATTATTCTTGAGTTCAAATTCCGCCGAAGTCGACTTGCCTTTCGTCCTTTCGGGGTCGTTAAATAAGTACCAGTTAAACATTAGGAACGATGTAATCGATTAGTTCCCTCCCCAAAATTTCTGGCTATACGACACACTATCTGTATCCTTATATTTTCGAACAAGGGAGTTTAGCATCCCCACTCAGCACAAATCAATATCTGTGGACCGCGATACCGGGGTTATTTCCCTTCCTCAGCACAGAAAAATTGTTCGAAAACATATATATAATTTCCAAAGTGACACACATGATTTACATTATTGTTGACTTCAAATTCCGCCGAGGTCGACGTTGCCTTTCATCCTTTCAGAGTTGATAAATTAAGTACCAGTTAAACACAGGAGTCGATGAAATTGACTTACTCCCTCCCCAAAATTGCTGGCTTTGTGCCAAAATTTGAAATCATTATTATTATTATTGTTGAGTTTAAATTCCACCGAGGTCGACTGTGCCTTTCATCCTCTCGGGGTCGATAAATTAAGTACCAGTTAAGTACCTGGGTCGATGTGATCGACTGTCTCCCTCTCCACAAAATCCAGGCCTTGTGCCTATAGTAGAAACGATTATTATTATTGTTAGCACGTTGGGCGAAATGCTTGGGATATCTCGTCCGTCTTTAATTTCTGAGTTCAAATTCCGCCGAGGTCGACTTTACCTTTCATCCTTTTGGAGTTAATAAATTAAGCATCAGTGAAACATTGGGGTCTATGTAATCGACTAGTCCCTTCCCCAAAAATTTCAGGCCTTGTGCCTATACTGGAAAGGATTATTATTATTATTATTATTGATTAAGGTGGCGAGCCGGTAGAATTGTTAGCACTTCCGTGAAATGCTTGGTGGTATTTCTTTACGTTCTGAGTTCAAATTCCGCCTAGGTCGACGTTGCCATTCATCCTTTCAGGGTCAATAATTTAAGTACCAGTGAAGCACTGGGGTATGTAATCGACTAGTCCTCTCCCCAAAATTTTCATGCCTTATGTATTTGTAGAAATGATTATTATTATTATTGTTTGTGGCCAGGACTACACTCCGTGTTTTATTGACTTGTTTTTATTCCTATAAGTCTAATTTTGTTTTCTTCTTTCGTGTATAGTGAGTCGTATTTTGAGAAGACCACAAGTGTTCGAGCAAAATTTTTTATCTACCTTAAGGTGCAAAATTTCGAATAGAAAACCTCTCTTTTCAAAATATTGTTTAAAATTTCAGTATGGTGGAGGCTTCTTCGTCAAAAGGAGAAGAAGGGCTGGTGGGAGATAGTTTTGAAGACAAAATTGGCTTTCACTGTCAAAATCCCCCGGCTGATCTAAAAGGTAAAGACTCCCTTCGGTCATGAATGACCATGATATTGCACCTAGAAAGTTTCCCTCCGAGGCACAAGTCCGGGCAAGGTTGTTTATAAAAAAACAGCAGTCGCTCGTGCATACCAGCCACCGATGTTATCCAAGGGAATGACAAAGGCCTCTACATCTTGGCAGCAGTGACGTTGCAGCTCATTTCTACTGCTGTGTGATCTGGAGCAACGTGAAACACAACACACAGTCGCTCAAGGAATAGAACTCACTACCTCATAATTGTGAGCCCGACGCTCGAAACACTGAGCCATGCTAATCTAACAACCACGGATAGAGATAGTAGCAGCATAATCAATAGTAGTAATGACATTATCACCACCACCAACACCAACAAAAATATACAGGAAAAAACGTGAAATCAACAGCGCAAGCACCACCACCGCCACCATCACAAAAGCCAACCAAAGCAACAACAAAAATACACAAGAAAAACAGGAAAAATAATTTTAAAATTTCATGCATAACACGCGCAAATTCAACAAACACCGCCACCACTACCACAATTAACGCCAACACAGTCGATGAAAACGACAACAAAAAACACAAATCAAGCGTTAACGATTTCGCAGCTGCGGTGTGTCAGGCGCAACAATTATAAAGCTGTTAATGGACGATTTAAAAAAGCAAGAGGCATATGAAAATTATTGAAGAAAGCTTACTGTTAACACTCCTGAAGTCGTTGTATAGGACACAGATAAGCAATAACATACAAAATGATAGGAGTAAAAATTTGTAAATTAGAACAGGCGACACAGCAACATGTTGAAATGTGTCTACGTCCTATGGAGAACAAGAAAACTTACGTTGCTAAGGGTAGTGATGTGGCACTGTAGGAGTGAGATTTGCCAGAGAAGAAGGTAAGGAAGGACTCCACTTTGGATTTTTGGGAATGAAGACCCTGTTTCTGGTATTTTGATCGTAGAGTGGCGAAAATAAAAATTGCAGACATACCACCAGAAATAGACATCTGTCAGTTAGCGAACAGTCTTCCCGCACATCAGGGACAAAACGAATATCCTGCAGGTGCAAAAACTGCAAAACAAAACTCGGTGAGGCATGAAGTTTTGGATTCAGATAGATCACGTAAATCTAGAAGCAATCCTGGACATCACAAATTTTGCAGATGACCCATTGATGAGAGAAAACAGAGTTGTCACCTGAGTAACGACATAAATCCTCTGAAGGCCTTTTGTCCTCGGCAAAAGAGAGAAGGGAGTTCCGACTTTTGCCGACGCCACCACAACAAGATCAACAGCAGCGACAGAGGCAGGTGACGACTACAAATGCAAAAACAACAGTAACAGTAGATGCATCTCCCGTGTTCGGACCAGTAGAACATGTCTCTTTGTAAGTAGGACGACGTAGAGCTTAAATGGCAAAAATCAGAAGGTCTAGCAAAAGAAAAGGAAACAAAATCACACCAACACTCACACGAAAACTAGCAGGTATGATCAAATGGAGAAGAGATCTTTCAAAAATGATATACAAACACCACCCCCAAGACCGCCATTAGAAGCATAACCCAATTCACACACACAACTCTCAGATCTCACATCCCAACACCAGCAAAATTTAAGAACAATAAAGAACTGCTGGAACGCACAAAGCCTTACAGACATCATACACACCGATTTTGTTACAGCAACACGCATAAAATTCATCCAAACATCAAAAAACACATACAATGCCATAAAAAGTGAATATCCTGACTGGATTTCCCCTATGTGCCAATGTGGGCGTGGACCCCCAACTTAGTTCCTTCCAATACAACGCTCTGTTTCTCGAATGACCCATACGGCGTCCTTGTTCTCAAGCTCCACACAAAATGTATTGTCCAAATATTCCTTTCCATAATTGTTACACTCGGAAACTTTTCTACCATCAACACTACTTTTTGAAGTTGTCCACCAAAGGATTTAACTGAACATCAAATATATTGATTTCACAGGTATGGACGAAGTGTAAAGGTCGTAAGAATTTCCCTTCTTTCACTGTCTAATAGATAGGAACAAAAAGATCAAATGTAGTAAACATCACGAGGATTAGATATCCTTTCTTTGCTTTTACATTTCTTTATGTGTACTCACGAATATTGTATATACGCATATAAGTATTGAATTCCTACAGTACTGTTAGCTATGTGTGTGTGTGTGTGTGTGTGTGTGTGTGACAGAAAGAAAGAGAGATACAACGATAAATTGTGAGATAGATTTTGGTGTGATAACATGAAATTTGGTAGTGTGAGCCTTGTGAAGAATATACGTTTTCAGTACTCGAGTTCAAAGACGTCAACGATTTATTCTAACGTTTATTGCAACTCTTTATATAACATATTCTAATCTTAGATGAGATATAGAGAAATAGTAGCTGTTGTCTTCTATGTATCAATACCATTTACCCACAAACTATGTATCAATAATACTTACCTAACTGCTTTGATTAAGCTGTTATTACAGAACAACACTTATTGTTCATGCAGTATTGGAGTGTTGGAACTGGTGAAGGTGACTAATCTGTAAAAAATAAAATATTTTTAAGCATTGTGTGTGGAAAAGTTTTTAATAAAATGTAAGCTGTCAAGATTTCAAAGAGTTTATTAAAATAGCTGAAAGTGAAAAGAGATTTTCTCGATAGAAAAATATAGAGAAATTTGAAGGAAAAATCTGAACATAATAATGTGAAACAGGAATTATAGACTATGGAATAAGTGACCTGTTGTGACATTTGAACGGTAGATGAATGTATTTATAGCTTAAACGTATCTATTTCAAGAAGATGAACAGGGAATTGTGTAGGATTTGAGATTTAAACAACACCTTTTGTTCATTAAGTTATCTTAACTTCTCAGATTCCCTTTGATCAGTTTCTCTTTACAAAGCAGAACAACAATGCATGCACACGCGTATGCACAAGTAGATATATATATAAATACTCGATTCAAATACAAACACACGCACACATGTATGCATATATGTATGTATATATATATATATATATATATATATATATATATATATATTCACATATATATACGCATACAGTCATACATACATACATACATACATACATACATACATACATACATAGTTTCGCATTATTGTTTGAAAATATAAATCTGGTGAATACAACTTTATACTGGATATATAAGGAGCTTGATTTAGTTGAGAAAATCGAATTGAGGTTTCGTTTAGAAAGTCCGGCAGTTGATAACCTGCTGACGTGTAGGGTCGACTGTCAGACCTTCAAACGAAACTCTAATTCAGTAGGGGTAATCCCTGTTGATTACATATACACGTACACACACAGAGCCACTCACATACACACGCACACACATACACACTTATGTGTATATATACTTCACTTATATATAATTTACCGTATTTACCGGTAGGCTGCGATTTGGAGTGGTGGACAGGTGAGACACATCACTTCAAATATATACCCACACACACACATATATATGTGTGTGTGTGTATGCGTGTATAAAATTTAAAACACAACAAACAAAAAATTTTACAAAAGCATGACAAACAGAAAATAAGTAGTTAATTCCTCATCAGTCAACGACTAAAAGATCATTGAAATATCATGCCTTTAACGTTGATACTGTTCCTTTTTTGTGGTGCCAGTGGAGAAAAACGACAGGGAAAAGCTAACGAATGTACAGGACAATGATGAAAACAAACATGGCAAAATAAAATATACATATACAACAAAAAACAGTAGGACCGCAAGACAGACGGATATGGAGCAACGCAAAGGAAAGTTATATACATTGAGAGGTGGTGAGGAAGACAGACAGACAGACAAGCAGGCTGACTGATAGAGACAGAGACAGAGACAGAGAAAGGTTTGCGGCCATATCACATTGAAAACAATAGTTCTCTCTTGATCAGTGATGTTACGCAACATCGAGACTACTTAATTAGTTACACGGTGACACTTGAGAAATTTTGGTATTGTATGCAAAGTCTTTAGTTTAAAATGCAGACATGCTGTGCCGTTAAGACGTTTGCTTTGCATTCAATTTACGAAACTTGTTTGCCCTGCTCAAACAATAATTATAAGCTATCCAACTTCAGGTTAATGTTCTTGAGGTGGACTAACAATTATTGTTTACTTAATGATTAGCAGACATATTAATGGTGCCTTTATTCTTCTTCAAAACTTTACGTTTATTAACTACCATATCAAATCCTGTCAAAAACAACAAGCAACAATCTACTCCAAATAATCCGCCTTTTGCATCATTATTTTCAAATACTTCCAAACACGAATCTGTTTTCTCTTATTTCTGGATAATACCTAAAACCCTCACTCTTTGTTTTGAATAATTTGTTTGGCCAGGCTGCTCTTTAATTTTCAAGTCTTTCAATAGTTATTATCTGCTCTTACAGGAAATCAAATTTCTTTGTCACGTAAGCCTTGACTCGTCTCTTTTAATTTATATTCAATCTCTACTTGCCTATCTCACATATTCCTCGTATGTTTATATCCTTCACGCAGAGGTCGAGTTCAGTGCTATTCTCATCTGTATCTCCTAGTCAGCCTCATTCTCTACTCATATCCTATATTGATAACACCAAACCTCTAAATTTTCTTTGTTTTTTTTTTTGTCTATCCCTCAATGGCAACTCTCATAGTATCTGTAGATTCACATCTAGCAGAATTGTATTATGCCACGTTATTTACTAGTTCTTTCGACCCAAAGATCTTCGTGGGAATCGAAATTGTTAACATGTGTTTCTCATAAGAACCACATTGCCACTATTATATACAAAATTTTTAGTTAAATTTCTAGGAACTATAGGGTAAAATATGTATTATAATGTTTTACCTTACCTTTAATCAGAAACAAATTTCCTTTGATCTTTTGCAAGTAAGTGTCCTGTGTAATTAACTTGACACTTTGCACTAGAAATATATGTATTGGATACGATGCCCAACACTATTAACAGAGCAATTGTCACAATGTAAAGAGACAACGTTTTACAACACCCTACCTATTCATAAATAGGACACAACTAAGTCCCAAAAGCCAGAATAATTTATGATGCCCAATACAAACGACTAAATGTTCTATCATGGTAATAAAGCTACTTCTGAAAAATTACGCTTCCATTTTAATAACTATTTAAGGTCCAGTGAGTAACTCGGCTTCTACGAATTTCAACTACGAATCAGATCTTTTACTGTATTGTTCACATACCTAGAATGGTACACAAACTATACACTCAAACATCTTTAATCTTCTCAAAATAAAAGTCATTCTCGTCAAAGGCTCCCACCAACTAGTTACAGTCATTGGTCACAACGATGTATGTATGTATGTATGTATGTATGTAACAGGTTTCCATAGTGTTTCCATAGGTCTTGTGCATTGGGACTGAAACCCAAATCATCTGGTGGCAAAAAGAACTTCTTAATCACACAGGCATGTTGGTGTCTATTGATAACAGATTTGCCAAATTATTGCCACTTCTTAGAACAATCTTCTTAAATTTCCTTCTATCTAGCAGTTTCATCTTAACTTTATATCCTTCAAATACTAATATTTCAAATTATGTGTATGAAATATAGTAATTATCCTTGAAATTACAAAATTACAGTTGCCCAGCACCTTTTTTTTGTTGTTTTTATTTCTTAAACCCCTTTACTGAAATAATACCGTATGCTTCGTAACAGGATATGGATATCTCATCGTTTATAAAGATATATATTATACAGTCCTCTACATCTTCACCCCAAATGTACGTCATATTTTTCATTCCTCTCTTCGGTCTCTTTTCAACTACTGATGGTAGTAATTGTGATGAGTGTAGAGATGGTAGGAGTAGAACGTCATTTCCTCACATATTTTCTGATGGATGAAAGTTAGTCACACATATTTATATTAGTGTTAAGTGTGGTTGTGATTGATAAAATGATTCTACGGGACAAAATAATTTACATATTTTTGACTATCTAAACATCAATGAATGTGTTAAGCTATCTTAGGACGACTATTAATTATATTTAACCTCAGATTACCTGTGAACGAGCAGATCAACAATCAATGGCATTCCAGCCTTGATCGTCCTGTATTTTATGTAAACATAATGTATTCAAAACTACATTATCTACAGTGTTATTTCTTTGAGTCGTTATTTAGCTCCAGATTAGACATCATCCAGCATATCTCTGAATAAAGATGACTCGGCTGCGATCAACCCACCGTTTAAGCGTTTATCAAACTTTTTATCTCAAACCGCTTTACACTACCTGATCTCTCTAATGTTAATGACGGTAATTTGTTATTCAAGAACATTTTGGCTGCGATCTCTGGAATGTGGTCAAGTCATTATTTTGTTGCTTGTAGGATTTTTCGAAACCTACCGAGGTTTCCAATCTGCATTCTTCATATATATTTTGTTTCTTTACAGCCATGTAAACACGTTCAGCTGAACTTCTCTTCCTCAGCTACTTACTATGATCTGATATATCTTTATTAACAGACAGAATATTATAGTATCTATACATTGATACCATTTTTTTTTCGTAATAGAAACAAATTATTAGTTTAGTGTTTTTGCAGCCACTCGTTTTGCTCACATTGGTAGGATCATTGTTGCTCAAATATTTGAGATGGACATTTTATTATCTTATTAAGATTTTGGTGCAATGTGTGAATGAAATATGGAGACGTTTTATCCAGAAATGTTAGATTTTTGTCTAATCCAGCTTACATCTAATAGCGTTTTGCGTTTATCGCTTGCATTATATGTTCCGCTGCAATATTTCTTATTTCTCATGATACTATTCAATATTTCTCTTGTTTTATGTTTTGTTATCTGCTTCCAATATATTTTTTCAAAATGTCAGTATTTCTTGTTCTCTAATTTGTATTTTGTTATATTTTGTTAAACTCTCTGTAAAATGTTTCCTTTATCTTCCTAGAACATTTTATTTTGTTTGTTTGCTTCATTCTTTTATCAAATCGATGTATTCTAAAAATTCCGTTTTCACCTGATAAATTAATCATTGCTTCTTTATTTCAGTTGTTCATCATTAATGTTAAAACTTCTATACAGCATTAGTTCTTTTTTTTACTTACCTTTTTTTTTTATATTCTTTGTTATATTTCTGGCACTCAATTGTTATGTATTCTTATATCTTTTTCTCTTTCTGTTGATTTCCTGTTCAAGTTTTCGTCTCGACGCTAATTTCTGATTTATGTTTTCTTATTTTCTCAAAGATTTCTACACCATTAGTTTAGTTATAACACACAGTGTAGTGTACATTAGTTTATTCATACCCAATATACTTGTGCCTTTTATTTCTTCTAGAAATATTTACAATGCAATGGTAACTTACCTAAGAAGGTGTTCTCTTCTCAGATGTAACATTATCTTCCTAGTCTTTTATGAATGTTATCACTTCAGTTTTGTGTTTTATTTTGATATCCTCTCTCGAACTTTATAACTGGCTTTTCATTAACACGTATTAATGTCCTATTTGGTTTACCTAATTCTTACTTGAGTGTGTTGTTGCGTTTCTCTTGTTTTAAGTTACTGCTATTGTTGTATTGTTGTGTAGCACGTGTTTCGACGGTTTTTTGTGTGATATCCATTATTGTCCGTTGCCATTACCCGCTATGTTGTGTTTCATTACTTCTTTTTTCATATTTTCTTATTCAGTTATTATTACTGAGTTTTTCGTAAAAAGTATTTCATTTTCTTTGATAATGTTATGCTCAAAATTCGTACACAGGTATTGTGGTTATTTGTGCTACCCAATATAATAGAACAGTTATGTAATCATTTCGGATGGTTTTAATGTGAAAGTAATTTTTTTTAATGTAAATCCTCAATTGTCGCTAAGATCAGAGTCAATCTCGGTAGAACATGTCTTTGACCAAAAACATTCCCACCATCAACACATCGTATTTACACACAAATTAAATATACCTATCAACATTTGAACCTTGTACCTTTTCTTAGAAGTTAGGGTGTAATTTAAGAGGGTACTGGCTCTTATTTCTATCTTATCGGCTGACCACGTTATGGCTTTTTCATTGTCTTTTATATGACTATATTCATCAGGCAATAAAGAAGAAAGTTAAGTTCGCAATATTCAACAGTTAACTTCATATGTCAGAAAAGATCTGCTCAATACAGTCTACTATATCCAGAATGGATTTTATCATTAAAATTTGCTACATTCACCAGTTGATATCATACACCTGAGGTGTATGATATGCTTTTTAAAGTTCACATAAAACCTCGGTCTGGTTTTAAATCCCATGATATTTACCAGGAATCTTTCAAAACAGGACTGGATGTAGTTATTTAGGTTTACAATTTTCCTCAAAATTTGGTGTTAAAAACCATAGTGAATCTGATCAACAACCGTTATTATACACACCAGATAGCATTGAAGAGCAGAAAGAACCTGGTATTCAAAGTTCATTATATTCAGTATTTGATTTCAAAGACAAGGGTGAATAGGTGAATATGATTTTGAAAATTCACTATATAAATACTTGATTTAATGACTGGAATGCATTTAGTATTCAGGTTACATCATGCTTTTCATTTAAATTAAATACAAACACTGATCTGTTCTTGGAATTTCAGAAACTAAACTGGTTGACATTAAAAATCAGAGATGATCTGGTTTAAAGTTTACAAGTTTCACTAGTTTACTTTACAGATCAGGGTAATTTTGAAGATCGACATGGTAACTTAAAAGACCAGTGTGTATCTTATCTTTGGTTGGTCTTTAAAACCACTATATTCACTAGATGAGAGTAAAAACCAGAGTGAACATGAACTTTAAACTCCATCATATGCATTTTCACCATCTGACTTTAAAAAGCTGAAAGGATTTAGTTTTTAAAGACCTCTATATTCACCAAATGACATTAAATGTAAGAGTGATTCAAATCTTTAAAATCCTATTGTAGTCACCAGATGTCTTCCTATAAGGCAGATCTGGATATGATCTTCAAAATCAAATGTATTTCCCAAATGACTTTAAAAACCAGATAGAATTTGCTTTGTAAATTCCAATATATTAACCTGCTGACATTAAAAACCAAGGTGGATCTGGTCTTTAGTGTCTATAATAATTACCAAGTAACTTTAAAGACAACAGTTGAAGTAGTTTTTAAAACCCACAATAGTCACTTGTCAGCATCATATACGTGAGTGGGTTTGGACATTGAATTATGTTATATCACTATATAACTTTAAATAACACATTGGATCTGTGATTTAATGTCTGTTATATTTACAATTTCACATGAGCCACTAGAATAGATTTAGTCTTGGAATCCACTACATTTCACAGTTGACTTTAAAGAGTAGAATGGAGTTGATCTTCATTGTCCACTATATCCTCCAGGTGACTTTAGATGGGATCTCTTCTTTCAATTCAACATTTACCAGATGACTTTAAAAACCGGAGTAAACCACAGTAAACTTCATTATATTCACCAGCTAATTATACAGATTTAAGTGGATTTAGTTTTCAAAGTTCACTATATTTATGCAATAGACTAAAACTCACAGTGAAGTTTGTCTATAAATTCAACTGTATTCATCATATGACTGTTGGACCTGTTTTTAAAATTCACTATGCTCAGCAAAATATAAAATATCACAAAGATTTTGTATTCAAACTGGTGTATACATCAGATGATTTTAGAAAGAAAATGTCAGGTCTTGAAAGTGCACTGTATCCGCAAGATGACTTTCAAGAATAGATTTGATCTAGATTTAAATTTCATCATATTTAGCTTTATATTTTTAATGCCACAAAGAATTTGGTCTTTAAATAAACTGTATTCATCAGATAGTTTTAAAACCAGATTCTTAAAAGTGAAATATATTCACCAGATGACTTTAAAATCAAGAAATTGTGTGGTCTGTAAATTCTTCTATATCCACAAGTTTTATTACAGTTTGAATTTGAAAATAAAGGATTCAGAAAGGTTTATTTTGCCCACTGTATTCACCAGCTGATTTCAAAAGCAAGAGGTGATTTTGGCTTTAAAAAACTCTATAAACACACCAGATGAGATTTCAGAACACAAATGAGTTAGGCTTTTAAGCTATTCCATACACCAATTAGCTTTATATATCAGAGTGTACCCAGTCTTGAAATATCCCTATATTTATCAGAGGGGTTTAAAAACCCGAGAGCATCTGGTCTATAAAACTGACCACATTCATATTTAACTTCAGCAACCAGACTGTCTAGTTGAATTCCATTATATTCAATATTTTATTCTAAAAACTGGAGTGAATTTGGCTTTCAAGTCTGTTATATTCATCTGTTCACTTCAGACTAAATTTGGATGTGGCTTATAAAGTCACATATTCTCACCAAGTGACTCCAAAGACCAGAGTGCAACTGGTCAGTAAATTCCACAATATTCACCAATGGACTTTACAGACCAGAGTGAATCTTGTCATTAAAGTCTGTAATTTTCACAAGATGACTTCAAAATCAGTAAGGTTGTGGTCTTTAGTGTCTACTATATTTACCAATTAACTTTATAGAGCAAATAACATCTAAATTTTTATTCCACTGCAGTATAGATGACCCCACACTGCAGAAAGGATCTTACTTTTCAATCAACAGTTCTCATCAAATGATTTTAGAAACCAGAATAGATCTAGTCCTTAATGTGTTCAATATTCATCAAATAAGTTTTGAGACAAGAATGGACCTGGTATTTAATTCCACTTTATTCAGAAATTGACTTCAATCCATAGTGAATCTGGTTGTAAAGTCCAGTACATTGTCCTGGTGACATTAAAAGCCAAAGAGTAACAAATGTTTAAAGTCCAGAATACTCACCAGTAGATGACAACAGTAGATGTAAATTTAAAATTCACAATATTCATTAGTCAACAAAATATACCAGAGTGGATCTCATCTTTTAATTCTGCTCTGTTACCAGATGAATTTAAGTAGCAAACTGGATCTTGTTTAAAAATCCACTATGTTTACTATTTGACTTGAAGAATCTGTATGGATCTCGTCTTGGAATTTCACCATATTGATCAGTAGAGTATAAAACCCAAACCACACTGGAACTTAAAATATTTACAAGCTGACTTTAGAACCCAAAGTAAATTTAAATATAATTCGACATATTCAACATATTCAATTAAAAACTAGAGTAAGTCTGATTTTCAAATTTACTATTTTCACTATTTCGTTTTAAAATTTGTATGTATTTATTCTAGAAAGTTTGCTATATTCACCAGTTAACTTTAGAAACAGAGCGTATAAATTCCAATATACATAGTAGTTGAAATAATTGGATTTTGATATAAAAGAGATCTTGTTTTTGAAACAAATGTAGTCACCAGAGTAGACTGGTATTTAAAGTACATTATATCCATATGATAACTTCAAAAAACAAGGGTGAATCTGGTTCATTATATTAACCAATTAATTATACAGAATGAAGTAGATCTGTTAAGTCTACTATATGCACATGTGATAGAAAATCAGAGTGAATATTGTTTTTAAAATTAACTGTATTCAATATTTAACTTTAAAAATCAGTTTGAATATGGTTATAAAATTGACTATAACCACTATTTCAAATCCCAGAGTAGTGCTAGTCTTTGGGCCCTCTGTGTTCAACATAATTTTAAAAACTTTAGTGAGTCATCATTTTATTGGTTCCAATCATTTATTTAATGTCAACTATACCATTGATAGCACAAAATACTAGGTAAGTTGTATGTGAAGGCTAGAATGATCACAATAATATGTTTCTGAGCTTGCATATTTTTATATATTTGCCATTCAGCTTCAGAAGCCAGGGTGCAAGTGCTCTTTAACATCTACCATACTTGTTTATTAACTTTAGAAACTAGAACAGATTAACAATTAAACATCGAAACTTGCATGAATTTGGTTATTTAAAGTACATGGTATTCACCTGCTGAGATTATTAAAAATTCAAAGTGGATCAGTCATTAAACTCCACTATATTCATCAATAGACTCTACTGACCTGAGTAGATGATGTTTATAAAGTTAACTGTCTGACTTTAAAAATCAAGATGGTTCTGGTTTATAAATCCAATAAAAACTCAGTGTGGACCAGGTCTTTCAAGTCCCTTATATTCATCAAAGGAGTTTATGAATATAGTCCATAGGTGAATATAAGTCCACCTATGGACTTTAAGAGTTCTAATTTTAAAGTCCATAGGTTTAGATGTGATTGTATGGTAAGAAGTTTGTTTCCCAACCACATGGTGCTGCATTCAGTCCCACTATATGGCACCTTCGGCAAATGTCTTCTAATATAGCACCGGGCCCAACCAAAGTCTTGTGAGTGGATTTGATAGATATAAACTTAAAAGAAGCCCATCATATAAGTGTGTGTGAGAGAGAGAGAGTGTGTGTGTGCGTGTGTGTGTGTGTGTGTGTGTGTGTATGTATCTGTGTGTGCGCATGTGTGTGTGTCTGCGTGTTTATGTGTATGTATGTCTTTGTGTCTGTCTCTTTCCCCCATCACCACTTAACAATCAGTGTTGGTGTGTTTATACCCACTGTAACTTAGCAGTTTGGTAAAAGCGACCAATACAAGAAATACCAGACTTTAAGAAGAAGCACTGTGGTCAACTCATTCAAATAAAAATTCTTCAAGGTGGTACCTCAGCATGACCACAGTCTAATGACTGAAACAAGTAAACAATAAAAGATAAAAAAATATCTCTCCAAATGACTTTTAAATTCTAGAGTTGTCTATAAATTACACTTTATTCAGCACTTAATCATAATCTATCTTTAAATTCCACTCTATTTAACAGTTGAATTTTAAAATTCAAAATCTATCTGATTTTTAATCTAAATTTACCAGATGAGTTTTTGAAACATGAGTGTATTAGGCCTTTACTAACCTAGAGTATTTAAAAAGTGAAAACTTTAAAGTGAAAACTATATCTAGTTTTAATAATCCGCTTCATTCAACATTGTCAGGGTTGAATGCCCATTATATTCAACTGTTGAATTGAAAGACTAGAGGGTTGTTGGACATTAAAGAACACTATATTCTCCATTTGACTTTAAAAACAGTGTGGATCTGGTTTATAAATCCAATAAATTTGCCTATTGGTTTTCAAAACTTCAGCATGGACCAAATCTTTCAATTTCATTATATTCACTAAAGGAATTTAAGGAACACAATTCTAATCTTAAGTTCATTTATACAAGATATAGCTTCAATAACCAAGGTCTTCATGATTTTTAATGTCTACAATTTCTTCAATTAGACAGACCAGAATAGATCTCATGCTTAAAATTCAATGTATTTAATGGTTGGCTTTACTAATAAGAGGAGATTTTTATCTTTGAAATAAACCATGTTCAGCAGTTGGCTTTACAAACCAAAGGAGATCTGTTCTTTCATGTCTATGACATTCACTAATTGAATTCAAATACAAGAATCCATGGGTTTTTAATGTCGACTATACCCTCTAATTGCATTTATAAAGAAGAGTGGATTTAGTCATTAAATCCACACTATTCACTACTTCTCTTTAAGGACCAGAGTGCATCTGGTCTTTAAAGTCCAACATATTCCCTAGTTGACATTTAAAATCAGTGTGGATCTCTTTTTTAAAATGCACTATATACACCAGTTGAATTTAGAAACCAAAGTGATTCTCAATATTCACTAGATTACAGAAAGTGCAAGAGTGGATCAGGTTTTAAAATCTACTATACTCACAATTTGAATTTAGTTCCCAGATTAGATCTGGTCACTAATGTCTACTATATTTTCAACGACACCATTGATAAGATCAGCTGCGGCTGTATGGTAAGAAATCTGCTTCCCAACTACATAATTCCAGGTTCAGTCCCATTGTGTAGCACCTTGCCTTCTTCTGTGGCCTTGGGCTAACTAGACCTTTGTGAGTGTATTTGTTAGACGAAAACTGTAAGAAGCAAATCGTGTGTGTGTTGGGGATGTGTGCATGTGTGTGTGTGTGAGCATGTGTGTCTTTGAGCATGTGTTTGTGCCTATGTTTGTCTCTCACCAACTCTTGACAACTGGTGTTGGTGTGTTTACATCCCTGTAACTTAGAGGCTTGTCAAATGTAATCAATAGGATAAGTACCAGGTTTAAAAATAAGTCCTGAGTTTGATTTATTTAACTAAAATTCTTCAAGGTGGTGTCCCAGCAAGGCTGCACTCTAATGAGTGAAACAAGTAAATGAGAGAAAAAATGAGAGATAACAGATGGATGAAGTTTAAAAAAGGGGAAACCGACATTGAAGACAAACAAGAACGCATCTGGTCCTCAAAGTTCACTTTCTTTTAACTCTAAATTTTAAAACAGACTTTATATCATGTTTAAAGTTTATTTTATGCTCAAGTTGACTTCAGTAATAATCTGCATCATTTGATCTTAATAACCAGAGGAGATTTCATCTTTAAAGTCTACTACTTTCATCATTTGCTTTTAAAAATCAAGGTGGTTTTACTCTTTTAAGTTGCTTTTAAAAACCAGTGTGTTTCCGGTCTTTAAATAAGTCTATATTAAGCACTTGACTTTAAAGTCACTGTAGATATATACACCGATCATCATTAAATACCCACGTGGATTTGGTCCTAAAATCCTCTATATTCACCCTTTGACATTGAAACCAGAGTGTATATGTTATTCAAAGTCCAATACATTCATCAGTTGCCTTCAAAAGTTATACAGATCTTGTCTTTGAAGTTCACTATATTAACCAGTTGACTCTAGTTAGCTTTAAAGGCCAGAGTGCTCTGTTCTATGACATCTATACTATATATAAAACAGAGATGTGTGTGTAATCGCTTTTCACGTGAAATCGACTTCACCAAATGCTTCCATACTTGTGATGCATGATACTTGTGATGCATGAACAATTTGACCTCAGATAAATGTTAGGCTCTTCATTTGATTTTTTTAATTAAAAATAAATAATATTGCTTTATATTTAAGATTCACTTCTTTAAAAAGGTTCCTCAATGTCAACTTCCAGTATTGACGTAACAACGGCAAAAAGCTTCACTCTCTATTTTGTGTGTGAGTGTGTATGAGAGAGAGAGAGAGAGAGAGTAAATACTACATACACACCGCTCTCTCACTCTGTCTCACACACATACACACGCACACACACACCCCTTCACTCACTCACACTCTGTCTCTTACAAACACATACATACATAAATGTATACAAACATATTTACCAAGACACACATATGTATGCGCGTGTGTGCGTGTTTGTAAGAGACAGAGTGTGAGTGAGTCAAGGGCTGTGTTGTCATATGCATACATCCAAAGATGTATGTATATTTATGCATGTACGTATACATGACAACAAACCTCTCTCTCTCACTCACACTGTCTCTTACAAACACACACATACATAAATGTATACAAACATATTTACAAAGACACACGTGTGTATGCGCGCACACGTGCGTACATGCGTGGGGGGTTCCACAATCGCCATTTATTTCAATTACTCTTGTGAGGATATTCACGTAAATCATTTTTTTCATTTAATCCCCATTTTAATTTTTGTAAAAGTTTCCAAGTACCAATGAGGCTTTTTGGCACATCTTCAATTTTTCCCATTCATGAGAGGCGCCCAGCCATCATTCATCTGAGAGTCCATCTACAGAATGTCCTCAAATTTCTATACAGCATATTTTGCCTTTTTTTTCTTCAAGTATATAAGCAATAATTTCATTCCCGAGCAATGCCGGGTACCTCTGCTAGTACATTATATTCTCCAACTGACTTGGCAGAACAAGTGGATCTGTTGTAAAATGTTCACAGTTGACATTAGAAAACTTTAAGAGCCAGAATGCATCAGGTCTTTAACACTTTAGCATTTAACGCAGCCATATTTAACCCAAATATTCTACCCATTTTATGTTAAAAGTGGTCAGATCTAGCCTCTCACATGTACCCTACAATGTCATCTAAAAATAAGCAATCACATCATCAAAATCGTGAAGCTATGAGATAATGCATGATTAATTCAAAATAATGTGACTAAATAAGCATTACATTTGATAGAGTAATTTCAATGCTAAACAATTAGTGTTCATAATATTTCCCAAGAGATATTATAAAAAACAGTATGGTCTAGATTTTTAAAATCGTTATGTTCATCAATTGCCTTTAAAAAATTAGAGCAGATCTATTCTTTAATCTACTATTTAATTGCATTCACCTGATAACTTCAAACCCTCAAAAGATCTGGTGTTAAAAATTCCTCTTCTATTCACCAGATGTCTTTAATATTCACTATATTCGGCATTGATTTTTATAACCAGAGTTGATCTAGTGTGTAAAGTTTAGTATATTCAACAGTTGATTTCAGAGAACATGGAGCACGTGGATTTAAATTAGCTATATATAATATAACATTTGTTATTATCAACCACAGTTTCTCTGATCTTTGAATCCATGATATTTAACAATTCACTTTGAAAACAAGAGTCTGCCTGCTCTTTAATGTCCACTATATTTCCCTGATGACTTGGAATGCAAGAGTAGTTGTGACATTTAGAGTCTGCTGAATATTTTTGTTGGCTTTAATTCTTTTCATAGCAACCCACTTAAAAGAGACATGACTCTTATCATACAAGCTATCTGGTTAAACTGATCTAAATTAAAATTTCCCCTTGATATATGAAGCATCAACTGAATGACAAATTCAAAATTCTTTAAAAATTAATTGAAATAAGGAAAGTGTATCAAAAATATCTGTCTTCACAAATAGACTTTATTGTATGGTACTGTTACTACACATTTCTCACTCAGAGATTTAAAACTAGTTGTTTTTCTCTTTACGAGATCAGCAACTGTATGTGACTTTAAAACTATATATTGTGAGCAAGGTTGAGTGGTGGTTGTTCTCAAGGAAGAGAAATAACCAAGGAGCCAGTATTCTACAGGTATTGCTAAGGCTAGAAAAGGGGCAGTAGACTCCCTTGCTCACAGTTTATGGACACAGACCATGTGTCAGTAGCCAGCTGGAAATGATGTTTTCCTGGTAAACTAAACTAAAGGCTTAAAAAACAAACTGTATCTGTTCTTTAAAAACCATTCAATACATTTGATAACAGCACAGCATTCAACAGTTGAATTTAGCCCTTTAGTATTTAAACCAACTATATCTGGACCAAATATTCTACCTGTTTTATGTTCAAACTCGGCAGATCTGTCCTCTCACTGTACAGTGTGATACCTAAGCTAAAAAATCACATCATTACCAAATTTAAAGCCTGAATGAGACAGGTTTCTGTTAGAGGCCCATGAAACTTTAAGTCACATGGAGCCAAATCAAACTGTTTTCAATAATATATACATATATATATATATATTTGTTTTGCAAGATTTTTGATGTGAAATCGTGTGTTGAAACAGATGTTGTTTTATTTGGG
The DNA here is from genome assembly GCF_001194135.2 of Octopus bimaculoides. Taxonomy (NCBI): domain Eukaryota; kingdom Metazoa; phylum Mollusca; class Cephalopoda; order Octopoda; family Octopodidae; genus Octopus; species Octopus bimaculoides. Next base: position 36,681,315 of record NC_068987.1, read on the forward strand.
GATGGTCATATTGCCAGTTTAGCCAATAAAAAATACACGCACTGTATATTTGGTGTTAATTTGCTTAATTAAATGAACATTGGAGGGAACTTAAGGAAGAGAAGAGCTCATCAGTTCTGTACCAGCATGCTGAACAGGATCACAGAGGCTCACTCAACAACACAGAAATTAAAATCTTGTCCACACATAGAACAGATGCAGCACTTAGACAAATTACACTAGCTACACACATAATAGAAGATAAACCTAGCCTGAATAGGAAACTGGAATGGAACACTAACACACACCCCTAACAAACCACAACATATGACAATAAATTTCCCATAAACCGATAACAATATGAACAAAATATAATACAATACATAGATAAACAAATAGAATTAAATACAACATACGTTAACAAAATTAAATTAAATACAAAACAAAACAAAAAAGAAATAGGTATAAACACATGAACAAATAAATAAATAAAAACAAAAATAAACGAACATGTATTAACATTGAATATAGATAATACAGGCACTCCCCATACACACACATG
>NC_068987.1:36682251-36682735 GCF_001194135.2 Octopus bimaculoides
TATATATATACATATATATACCTTATGTCATAAGAATTTAGAAGGTTTTGGAATATGTAATAATCCTTTATAGAAATTGTAAATTTCAGAGCAAATATATATCATAGAGGGGGAGAGACAAGCAAGTGCAGGTATGGTTGTTTACTTAAGGATTTTGCTTCCTAACACTATTTTTTTGAGTTTAGTTCAATGTGTACTGCTACATGATGTAAGTCTCTTTTTTATAGCTGTGGGCCAAATGAAAGCTTTGTGCATAGGTTTGTTAGATGAAACTTCACAATGACCAATAGTCGTAGATAAGCAAAGTCATAGTTTTCCAGTATTCCTTAGAAACATCATCTTGCCATTATCTGGCTTGCTGAAAATAAGAGCAGCCAAGGTAAGAGCAACTGACCATAGAAGACCTACCACAACAAATTCCAGCTGACCCATGCAAGGAAAATAAAGGTGATGTATATAAATACACACACACAAACATACATAT
>NC_068987.1:36682745-36683108 GCF_001194135.2 Octopus bimaculoides
CATGAACAAATAAATAAATAAAAACAAAAATAAACGAACATGTATTAACATTGAATATAGATAATACAGGCACTCCCCATACACACACATGGACTTACAAAACATAGACACACATAGAGGGATACAAAATACAAAATACAAAATGGCTGATCGTTAGCAAGGAGGGACACACATAAGAAAGAAAAAGCAAAGAACCACTGATGAGGTCACAGAAGTGTGACGAAAGAACTCTAGCCGAAATAGGATTAATGTAATGTAATGTAATATAAAGCTGAAGCAAATTAACACCAAATATACAGAGCGTGTGTTTTTTATTGGCTAAACTGGCAATATGACCATCCCCAAATACAACAACATAATATA
>NC_068987.1:36683648-36684774 GCF_001194135.2 Octopus bimaculoides
TATATATATATATATATATATATATATGTATGTATGTATGTATATATACGTAAATGTCAAATGACGAAAAGGAGCACGCTCAATACCACACTGATGGATATAATTTCTTTATTTGTGAATTAAGGCTACTAATGGTTAAATGTAATGAAAAGTAGGAAAATATCTTAGTGTCTTGACAATTTTCCAAGCCAATCACATGGAGAAAGGTGTTCGCCTCCATTTTCAAAAACAGGCTCGTTTCACGTGAATAAGACAATGACTCAATGAATCAAGGAAAGTTACTCTTGGCTGGCATCTTTTAGATGTTTGTCTCCCTTAGATTTGTCTTTTGGGTAAATTTTTGTGTGGTCAATTTGTTTCCATTATTTTGTTTTTATTCTGGGCATGGTAATCTTATACTTATATATTGAGGTAATTCGTCATAGGGAGAATATTTCTTCGTTGTGTGGAGTTTGTTTGTTATTTGTGTTCATGTTTAGAAAAGGAGTTATCCTGGTGGGGTTAATATCGCAGATAGGGGTCTTTGAAATATTTGAGAGTAAAATATTGCTTGTGCATGCAGAGCGAGGTTTTGATCCCTATATATATACAGGAACAACGTGGCTATGTGGTAAGAGCTTGGTTCCCAGTTCATTCCCACTGTGTGGCACCTTAGGCAAGTACCTTTTACTATAGCTTCAGGCCGACCAAAGCGTTGTGAGTGGATTTGGTTTGGTTGGCGACAACTGAAAGATACCAGTCGTATATATGTGTGTGTGTGTGTGTGTGTGTGTGTGTGTGTGTGAGAGAGAGAGAGAGAGAGAGAGAGTGTGCGTGTGTGTGTATGTATGTATGTATGTATGTATGTAGGCATGTGTGTATGTGCGTGTTGTGTAAGTGTGTGTGTAAGTGTGCGTGTCTTTGTGCCTAAGTCTGTCCCCAACACCGCTCAACAACCACTGCTGGTGTGTTTATATTCTTGTAACTTGGCGGTTCGGAAACAACGAATGATATAATAAGTAGAAGGCTTAAAAAATAAGCCGCGTGGTCGATTTGTTCGACTAAAACTATTTAAGGTGGTGCTCCAGCATGGACGCACACAAATGGCTGAAACAAGTAAAAGATAAAAGATATATATATACATATA
>NC_068987.1:36685145-36688968 GCF_001194135.2 Octopus bimaculoides
TGATTTTGTCGACTACACAGTATGATAGGGATAGTTGCCCACCGTCTAAGAGAAAGACAGCACCATAACGCAATTCAATCTGACAGAAATTTGGAAAAAACACGCTGAACTGCTTGACATTCGTGCCGAAGCTCCAATGCAAATATTTCCGAGTGTTTGGGTGTCAATCAGAGGACAGTACAAAGGATTTAGAAAGAGTTGGATGAGAGTCTAATGGTGATTAAGAAGATACGGCAGCTTGGAAAACTCACTCTGATTGTTCTGATAAGAAAAGAATTCCTGAATTTGTTGGTGAGATCCAGGCCATGATTGACTACGATCCAAGTCAATCAGGTCTATCGCCAGAGTTATCGGAGTGTCTAAGTTTCTTATCAGGCATGTAATACATGAAGGCATTCGGTATTCCTCATGCAAGATGAGAAAGGGCCAATTCTTATCCAAAGCCACCAAGAATACAAGGAACGCTACAAAGTTTTTGAACAAACTCAAGAATCCTCTCCAACCGAACATGCTTTTGTTTTCCTGAGACGATAAAGATTTCTGCCAGGATCAGATGTTAAATACACAGCACAACCATTTGCTTGCCGTGTCTCCAAAACGTGTACCGAGAGTGATAAAAATCAAACATCCCGTCAACATCATGGTGTTTGGAATGATGACTAGTGATGGCAACGTTATGTCTCCATTCATCTTCCCACATGACCTCAGATTCAGCACATGGGCCTACATTAAGTGCCTGGAGGAGGTAGTGTTGCTGGAAGACCCGATGGCTGGCAACAGAACTTTGCACCATGTTACACAAGCAGGAAAACCTAGTCATGGCTGTCAGACAATTTCTGCGACCACATCACTCCTAACATCTGGCCACCTAACTACCCAGACTGCAACACCCTTGATTATATCTGTTATAATGAGTTATCAGTGCTATTTTCATTTTTGCGTAATTTAGACGACAATTTATTCACCGCACCCTGTATATGCATATATATTTATGTCTATGTATCTTTGTGTCTGTGTTTGTCCCTCTATCATTGCTTGACAACCGATGGTGATGTGTTCATGTCCCCGTAATTTAGCAGTTCGGTTGAAGAGACCGATAGGATACCTACTAGGCTTACAAAGAATAAGTCCTGGGGTCGATTTCTTCGACTAAAATCCTTTGGGGCGGTGCCCCAGCATGACCGCAGTCAAATGTCTGAAAGGTGTAAAAGAATAGAATATATATACGAGGGGAAGTAAAAAATTACCCGCACTTTCGTCATAACATATCTTTATTATTGTCACACTACCTTCTGCGCATGCGTGTTTATAGTTGGTACTAATGTGGTCATGTATTCAAATTTTGAGCCTGATCGCGCTATTTTTGTTTCTGGCTTTACAGTGTGACAGTGTATGCACACGCGCATGTGTGCTCGTGTGCGTGTGTGTGTGTGCGCGCGCGCGCGCGTGAACGGTGCCTTTTAAAATCAGCAAATAGTGTATGTATTATAAGTATATACTTCAGACTAGAGATTTCCATTGTATTTCAGAAGTGACACGAGTTTGCCACATTAATAAACTGCACCTATAGCGAAATGTGGCATCTGTCGCTTCCATGATTATCTCTAGTGTGATTTCATTTGGCCTAGTTCTGAAGAATATTTATTTTATTAACTTAATATTATACATAAAGGGATTTTTTCCGAAAGGTAAAGTTGCAACTTCTAGCATTTAAACAACACACATAAGTTAAGTATATATTATTGACTATATATATTCATTAGGTTGTCCCAGAAGTAATGGCCGATTTCAGAAACATAAATTAATAATAGAAATGTTTTGATTAGTCAAAGTATGAGCCGTGTACATCTATGCATCTCTGCCATTGATCAACAAGATTATTTATGCCTCGTTGATAAAAACTTACTGGCTTTGATGCTAAGAAATCTTTGAAAGTTGATTCAACCGCTGGTTTAGACCTGAAAGTTTTATTACTTAAAACGTGCTTAAAGGCTTAAAAAACGGTTTTCAGTCAGTGAAAGATCAGGAGAATATGGAGGATGTGGTAAAGACTTGTATCCCACGTCTGTGAGTTTCTGCAGCGTCATTCTTGCAACATGTGACTTTGCATTATCGTGGAGCAGAATTGGGCCACGCCTATCTACCAATGCAGGCCTCATTTTTTGCAAATGAGCATGCATTTCATCGAGTTGATTGCAGTAAACCTCTGCTGTAATGCTCTGACTGGATTCTAGAAAGCTGTAATGGAGAACACCAACTGCAGACCACCAGACAGTCACCATAATCTTCTGGTGATGCAACTTTGACTTTGGGAAATGCTTGGGGGACTCATCACGGCCAAGCCATTGACCTGGTCGTTTACGGTTATCATAAAAGATCTACTTTTCGTCACAAGTGACTATTCGGTCAAGAAAAGGATCGTTGGTGTTTCGTAAAAAGAGCTTCGAGCACACTTCAAAACACCGAACTTTTTGATTTTCATTGAGCTCGTGCAGTACCCATTTATCGAACTTTTTCACCTTACCAATCTTCTGCAGGTTGCGTGAAACCTTTGAAATACCGATACCAAGTGCCTGAGACATTTGTCTGACACTCTGACGTGGGTTTTGTTCAACAATTGCTTTCAGTTGTTCATTGCCAACACTGTATGACCGTCCTCTACCTTCCTCATCTTCAAGGCTCTCATCACCACTACAGAATTTCTGAAACCACCTTCGTACTGTGCGATCACTTGTGGACCCCTCTCCTCACGCCCTGTTGACATTGGCAGCAGTTTGGGGGGTGTTGTGCCCAAGCTTGAACTCATGCAAGAAAAGAAGCGAAAGTCCTTTTTTCGTCATGTTCATAATTAAGCTTCAAGAATGTTTTCTGTCGGAAATAAGTAGAAAATTATCAAAGAGCATATATCAATTATCAAGTATGTCGAAATTCACCTACAATATAATTAAAATACTATGATTAAAATTGCGTTTCAAAACACAACACTTAGAGCGGCCACTATTTTCGGAACCTAATATAAACTGGCAAGCTTGCAGAATTATTAGCACTCCGGACAAAATGGTTAGTGGTATTTCATCCGTCTGTACATTCTGAGTTCAATTTCTGCTGAGGTTGACATTCCCTTTCAGCCTTTTGGGGTCGATAAAATAAGTACCAACTGTGCACTGGGATTGATGTAATCAACTTATTCACACCATTGAAATTGCTGGCTTTGTGCCAAAATTTGAAACCAATACATGTATGTGTGTGTGTGTGTGCAATGTATTTATTGCACAGTTTTCTTTTAAATATTATTCATAAAGTATCTGTTATGCTCACTGCTTGGTAGAAGAGATTTGCCCAGAGTATCGCACTGAGATGTGGAACACAGGAGCATGACGGTATAAAATTACCAACTTAACCACACAACCATATTAGTGCAGGAATATAAAATTAGCAATTGCATTTTTCCAATGAATTATTCAACTGACATAGAGCAACATACAAACATTGTCTTTTTTTTCTATAGCAATCGTATTTGTATTGCGGATTCCAGTATTGTGTCGCCTGGTGAGACAATTTAGAAAAGTAGGGGAAATGTGGTATAAAATAAAATAACATATAAACGAATCCATTTCCTAAATTAATAACATTACTAAACATACACACACACACACACACTCACTCACTCACTCACAGAGACAACCACACATATACACATATGCATACATATTCATATATGTTTATGCATTATTTGTTCATGTGTATATATATGTGTGTGTGTGTGTGTGTGTGTGTGTGTGTGTGTGTGTGTGTGTGTGTGTGTGTGTGTGTGTGTGTGTGT
>NC_068987.1:36689028-36694336 GCF_001194135.2 Octopus bimaculoides
ATATATATATATATATATATATATATATATATATATATATATATATATATACACTCACATACACATATATGAAAGTATGTATGTGTTTGTGAGAGAGTTATGTGAAACTTATTAGGTTTTCTTATCTCTTATTTTCCATTGATTTGGTAAGTTAATGCTTTTTATTGAATTACACAGGCCTACTACAACTAACTTTTGTATAGCAAAGGTCTTTCGGATGGCTAATGATTTCACCATGGAAACCAGTTCGTCGGCTCTACAGGGAATCCTATAATGAAATAGCAGTGCCAGGAAAAGAGAAAGATTTTAAGAGAATAGCAATGTGGAGACACGACAATCACCAATTTAAGTACACAGCTTTGTTGATTTAATCACATCTAACATATTGAGTAAAGGGCTTTGAATGATATAACATATCATATCAATTTCGAAGTATATTCATGTGCTATAACAGGCACTACTTTTTGTTATTGGACAAAACATCAAACAATCAGCCACGTAGCTATAATAGACTGCACAGTGATGTCTTTTCCTATAAGCATCTGTAGTATTATACCTTTAGTGTGTGTGCGTTAGCTTCACAGTATTGATATAAATTTCTTCTGAGGTAAAACGTTACCAGTCGGACTAATTCCATATCATATCCAGTGAACTTACATCATATATCTCCATAAAAGATGCTCACTGGCACCTCGCCTAGTCTGCAAAAGTAAAATGCTTATAATAGAAACGATTGTATCAATAATATTGATTTCAAATTTTGGTATAAGGCCAGAAATTTGAGTGGGATGAATGAATTATATCAAACCCATTGCTCAACTAGAACTTATTTTATCGAAACCGAAAGAGAGAAAGACAAAATCAACCTCGGCAGAATTTGAACTCAGAATGTAAGGCTAAGCAGTTTGCCGGGCGCGATAATGATTCTGCCAGCACGCAAGTTTTATTGCATCAAAAATATTAATAATCTTTTTTACTAAAGGGAAAATACCTGCATTTTATGAGGAGGGAGGCAGTCAATTGCATCAACCCCATTGCTTGACTGGTACCGGTTTTATGGACCCAAAATGATAAAGGTTGACCACGGTGGTATTTCAGCATGATTCTGCCAGTTCACAACCTTGAAAGTAATAATTATAACTTTTTCTACTATAGGAACAAAGCCTAAAATTCTGGATGAGAGTGCTAGTCGATTACAACGATCCCAGTATTCAAATGGTACTTAGTCTATCGAGCCTAAAAGGATGAACATAGAAACGTAAAAACGAACGAAATGGTGCTAAGCATTTTATCCGATGTGTTCACGTCTCTGCCAGTATGCCACCTCAATAATAATAATAATAATAATAATAATAATAATAATAATAATAATAATGCCTCTCTGGAAATTGCTCAATGATGTACAGTATGGTTATAAAAGGCTTGATAAAAATATAAATCATCTCATTTACATGGATGATTTAAAGCTTTTTGCAAAGAATGACCAGCAACCACTGGATGCAATTTGGCCTTGATAAATGTGAAAAAGCTACCTTTATCAAAGGAAAAATGACAAACATCCAATGTTAGTTTTGACCAGCAGAATGTCATAAAAGAATTAAAACTAGCAGAGAACTACAAGCACCTAGGGGTATTTGAAGGGGACGGTATCAAACATTCAGTGATAAGGGAAAGGATCAGAAGAGAATGTTATCGCAGGGTAAGGGCAATACTCAAGACAGAGCCGAATGCAAGAAGTAGGATCGAAGCGATCAATACTTTAGCCATACCAGCCGTGACTTACAGTTTTAATATCATTGACTGGTCAATTACTGAAATATGTAATCTTGAAGAAAAATACGAAAATTATTGACAATACATAGAATGCACCACACTAAGGCACATATAGAACAATTATATCTGCCAAGAAAAGAGGGAGGCCGTGGACTTTTACAACTGGAATTAACAATAAAGATTGCCACAATCGGCCCAGACACCTACCTGAAAAACTCTGATGACTGGATGTTAAAACTTGCCTCAAAGCATGAAAACAAGAAAGTATCATACTCAATAACAAAATACGCAAAGTAATATCTAAGTGAATTCCAAATGCAACAAATTTCAGAATTAGACGTACTAGAAACAAGCACAGAAAAAGCTAAGCGCATGAAAACCCGTGTTAAAACAGCTAGGTCCTGGTACTTTGGTATTTTTCTATACCCCTCATACTGATTTTTTCATCCTTTGGGACTGTAAAGTCAATTATCTGATATTTTCTATTCTCTTTACCTATTACTACTAAATCAGACGCGTTTTTGAAGTTTTAGACATTGACACCGGTATTCTTTCTTGAAAAATCATAGTTCTAAACTTCTTTTATATTTTGGTAAAATGTCTGATTTTTCTCCTAGATCAAGCCTTAATACAGCGTTGAGTTCAATATCCAGTATAATAATTTTATGGTCGGTCCCTTTTCGCAATACTGCCTTCAGTTACACTTGATGGCTTCTTTCCAGACCTTTTCAATTCTACACAAAACAATAGTGGCGAATAGTTATCTAAAACAAATATTTAGTAAATAAAATAGCACCAGGACAGACCATTTTTGTGAGGAGAAAAATGTCTTATTTTTACGTATGTAAGAATAGAAACGGAAAGCTGAAGAAATGAAGGAGCGAGTGTGGAAGATACATTGTATGAATACAGTTAGTTGAAGAGTTATCAGGTTCAAGATCAATTTACCTCTTACCTCTCTGACTTAAGCCATAAAATCTCCACATCCTATTCACGTGCACACACACACTACGTTGTGTCGACTTACATATGTAGCTACAGATATTGATATAATGCTGATACTATTATAGGTGTTGCCACTTAGTTATTCAAACATTTCCGGGTTAGTGGTAGTGGAGGTGATCTTTGTATTGGTTTTATTGGTTTTTGGTGATAGGTAGTTAGGAACTGGGGGTGTAAGGGGAATGTTTTTGATGATTGCATTGATATTTTTCTTGATGTCCACCTCAAGTCAATCCTCATTAATCTAAAGTGAAAGAAATGTCTTTCAACTTTTGAAATACACCAAGATACAACATGATCTCATGTTATTGTTTCACATGCGGTTGCTTATCATCTTGTTCCTGCTGTTGTTACTGTCGTTGTTGTTTGTCATGAAGAAGTTGGTAGTTTAATAATGACGGTTGTTGCATTGATTTTGGTGTGCGAGAATGTGTATGTGTGTGTTATTGTGAAGATATAGATTCCTCTTAAAAGGGATGTGTTAACACCCAATTTCCTCCGGTTTAGTCCTATATATCGATGAAATACTTAAGAGTCACGTTTTTCTTATTAGTATTGCTGTCTGTTGTTTAATAATAGGCACAAATATTACGGGGTTCAAGTATATTTTGGTAGATGTTTGTTCCACTTCGATATATATGGGTATATTTTAATACAGTCTATGTTGAAGAAGAAAATGGAGAGCTTCAACAGATAACATCAATTTATTAGCATATTGTCAATTTAGATTTGCCTACAATTGTTTCCATATCCAACTCATTCGAATTACAAACTTACAAATTAAAATTGCATTTTGAAAATTGCGAGTTAAATACTTCTCCTGAGCGAAAAATTGAAGCAAAAGTAAACATATCTTAATTGATTGAGTCTTCTCAACAGACTAAACATATCAACGGTCGTATATTTATGTGTGTATGTGCGTGTTAGTATTTTTGTAGTGACAAACGTAAATAAAAGTTGTGTTTGCAAATTTAAATTTAACTGCCCGTTTAAAAAATCTTACAAGCAAAAACACGTAATATAGAGGTGAGTAAAGTAGATTCAGAGAGAATAAATTATTACATAGGTTGCACGGAAAATTATATAAAGAAAGAAATACCAACCATGAAAGCACATTTAGAAACAGAGACAAATTAACCAGCACGAATTTAGCCAAATTAATATGTGGGTGAAAAGACAAAAATAAATACTATAGCCTAAAATGAGAAATAATCAGCCATACAAAACCCTACGAAATAGGGGATAAACACTGTAATTTATGCATTGATGAAATCTTCCAGATTTTAACCTCTAAGCACAAACTTCTAAATAGTAAACGAGAAAGAGGATTATCTTATACGTCTCTAAAAATACTTTTAAAATATACAATAAAAATAAATTAAAACATAACAAATAATAGAATAAAATATGAATCAATTAATTGATAAATATAATTGGGTAATATATGTTCTTGAATGTAGACCTATGATATTAGTCTAATAATAAATATAATTGCAACACAAATTTTGAGGACGTGGAACGCGAAGCCATATTCAAAGTACACTATAATAAAACCTAACCCGATCACATGATATACCATAAACTCTACCCCAGTTTAATAGAAATTAAATTAATTTAATGAATAACAATTTACCCTTAGTACCAATAATTATGGCTAATTAACTTAGAAAATAATTAATATAAATTATACTATCTTTTCATGTTCTCACAGTTAATAATATCTATTGAAATAAATTTATAGATTAACTTACTGTTAATCATAACAGAAAATAATACATATGCACATTTAACAGTTCATTTGTTTCCAAGCATATTAACACACACACACGCACACAAAAAATAAAAACATACACACTTATAACAGTCTCTTTTGTTTTTGAAACATACGCACACAAAAATATACGAAAGGTGATATGTTTAGTCTGTTGAGAAGACTCAATCAATTAAGATGTAATTACTTTTGTGTCAAGTTTTCGCCCTCACAAAATATTTAACTTGCAATTTTCAGAATGCAATTTTCAAAATACAATTTTAATTTATAAATTTGTAATTTGAGTGAGTAGGATATGGAAGCAATTGTATGCAAATCTAAGTTGACAATATGTTAATAACCTGATGTTATCTGTTAAAACTCTCCATTTTCTTCTTTAACACGCATACACACACACGCATATGTATGTATGTAACTAATATATACATATATATAAACACGCACGCATATATACAGGGTTATATACACACATATACATACATATATATATACGTGAATATATATAAGTATATGTCATATACACATATATACATATATATTCTCTTATTCTTTTACTTGTTTCAGTCATTTGACTTCGGCCATGATGGAGCACCGCCTTTAATCGAGCTAATCGTCACAAGGAATTATTCATTGTAAGCCTAGTATCTATTATATCGATCCCTGTAGCCGAACCGCTATGTTACGAGGACGTAAACACATCAGCATCGGTTGTCAAGCGATAGTGGAGGGTCAAGCACAGACATATATATATATATATATATA
>NC_068987.1:36694684-36696064 GCF_001194135.2 Octopus bimaculoides
CACACACACACACACACACACACACACACACACCGAAAAATAGATAGATAGATAGAGAGAGAGAGAGAGAGAGAGAGAGAGAGATGTTGGAACCCCAGAAAATATATACAAACACAGAAAATATTCACATTAAAAATGTCAACCCACATTCGTTAGATATTGTGACGCAGACACATACACTTTAATGTACACACGAACATATATATAAAGACATGTGTATTCGTGTGCGTGTGTGTGTGAGTCAGTATGTGCATCGTGGTTTGATGTGTGTGCGTCTGTCTATGTATCGTTTTTCAGATTTTATTTATATTTTGATCTTAATCGCCAAGAAGTGGCCTTTTGGATAAAATGGTGTAGTTTTTGAACTTAAAATTTATCCGAGTTTCTCTAAGGATGAAGTTGCAGGCTTTATCCTGAAATTAGTGGTCATAAGAACGAAATTCCGAAACCGTGGTGACCGAGATGCAGGGATATCTGTATATACTTATATATGTGTGCGTGTAAGTAAATATGTATACATATATGTGGTAAATGAAAGTCGGAAGTTGGAATATACGAGAATCTTTATTATTCACAATTGTTTCCACACATTTAGCACCGATTCCTCAAGAGTGGAACACTTAACAACTGGTTCAAGAGCATCTGGCTGTGCAGATGTGTCTCATCGGGTTATAAATAGGTATAATTCGTTAAAATAACAGTTCCGCAATGTATCTTCTCATTTCGTAGAAAAAGATGCCTGAAAACAAAAGATACGTCTTCATTTATATAGATCAAAAATGAAATAACAGATGCAAAAAAGAAACGAACACGCAATACAGTGAGAAAAGTATTAATAATAACCGCTTACAGATATGGACGTATAAACGCCCTCGAGCAAGCTGCATGACGCGCGCACGCTCGCTCATACAAACATACACGAAAATGTAAGCATATGCACACATATGATTTGGTGCACACATGTTCACATAGAGAGTGAAATAGCTACTTGCTGTTTATAAGAATGGGGAAGTTAAAGTTAAACCTCATTCATCCATACCTTAAAGTAAATTATGTTGACAGTTACTCAATTCATTCCCACTGCATTGAGCGAATCTACATTTATATGCATGTAGGCATCTTGAGAGTATTTCAGAAATTCTGTTAATGATCTTCTCATTGGTCCACAGAATACAGAGGGATTCCTTGGAGAAGAGTTATATCTACTTATCAAAAAGAATGTCGAAATAATTGTCGTGATTATTAAAAATTATCGTAAATCCCATCTTCCGTCTTTCATTCACCATATACATAACGAACATTGTGAAAGTGATCGTGCTTTACCAGTAAGCTACCAGGTGTAAACCATTCATTTTATTATCTAATATATATATATATATC
>NC_068987.1:36696074-36696560 GCF_001194135.2 Octopus bimaculoides
ATATATATATCTAGTATATGTAAATTGCAGTATGTGTGTGTATAATAACGTATACATTTCCACAATTCTCATCCGATTTTCTCCAAACTTTACACACATATTACTTATGTCCCAAGAATGGTCATGTACTATGACATTTTTCCCAGAGCTCCCGCGTAAATGGACGTAAATGGACATAGTTTTTTTTTGTATGTAGGGTCTTCCATACTTTTTAATATTTTTATAAAAGTAAAAGGATTTTGTTTACTTATTTATTTCGACTGTCCACGCAGTCAGGAAACCCAGTCAGGTGACCCAGTCAGGAAACAGGATTTGGAAGTTGTCATTTTCTTTTTATGTAGATGAATGTTTAAAAGATTTATCCAAAAAATCTTCTTTTGCTGTTATTTTTGGCAGAACACGTTATGTCTCCGGTAATTTTCTTTCATGTAAATAAATGTATATGTTAATTTAAACCATTTATCCAAATTCGTTGTACGTACATAG
>NC_068987.1:36697677-36700644 GCF_001194135.2 Octopus bimaculoides
ACATATGCTAGGACACAACAACCTCCTAAGCAGACCGGGTGCAGATATGAATAGCATATGGGAACCGGTATTAAGAAAGGATAGGAAAATATTAGATTTATAAGCCCTAAAATTCACTCCATAATTCGATTCCAGGCAGTGACCTGAATAATAATAATAATAATAATAATAATAATAACAACAACAATATCGAAAAATACCTTAAGAACCCTGGAGGGTATATCAGCCGAAACGTGTTAACAATAAACAAGTTGAGGACAAATATCTGTCAGATGTAAATAATGTAAATAATGTACATAATTCCTCATCTCTTAAATATAGAACTATAGAAAGAGTGCTAAAACGTATTTGAAACAATGGAAAACAATCGAAATAACATAATGCAAAGGTAAACAAACATCCTTAAAGTGAAACAATGGCTGGTAAACAAAGGTATTAAATAGAAGAGAGGAAAGGGAACATATCCTTACAAGTAACTCAGAATAGGCAAAGATAAGCTTGCCAAAGTTTAATGCAGCTTTAATGAGATTGAGATTGTTTGGTATTGGATATTCATCGCATACAGTGTTCCTAGTCAATTTAATCACAGTCACAGGGAGACAGTCCTTTCACATTTATAATATTCTCTATTATAGAGGGGGACATGTCTGTAATATGTAAATAATGTAAATATTGTCTTTCTAAAGAATCAACCTTTAAATAAAAGTTTTGATTCTACTAGCGAAAGCTATACGTATCTTTCAGAAAGCTCCATATCAATTTAACCTTATGCAGTATTCGATGTTACTTTATGCGGAAGCTATGTGGGAAGACAGAATAAAGGGGCTTTTGTTAGCTTATAATAGAATCGATAATCACTTGGTACACTAAAACCCATTTTCCTTTTCCAAGGCAGCAGTGCTGACAGGCTAAAGAAACTGAGGACCAAAGGTACTGTGGACTGTTGAAAAATGTTGCCGCAGCTAAAACTGCAACTACTCCAGAGCAGCGTGAAACGAATCGAGTGCGTGCCGCTGGCGCAAGAGCCACAGAAACCCCACAAAAGAGTGCTGTCCGTCGGGCACACAGTACGGCATCCACTTCTGCCATGAGGACTGAAGAAGCCCTAAAACAGAGTGCTTTCCGTCGAGCACGCAACGCCGCATCCATTTCTGCCGCGAGGTTGGCAGATGACGATAACCATCGGATGATGAGACTTCAGTCTAATGTTCACCGGAAGGCTCTTGCTCATGGCTATTGGAAGCCATTGAGTAGTCGATGGGCATCAGCGATGCCCAACTATCATCCTGCCGGGGATTACGCCACTCCTCGAGGAGGATATGTCTGTAATATGTCCATTTTGCAAGACCCTCAAGTAGGTTGGAGAATCCAGTGGCCTACAAGCCATCTCAAACAGAAATGTTCCCTTGCCTGACCTGCAAAACTATCTTCAGCCTTCTTTGCTCCTAGATCAACACCCTGATTCGCAGCAATTTACACAAAAAATTCGCGCTTAAAAGCCTGCTTTTTAGATGACAAATTTCGGTCACAAACCCATTCAAGAAGACTCCTATATGCCAACGTTCAAAATTCAGGGCTAAACCTATCATCGGATAGGTTATTTCTTTCCTGTCAACAACGCTAAACACCGAGTCCTTCAAATTTGCTTCATGGGAGATACTACTGAGAAAACGGCTCACCGAGATCAGGTGGCACCTGGAGCAAAAATTCCTCTTTTGAATGAACTTCAGGAAATGCTCCACACCACCAATCAATACGTGAGGGACTTCAAAATTGCTATACAACACTGACATACAGACGAGCCCAACTTCAAAGTTATCATAGGGAATGAGCGAACCCCTATCGGAGAGCACCAAAGATGCTTTAACCAGTCCCAAAATGACGAAAATGCAGTTCTGCTACCCACTTCACCAATACATCAACATGTTTTTTCATGTCAACTCTTTAGAAGCTCTTTCGACACACCGACGTGGTACAGCGCGGATTGTCGTGGGAATTTTCATCCTCGCGGTGTGGACTGGCCAACATTCTGACTTTGATCTAAATGGCTAAAAACTCGAATGCAATGAAATCAATTCTCCAGTTTTCATCATGCGTCACCGGCGGACATGATCTTTTTCAATCCTTCATGATAGCTCATTAATGACTGTTGTCATATGTAAGAGGACAACTCTAAGTAAGCTTTCTGCTCACAATAAGACTCATGCTGGTTATTTTGAATAAGTACATACGTGTATCCTGTTCACTTTTACCGTCATTGCAACTACACAATTATCTGTCTGCCTTTCAACTCGACATCTTTTCACTGCAAACTGCTAAAGATTCAAAGTAGTATTCGTGAACTGAAGCCAAACTCTTTATGTCTTCATTTTTCGTTACCTGAAGTCAATTTCAGAATGGTCGTACACTGTAAGCACACAACAAATACATTCCTTTAACTTTACTTTTTCAAGTAGGTATTATATTATCATTTTTGAACGTAGCAGCCATATCTCTCACCGAAAAAATAGCTCCGTTTGCTGTTAAATAAAATAAACTCGCAGAGGGGAAGTTTCAATGTCCTCCTTCAATTTCCTTACACCATTTACGTGGCTGAATTTGACAAAAGTTTCGCTTTAAAGTAAAACAACTATATTTTGTAGTCATTATTCGTAATCTACTCCCAAAACACTTCAGTAGCTCTACTTTGCATCACTTGCAAACTTATATGTTCTATGATCATTAAAGTGCAATGACCTCCACAATAATCAGCCTTTAGTTTGGTCTTCTGTTCCTAGATTAGTCGGAAACATTGATAAACCTTCTCGGTAGTTCAATTATTTGGTGAAAAAAATACCGCCAAAGCAACTTAAACCGTCCAAAGAAAGGGTGCATTCATACATACATACATACATACATACACGCACACACACACACACACACACACACACACACACGCACGCACACACACACACACATATATGTATA
>NC_068987.1:36700886-36701968 GCF_001194135.2 Octopus bimaculoides
CGAGCCCGAAAGGGTGAAAGGCAAAGTTTACTCCGGCACCATTTGAACCCAAAACGTGAAGACGGAAGAAATACCCGGCCTGCTAAAGAATCAACCAGCTCGCCGCCTTTATGTGTATATATATATGTATGTCTACATGTGTGTGTGTGTGTGTGTGTGTGTGTGTGTGTTACGTGCACACATAAATGTGTATCCTTATATCTGTACTCACAATTATATTAAATCGCAAGCCAGAAGTATTATAACGTTTGACACACGATGCAAATTTTGATCCAAGATGTAACAGTTCATAGCATCAAACAAGTGAACTATAAAAACCTGTGAATAATTAAATCAAGTCTACTCTTTTCCAGCGTAGCATAAGAGCTTGTCACTTCACTCTTTTCTCAAGTCATTGAACAACCCTGATACACACACACACACACACATGTATGTGTATATTTGTATGTATGTATAGGAGTGTATGTTGTTGTAGTACGTTGAATGTGTATAAGTTGGTGTATACGTGTGTCTTTGTGTTCCGATATTCATTTAAATTCATAGATATTTTTTCTATCTCTTATCTACTTTGACAAGATTTAATTTATCATACTTAACACTGGAATATTCATAAATTTTATACATTTACATACTCACAAAGAGCACACATGCAAGAACACAGGCAAACACGAACATAGCAACGCGCGCGCACACACACATCCATTTACAAACACACACACGAGCGCAATTTTATATATATACTTTCTCGTACAATGCCTGAATATAGGTATGCTTATGTGCGTATATAAATGCATGAATATTCTCAACGCCTGATTCCCCTTTTTACATTTCTCAATTTCCTTTACATGTTTCTATCCATTCACATTTATACCAATCGCAAAATATATCTACTTCTATCGAACTTAAAGTACATATATGTATAATATATATATTTAGATATATGAGTGTGGTGTATGCGCTAGTGTGTGTGTGTTTGTGTGTACTTGTGGGAGATAACGGATGTGCGTGGAATCAAACATATATACATATACACGCAAACACACACACATACACGCATAGTATACATTTATATATATATATAT
>NC_068987.1:36702646-36709919 GCF_001194135.2 Octopus bimaculoides
TATATATATATGTACGTGTATGTAAATATGTAAGTAGGTACGTGTGTACATATGTATAATAGAAATTTGCACTTGGCACTACTAAGTTTTAAGACAAAGAACTCGGTAAAGGAAATCATAAATAGAATATATGTATGTGCACGTACGTGTATGTGCGTATGTATGTATGCGTGTGAACGCATTTAATCGTATGAATGCATACACGACAACGAACAGTACGAATGTGTACAAAATATGGTTTTCAGTTTTTGGCGGGGGTGGGCTATCTTTTAGGCACCGTAGGGTTTGAGGCAAAGATGTAGCGTTTCTTCAGTTCTTAACTCAGCAGTGTTGTGTATATAGTTTTTTAAAGGCGTTTCCATTCAGTCTGATGTTACTGGGATTTTAGGAGTGTCTGTTGCGTGACACGAGAGAGATTCCTTTATGCATTTCCTTCTCGGGATCATGACACACTGAGAAATTGTTTTTGACAATCGAATGCTAGAAAGAACGATATAAAGCGACCTGTGGCGATTATGCGCACATATTCTAGAGATTACCATGCGACCAATTTCTGCACAGAACGGTGAACTCGCAAGTCAAGTTAGGGCATAAACTCAACGAGAGAAAAGCATTTGGGCCTACTTGAAGCGAGATAAACAGCGCTGTGGCATTCATTATTATAGAGTTAACTTGTATCTGAGTGAGTTCATGTGACACCGCAGAAACGAAAAATGTAATCTGTTCCAAAATCCCTTTGAGTACAATAGGAGAATTTCATTGATGATGACTTGTTTTCGTCTGATTTAATCGAAAAGCTGCTTCAGATTGCATAATATTTTCATTACATTTCATTGAATGCTTTCATCTTCGTAATAACATTCGTTCTATTTCATTAAACTTTTTCAGATGCGCTAGGCTGAGCACCTTAGTAGGACGAAGAATTTCAGGTTACTGAAGCAGTTTTAGGCATGCTGTCAAAAGCAACTTAGTGTGGATGCTGAAGACTGGCAGCAGATGAGGGAAAACCGAGTGCATTCTGCCTCTTAGACATAATAATAACAGAAATATAACAAATGGAATAGCGAGGGGAACTGTGGTAGGACCCGGAGTAACCATGTTAGTAATGAGCAAGTGATTTAACTTGTAATCGTTTAACTGTATCGGGGTTTTGTACTTTTGCCCTCCTGTATGTCAAAGAGGCAGAATGCACTCAGGAACGTGTAGACGTTTACTTGTTCGTCTAGTATTACCACCACTTGGAAGTATGCTGGCTATTTAAGATATCAATTTAGCATTAGATTTCGAAGGTAATTTCCACTGTTATTCACCTCACCTGTCAGTAGTCTCCCCTTAACTATAAAAAATGTATTGCCGTATTGGTTGCTAGTATTTATCTTATTTTTATTTTTATTTTTATGTTATTTTAAGTTATGTTGAGACGGTGTAGAAGATCATAAGCGGCCTCGTGCCACTTATGGCATAGTCTTCTCCCCCATACCTTTTACTTACTGGTTTATTTTCTTCTTTATTTACATCTACCCCTGTAACGGTCTTAACTTGCCCTTAGTTTAAATATAACTGAGCAGTTGTAGAGATGGCTGGACTTAGGTTGATTCCATTATGAACAACAGGTGGTTGGTCTCTAGAATATTTCAGTAAGTACACCATTATATAAACTCTACGGGTTTGGTTTTGGATACATATTAATTAACTGTATTTACGAAATCATAAGTACTAATTTTTTTCTAGACATATTGGCGATTCCTGTTTTACTTTAGCGCTAGTTTTATTCTACTACTATTCATACTCCTTGGTACCCCTTTATAAAGAGATTACCCATAAATTATTTCTCCAGTTATTTCATTTTCTAGTTCACTTTTTTGCCTATCGACTTCAAGCGTCGCACTGCAAAATCGTATGATTCTAATATATTGAGACTTCTGGCCTCATCTCGAGGCCTTGTTTTATCCTCTTCCCTTCGTTTATTTTATTTTATGTATTTTTATTCACTCTGATGAAGCTCCATGTACTAGATCGAATGTGCTATAACGATGGCGAATATTATTTACGAAATTTTTTTTGTAAGCACCGAGGGACATTGGTAGCCGAAACGGCCGTAAGAAATGTTATGTAATGTTATGTTATGTTTTGTATAAAAAAATAATTAACCAATTTTGGTCAATTTGTTTGCTTGTTGATCAAAAGATTTCTCCATTTTCTGCTTATTTAAATTTGATTCCTGATAAACTTCTGTTTATTCTGTTATTACATGTACGCTATGAGTATAGTGTGCTTGCACACCTATACCCAGGGATAACAGGTGAATGATACGGGTACTACGAACGGATATTTTATCCTTTAGATGGTTATTCCAACCGCTAACTCTGCTATATATAATCACAAGGTCTTGAGTTTATTTGTCTGCGAAGAATTTCAAGGTAATGTCATTTTCTATACGTCTTGAGCCTACCCATACCTCGTGAGTAAAACTGGGTTGACGGAATTGTACAGAAGCCAGTCAAGTTTTGTATACCTGTAATTCGAAACAGCTACAGCCTTGCCGTGCACTGTGTCTCGCTGCTTCTGCTCGAGAACTATCACCACTAGACACATACACACACACATACGGACACATACACATACATACACACACACACGCGTGCATACGCACAGGCACCCACACATATATTCCTTTACATGTTTCAGTCATTTGACTGCGGCGATTCTGGAGCACTGCCTTAAAGGGTTTTAATTGAAGAAATCTTACCAGGACATATTCTTCGTAACCCTAGTACTTATTTTATCGATCTCTTTTGCCAAACCACCAAATTTCGGGGATATAAACACGCCAACATCGGTTGTCAAACGATGGTGGGGGAACAAACACATACACAAAGACAAACACACATAAATCTATATGCATATATTTTTATACGACGAGCTTCTTTCAGTTTCCGTCTACCAAATCCACTCACAAAGCTTTAATCGGTCCCGTGACTATAGTAGAAGACACTCGCCCCAGGTGTCATACAGTGGGACTGAACCCGAAACCATGTGGTTGCAAAGCAAGCTTCTTACCACACAACCACACTTAATATACATACAAATGAATGTATGTATGACAGTTTCACGCGCGCGTCCTTATGTGTGTGGGAAAGTAAATATTTATATCAATGTATGTATACAGATTCACATTCTTTCCATATGTTTCAGTTACAATTTGCTGTTCAGCATTTTATTGTACTCCCTCTTTTACTGCTTCATTACACCTGTTCAGTTTTACGTTCAAATTCCACCTAGATTGATATTCTTCCAGTAAAATATTGGATTAATCCATGAATTACTTCTACCAAAGTGGAGGCGCAATGGCCCAGTTGTTAGTGCAACGGACTCGCGGTCATAGGATCGCGGTTTCGATTCCCAGATCGGGCGTCGTGAGTGTTTATTGAGTGAAAACACTTAAAGCTCCACGAGGTTCCGGCAGGGGATGGTGGCGAACCCTGCTGTACTCTTTCACCACAACTTTCTCTCACTCTTACTTCCTGTTTCTGTTGTGCCTGTAATTCAAAGGGTTAGCCTTGTCATACTGTGTCACGCTGAATATCCCCGGAACTACGTTAAGGGTACACGTGTCTGTGGAGTGCTCAGCCACTTGCACGTTAATTTCACGAGAAGCCTGTTCCGTTGATCGGATCAACTGTAACCCTCGACGTCGTAAGCGACGGAGTGCCAACAACTTCTACCAAACCATCTTTTCATTTTGCTCCAGTCCTAGAAATAATAACACAACGATGTCTTATTCTTATTTAATTATTGCAAGAACATGTTAAAGTAACCAGGTTTTGTATGGGGTTTTTTTTTTACACAATACTATTCTTTTTTCTTGGGAAGGCATTCTATCTTTATTTTTTCATACAAACAAGCGTTCTGGTAAGTTTTAACTTCTGTCACTTGGGAGATTCCCAGGCATAGCATTTTATAACTGGTATATTATTAAGCAAAAGTTGGATGAGACGTTTCACATCTCTTAATTGAAATGAAATATATTTGTAGTATGGTACTGTAGCTGGGAAAACATGCGGTTTCTTTTTCTTCTCTTAAGAGACATCTGTCTGAAGCAAAAAGGAAATATTGAAGTAGATTACCCAATGTCATTGCAATGAACACAGCAGCAGGGGGAAGCAGCAGCAACAGTAGTAGTAGTAGTAGTAGTAGTAGTAGTAGTAGTAGTAGTAGTAGTCGCTGCCGCAACAGCAGCAGTAGCATCGTGCTCGATGAAAAGGTAACACAACTTCAGTGACAAGAAAATCAGACAATTATAAAATATGTGTTACTTTCTAATGTGTCATGTTTCAGTTTTCTAAAGTCATAAATATGTCTGGTTTTAGCAAAATGGATGGCAATTTTTAGCTGGTCAACACTAAGGCCACAAAGAATTTTATTCTAGTTGCTCATTTTGCTTCCCTGTAAAAGAATATTCACTCAAGTTTTAGTACTAAAGAATATAGAAGGGACGAACGGTGCAACAAATTTTAGAATAATCTTCCCTGTAAAGTTTGTGTTGTTTATGTATAGAATCACTATCGACACACAGCAAGTAGGAGGTTTAAACGGACATAAGAGAGTTTTGTGCTTTGTGAACATGTCATTACAACAATTACATCTATGCAATTGCAACAATGATAATAGTTAAGGGCTACAGTTGTCAGCTGTTCTTTCACATGGGATTGTTCCTTGTTCTGATTTGTAGTTATAGAAATATCCATTCGGACAAGCTATCACATGTTCACTTTCACCATAGCAGTATAAGTAATGAGTGCAATTTCCTCTAATAGCTGCATGATCAAAGTCTGTTCCTCCGGCAATACAAGAGCATTCGAAGAAACAATCTGAAAATAAAAGAAAACAGAAAATGAAATAATTTGGATTCATTGAAGAAGCAAAAATTATCTAAGTTTAACATCAAACTTTAAAAAAAGTTTGTCGATTCAAGTATTACGCTTATCAGGATTTTCAAATTTCAATTACCACGATTGTTCATGAGATACAGTGATATCTATAACATCAGATATTTTTAAAGTTCTAATTCTTTAAAATGTGTAGAGCTTTTGTAGATATAATCTAGTGTTTACAGAAATAATAGATAAAGAAGTAAGAACTTATATTCTAAAAGAGAAACTATGATATACAAATGCATATGGAAGTGAAGCTCAGTGCAGGAGACTTCATGAATTTTGTAAATGAATGAGGATTTTTTTTTATTATTAGTTAGTATTGTCCTATTTAAAAACACCACTATAGGAATATAGATCAGAAGATTAGGGTTACTATTACATCGTTTGGGTTTAGATATATTATATAAAAACAGCCTATTTACTCTACATGATGGCGGGGCAACGCTCTTCCACTAATCAACGCTCTTAATACTTCCATTCTCCTACCTCACTGCAAACAGATAAATAAGATACTTACAACTAAATGCTGGAGACCACAAAATGCTGGAGTCACTAAAACAACAGACTTATGCAACAGACAATTTAAAGTAAACCCATTAATAAAGGACACTTTCTACCAGATGAATTTTCTTATTACATGCAAAGTAAACATGAAGTTCGTGGTATGTGACACAACCGCAACTCAACAATATACTATCCAAACAGCAATGAAGATTTCTCTTATGCCTATAACACAAATATTCATTTACTTTTTATCTTACAGTTGTGACTTGACAGAAACAATACACATTGCTAAATACTCCACAGTTTAATATTTTTCCCTAAATCTTGTGTAAAAGAATCAAACTGTTATGGCCTTTGTCTTTCACCTTTTCAAATTCGATAAAACAAAGCATTAACATACAACCACATATAAACTGTCCTATAATTAATTTTTAATTACGAACGTAATTTACAAGTGATTTGCCGAAAGTATGATGAGTGACAGAAATTATCAATAGGTGAAATATAATTATCACAACCAAGTTGCCTACAAATTGAATTTGATTTTCACCGATTATTTTATTACAACTTGAATGATATGTTCCAACATTAATTAGCACACCTAAAGGGTTAAACAGACTTAACATTTTACTTCATTCAAATATAAAAATAATTTTAAAACAAAATTAATTTGATTTTGTAGTGGTAATGAAATATTGTTTAATCAAACATATTAGGTGCATCGCTTTTGTTCATAGCATACACAAGGCGCAGACATAGCTGTTTGATTAAGAAGCTACCTTTACATCCACGTAGATTCGGATTCAATCCCACTATGCGACACCTCGGGAAACTGGCTTTCACTATAGTGCTGGGTCTACCAATGCTTTGTTAGTGAATGTGATAGTCGTAAATTGCATGGAAGCTTGTAATGTGTGTGTGTATGTGTGTGCGTGTGTGTGTGTGCGTGCGCCTGTGCGTATGTGTTTTTTTGTCCTCTTCCTCCACAACCGCTTGACACTTGCTGCTGGTTTCCTTATATTCGTGTAATTTGGAATAGAGTCCAATAGAATTAGTACTAAACTTTAAAAAATAAATAGGCGTAGGAGCGGCTGTGTGGTAAGTAGCATGCTTACGATCCGCATGGTTCCGGGTTCAGTCCCACTGCGTGGCACCTTGGGCAAGTGTCTTCTACTATAGCCTCGGGCCGACCAAAGCCTTGTGAGTGGATTTGGTAGACGGAAACTGAAAGAAGCTCGTCGTATATATGTATGTGTGTGTATGTGTCTGTGTTTATCCCCCCAACATCGCTTGACAACCGATGGTGGTGTGTTTACGTCCCCGTAACTTAGTGGTTCGACAAAAGAGACCGATAGAATAAATACTAGGCTTACGAAGAATAAATCCTGGGTTTGATTAGCTCGACTAAAAAGGCGGTGCTCCAGCATGGCCACAATCAAATGACTGAAACAAGTAAAAAAAAAAGTGTGGAGTCGATTTGTTCGACTAAACTTTTCAAGGAGGTGTCCCAGCTAGTTTCCAGTCCATTGATACATCCATATGTATAAGGGATAAACTACTTTTGCGAGCCATAGGTTCATTAGGCCAGTTTCCTGCATTTTCTGGCAAGTATATTGCTCCCGCCCCGGAGAGGACACCAGTGCGTCACAGTATTACTCATCTTTGGCAGCTAAGCGGACTGGAGCATCGTAAAATGTGGTGTTTAACACAAGAACACAAGCCATCGCCTGGTCCAGGTATTGAAACCAGTCTTGCGATCATGAGTGCAACACCCTAACCCCTCAGCGAATCGGGTATGTATGTATGTATATATATATATGTATATATATATA
>NC_068987.1:36710193-36718342 GCF_001194135.2 Octopus bimaculoides
ATATTGATAGGAAGGACAACAAAAGAAAGAAAGAGACCTCGATATTATGGAAATAGAGGAATTTATCTGTAAATAATATGTGACACGAATAATATATATATATATAGGGTGTCGTCTAAACCACGCAAAAATGAAGGTAACACTCATATTTCATTTTAACAGATATATCTATCAAAATTACATAAAAGAATCTTGAATTACTAAAGAGTAAGTTTATTCAATAAAATTGCCATTGGCTTCAACCACGGCCTCCAGACGACTTCGGAATCTCCTGCAACTCTTCTTGACGGTCTCCTTGTTTAAGTTGGTGAATGCTGCCATAATCTTCTGCCTTCAGTTCATCAGTTACAAGGAGTTTTGTGGGTCTCTTGCTCAACTGCACTCCACACATAATAATCAAGGGGGTTGCAGGCTGGGGAGTAAGGTGGCCAGATGTTAGGGGTGATGTAGTTGCAGAAATTGTCTCACAGCCATGACTGGGTTCTCTTTCAGGCATTTAATGTAGGCTTCCATCTTGAGTCTGAGGTCGTGTGGGAAGATGCATGTAGGCATAACGTCGCCATCACTAGTGATCACTCCAAACACCATGATATTGATTGGATGTTGTATTTTTATCACTCTCGGTATATGTTTTGGGGACACGGCAAGCCAATAGTTATTCTGTGTGATTACCATCTGTTCGTACTGGAGCTTCCGGTGGGAATACCAAGCAGTACAGCATGCCATTTCCAAATTTCTAGCAGAATGAACTGCGTAATGGTGGTGTTTTTTTTTTTCACAGACGGTACCCAACTGACCCTACTATATTGTGTAGTCGACAAAATCAAAAACAAACAACGCGCATGCGCGAAATAAAAAATATAAAATGGCGACAATTTACCCATGGCAGCTGTATGTACGTATATATATACACATGCGTACATACACACATACATATATGTGTGTGTGTGTATCTTATCTCTTAATATTGGTTTCAAATTTTGGCACAAGGCCAGCAGTTTCGAGGGAGCGGGTGGAAATCGATTACATCAACTCCAATCCTCAATTGATACGTATTTTACCGACCCCGAAAGGATGGAAGGCAAGGTCGACTCCGGCGGAATATTTGAATTCAGAGTGTAAAGACGGATTTAATGCTGCTAAACATTTTACCCGGCGTGCTAACGATTCTGCCAGCTCACCGCTCTCCTAATATTAAATGACCATAGTCCATGAGAAAATCTAATTTACTAATTTATATTCCAATAGTAACTTTACTAAATCGTTCTATTAATTTGATGTCCATTTAATTTCAACGGTATTTATTATCTTATAGTGGTTTCCTCCGTAGAAAACAGCAATATCCATGTCCTCCTTTAAGGTGTTTTATCGATCAATTTGATCCCAGTATTTTGTCTGGGATGCATCTTTCGATCCCGGAATAAAAGATAGGATGTCTGAGTGAAGGAGATGACAAGAGGATCAAAATGCCACGACGTAATTTCGCTCAATGTACCAATTTTCTTTTCTTTCACGTTGATACATGCAAAAATATGTGTATCAATGATCGATTCGTTTTTAAAATTTCTGTATCTCACTACACGGCGCTTTGAGTGTGTACGATCTCCGTATATTGAGTATAACTGTAATAGTAAGTTACAACATTGACAAGAATTCTGTTATGCTGATTCGGCATAAGAATTAAGTAAACCGTATAAGTCACGGGGAATTATGCAGCTACTGACACATCGATTTAACTATTAAGCAGTTCAAATTGTCGAAGACTCATCATGAAATCCGACAGAGGATCTATCACCCCCTTGTATATACACATACACACATTTGGTCAGCTCTAGCACCGTTTTTGTTTCCCTAATTTCAATCACAGTCTTATATTTTTATTCCAGCAGAGAATACAATAGAAGAAACAATTCCTCCTCGTATTACAGAGTGGAATCGAATCCGAGATCATGTTGTTATGAAGCGAATCAAAAGGAAACTAAATACAGAGCCATGCATGTACAGTGTATTATACAAGTATATACATGCAAAATGGTGAGATCAAATGTATCTATTGTACATGTTATGTTTGAATTATTTAAATGATGTAAAATTTCTTTACAATATTCATGTTATTAATTTTGTAATGAATATGAAAACAAGAAAAATATTTGCATTTATTGTTGTCGTCTTCTATAATTTTAGTAAAAATTCTAATAAATATATATTTGCCAAAGGTTTTACGGGTTTTTCATTGTAAAAATTATAATACTCTCTTTTATTGGACCTCTTATACATTGAAGTAATCCAGTGTATATAAAGCGTTTCTTTATAACGTCGAAGTTATTAATATTAAATTTGTATTTTATTGTGGCTATTTCGTATTTTATTGCATATTTTTTTTAATATTTACTTATGAATATATCTCATTTATATACAAGCATCTATCGTTTGTTTTTTTTTTTACTTTTAGTTTCAAACGTACATTATTATATATATTCAAACACTATATTCTTGTTTTCTGTGTCTTTTGTCTATGTTGTAAGAACCCTTTTTAATATTTAATAATATTTTAATATTTGATATTTCAAAACATGTAATAAATATTTTCTATTTTGTTTTATATATTAGAGTTTCTATATAATATATTGCAGTAATATTTTAATATACGAGGAGAATATTTCTAATATTCTGTTAATGTTTGTAATTTAGTTTTCTGATCCATTTTGAAATTTATATAAGCGATCATCAATTGAATGTTTTCCCTCTTCACATAATTTGAAACATTAATTAGAGTATTTTAAACCTGCATTTCCTTTATATATATATATATATATATATATATATATATATAAAATCTTTCAATTATATGCTTATGGTCAGTTTTTATTTAGATATAAAGTAATTATTTTACTTTTCTTTATAATACATTATATATAATTAGAACAACTTTTAAAGTGTTTGGCCAACTTGGAAACTTGAAATTATTTTCAATAAATGAGTTGTAATGTATTCTACTAAGATAAGTATCAAATTAAATTTCTTTGCTCTTCATATTATATGATATATAGCATTCCTTTTGATCGAGTTTTCTGTATTTTGTATAGTTTATTTATTATGTCTGACGAACCTCATAGAATTATAAATAAAAATTGTTCTTAAGGAGAGCTACTACAACTATGAGCATTCAGCAAAAAGAAGCTTTTTTATCAGGAATTAAGTGACTTTTAAGTGGATTTTAGTGTGAGACACAGAAGGCAGCGGAGTGGCAAGATAAACAGAGTAGATTTTTTTGTTGTGTTAGACATATCTTATTACATCAGGAAGTGAGAAGCCGTTGCTGTGTTGCTGGTGGATCAGAGAAAATTACCAGTTAACCTAAAGGATACTGGATGTATCATGTAGCTTTTTGAAGGTTTAATGAAATCGGTTAGATGATTTCGTTAAACACGATATTACGGGATTGTATGTGAATCAACAGTGCGCTCCCAGATCTTTAAAATCAGTCGAATTTCAGTTGTAACAGAACATTTTAGAGAAGAGGCGAATGTGTTTTTAGCAGGGAAGTGAAGTCTTATTTTGTGGATTATACTTTTGGCTAAGTATGTAGTTATGATGATATTGATTAATTAGTTAAGTTTCCGTAGTCTATCGCCAAAGTGACAACTCCCATTTTCTCTCTCTTCTTCATTGTTATTCAAAGGACAAACGCCTAACAAGTTAGATGCTTCACTCCTCACAATAATTTAATTTATTGAACTCATCTACAGATTCATTTATCATTTTTAAAAACTGGCGAGCTGTTTTATTACTTAATGTTGATACGGAGTTGTAACTTTATATGTGTATGCATCTTGGTGCCCATGAATCTCATTGATTGTCTACACCGGCTTTATGCTTTATTTTATCAACGAATAGTGCATGGTGATAAGAAGCTTGCTTCTCAACCACATAGTTCCGGGTTCATTCCCATTGCGTGGCACCTTGGTTAAGTGTCTTCTACTATAGCTTCGAGACAACCAAAGCCTTACGGAAACTGAAAGAAGCTCATCGTGTGTGTGTGTGTGTGTGTCTTTGTGCTGTGTTTATCCCCCCACACTGCTTGACAACCGGTGCTGGTGTGTTTACGTCCCCGTAACGTAATGATTCGGCAAAAAAGAACGTGAGAATAAGTACCAGGCTTTAAAAAAATTAATACTGGAGTCAATTCAATCGTCTAAAAATTCTTCACCGTCTCATCATGACCGTAACCTAATGATTGAAACAAATAAAAGATAACCGATAAAGATATGTTTGAATGATACCTTAGTCGAAACGTTGAAGATTGGCTAAGTAGAAAGTGGTTAACTGCAAAACTGAGATGATCATTAGTTTATTAAGTAATGGGGGAGAATCGAACCTTTATATTTCTCACACTTTACACAATATAAATTGAAGTAAGTTCTTTGATAAACGTTCCAGTATTTCGAGCAAAGAAATAAGAAATAGCCGGAGAAGAGAAGTGCGTTACTTTCAAATTTCCTGTAGAAACATTTTCAAAAATGTAATTTGTGCTGCTTAAATTCTTTTTACTTCCAATCATTAAAGTGATTCTCATTTACACAGAAGTAGACCCACTTATCTTAAAAGCAAAACTGAGAAATATGTACAAAAGGTCAGTAAAAAACACTGAAACAAATAATTACCACTTCTCAGCGATACCAGAGAGCAAATAGACACATCTCACATTGAAGGGACGCTTACGTATCAATGGTCGCATAGCTAGCAGATGATACAGTTGTTGTTGTTGTTGTAGCTGTTGTTGTTTAACTGTATGTTAGACATGATTGTGCTAGTCAAAGATCGGAGGATGTTTCAACAGTAAGCATTCAGGATATTTTGAAATTTAAAGCAGTTATTTCTTTCCATTTTGAATAGTTCTGGATTCTTTAAGAAATTTTGGTCGTTACTTCTAGCAAGCACATCCCATATTCTCTGCATGTTGCAGTCAAAAGCTGTGGGGACCGTTGGAAGGTGTCGGAACATGTGTTGGAACTAGGACTGGAAATTCTAACCGGGAAATTGTGTTTTATTCGTTTGTAAAAAATAAAACGAGAGAGTAGTGTGTAAGATGGGAGAAGGTTGTGAAATAGATGAAACAGATGAAGGAGGTTTGTTAAACATTAAATACATGATGGTTTTGAAACATGAAACGTGATAGCAAAGGTTTGCGGAAGAGATGAAACAGATTAAGAGAGAGATTTGAGGAACAGATGAAACGAAGTTAAAGACTTGAAAGCTAGCCCATTAAAGCGAGTTAGTCCTCTTCAGCTTTGCACGCGCTTCAAGAATCAATTTACTTTTATATACTTTAGATAAACAATAGAATTTACTAGTTTTGTGTTTAGAACTTGTATGATAATGTGTGGATTAATCTATGTATTAACAAAATGTACACAGAGGTAAATTAGTTATTGAAGTATGAGAATATATATGGAGTAGTGACGCGAATATAACCACGTCAAATTATCTAAATTTGAGGCCCATTGCAGGCCTGACATGTGAGATACAACACTTAAGTAATTTTCTAGACACTTCCTGAAACATGCACATCTTTCCTGAAACATGCACATATTATTATGAGAGATGATCTTGATACACTGAAACATCTACGAAACACTGAGAACGAAAATACCTATATATAGTGTGTGATATTACCATACCTGTGATGATATATGTTAATATCACACACAATTACAAAATCCAAACAATGAAATGCTGATTAGATTCGTTTACTGATGAACTATGAACTAATAAACAGTGTTGGTGTGAAATTACTAGAGATATGCTTCAGTATCTTTATGATCAGTGAGATAGCTATCGACAAAAGTTAGTCACGACTATGAATAGCAAAGCCGCATCAACTTACACGAATTAGTTTTGGGATATCATAAATTAAGGATCCTCACAAACGTGGAAATAGTTTCAATAGTTATTTGAAAGGAAATTTACAATCTTCTTTACATTGATATAGAAAACAAATGTCTAATAAGACTTGGTAACGGGTAACATGGTTTCACTTAATGCGTGTAAGATACCTATCTAGTCGCCAACAGAAATTCACATCCTCTCAGCCCTTCAACCATTCTGTTATGGAAATATCAAAGATGTAACAATTAGATAGAGAGAAAGTTGCGGCAACATCTGGTTAGAACTCTTCTTTAGCTGAGGTGACTGAAGCAACTGGCAAAGAAGTGCCGCGCGTATGGCACATCTTTCTTCCCAGTTCAAGAATCAGACCCATTGGCATATGATCGTAAGACCAACACCCTAACCACTGGGCCACTCCACTCGAGATAAAAGGAAATAATAAATTAGAAATGTGTGTGAGTGTGTATGTGTGTGCGTGTGTGTGTATGAATATAATCACAATAAAGATATTAACTCAAAACAATATATCCTTTTTACTTAGTCCACCCAAGCATTTTCGAGTCAACAGCTCATATAACTTAGCAAACCGAATTTGCACAATAGTCTCAAATCATTTAACGAGATTATAGATTAGAAATTACCCCTTGAATTTAATCAATATTGAGTTCGAAGTGTGAAACAAATATATACTCAGGAACTTCTTGAGGCAAAATAATGAATATGGAAAAGAAGTTATGCTGTCATCAAAACTTATGTTACTTTGGAGCCAATAGGTAAAAAAGTTAAAAGGAAACATCCAACCATTAAGAGAAAGACACGAGTAAAATCTATGAAAATGATAAGCATGCATATGCAAGCTGTATACAAAATCTATTACTGTAAGACACAGTAAAAGCAGCCGACCGAATTGTGTATCATTTATTAAAACTTTCTCAATTCTACATATAAATAGATTCTCTTAACAAAATAAAGGGATAATTTTTCGAAAATTTAATATATATTTTAACATGCGAAGTTTAACTTGTCTGACATTCTATAGAAATATGAAATTAAGCTGCCAACAAATTAAACATTCTTACACGAGAAAATGCCCTGTAGATAATTGTGAGGAATCAGTATTGACGAAATTGACTATTTTCTTCCTATACTAATATGGAGATTCAACAAAAGAACAATAACGATGAAACATGAAAAATGCAATTTATTAATAAATATCGGGCGAAATTAAATGCATTTTTAATTACCCAGCATTTCAATACTCTCGATATAATTGGTATTCCGTAGTAATGGAAACATCACTTAGAAGTGTCTATGAGAAAAATCTGTGAGTGAATTTTTTTATATCTATATATTGTGAAATATATAAATGCCATTTTACTTTGAAATTAGGTAAAATATTTAGTGACACTGGAGATATCAATTCAAGGTGAAACTGGAAATAAGAAATCTATGACTATATTTATTATGCATTGTATTTCGAAATTATTCAGAAACATTTCATGCTACTACATTTTGTAATTAGTTAAAATTTTTGGTGTATGTGTGTGTGTGTGTGTATGTGTGAGAGAGAGAGAGAGAGAGAGAGAGAGAGAGAGAGAGAGAGAGAGTGTGTGTGTGGGGGGGGTGTAGACATATAAAGTAAGTGCCCATCAATGTGTATCAAATGATAGCAATAGAAATGTTTAAAAACTTTTAATGGAAGGTATCTTACATGAGAACAACATAAGCTGAAGCAAATTATGCTCAACAGGAACCACCTAAATATAGTAATATAATACAGCAACAAGAGAAATACCCTGAGGAAACAACTGAATTTATAATAAAAACTACTTAACAGATATTTTCCATTTCTATTTTCAGAATCATTGTTAACTGTAAAAGCTATCAAAGGAAGAATTCCTTGAAGAAATTAGTTTCGACGCGAAGCCAACTCCAAACTGTTGTAATGTCTATAGGTGTGTGAGTAAATATTTTGTATCGGGGAATGGTTTGTATAGACCAAATTAAGCCGACCTCTTAAAAACGGTGTTGAAAATTCGTGATGCTGATGTAAATATTGATAGTATCAAGTATGCAGAGTGCATACGTTGCCACTGATGTTGTGTTGTGCACTTGGAAAGATACTGTTTTAAATAATCTGAAAATTGACCTGAATGCTAAGGATTTCAACTCTTTAATTGATCTTAAGTAAAAAGAAAGCGAAAATCTGGTACTTTAGATGTGAGACACATTAATCTATATCATATATATGTGTGTGTGT
>NC_068987.1:36718629-36721806 GCF_001194135.2 Octopus bimaculoides
CTCACCTACCACCCCTCCACCCTGCCCCAGCAATGCATCATTTCCCGAGCCTTCCAGCAACTCCAGTACCACCCCTCCATCTCGAAATCTTCTCTAAACTACCCATTCCCTCTTTCAGACGAGCCCATATCCAGCGTCACCTCCTGCTCTACAGTTTCATCCGTAACCACCATCTTTCAATCTGGCTCATTTGCTTGTTCCCGCCCACGCTGCCGCACTTGTCCCTACCTCTCCAGCACCACCATCCTGACGGGCGCCCATCATCGTCCCTATCATATCACCGACTCCTTTACCTGCACTTCTAGTAACGTCATTTACTGCATCTCCTGCTCTTTCTGCCCTTCTCTGTACATTGGTCAAACGGGATGCCGATTGGCTGACCGGTTCGCGGAGCAACTCCAAGACGTCAACCTCGACAATGACACCTCGGTCTCGCGCCATCTCCGCACTACCGGTCATTCATTACAACACTTGTCTGTGTTCGGATTGTCCTTGCATCTGGACTCCCACCTCACGTGAGCAGGAATTAGTCTTCTCTCGTCGCTCTTTTGCGCCACATAGGTTCAACTCCCCCCTTCTCTTCATCTGACACCTACTTCCTCTCTTCTCTCCTACCCATCTCTCCTCTCCTCTCTTCCTCCAACACCTACTTCCTATCCTCACTCCTACTCACCTTCTTTCATGCTTGATACCCCCTCCACCCACAACCATATACCCCACACACCAACCCCACACCACTCAACACACACTACCACTGACCACTCCCAACATCTACACCATACACCATCATCTCCATACCCACATATTACAGACGCATACACTTACACACGCATACATCCACACGTCAGAGTCACTAGTCCCTATCCACACAGACACACATTCTCACATACACACGGACGCACGCGTACCTTACTTTTGGGATCACCAATACTTTTTTATATCCCCTTCTTCCTACCTCTCCTATCAAGCCTATTTTTTCCCAACCAGTCACAATTCTTGATCGCTAAATCTGTTTATTTTCCTTATTCCTTTCTATTGAAGAGCGTAGGCTCGAAACGTAAAAGATTTTCTCACTTTCCCGAGCGTCAAACTTGTTTTCATACACTTGTCTTCAGCTATATATATATATATATATATATATATATATACGTAAATGTCGAACAATGAAAACGAGTGCTCAACACCGCATTGGTGGATATAATTTCTTTATTTGTGAATTAAGGCTACCATTCGTTTCATGTTAAGAAAAGCAGGAAAATATTCTCGTGTCTTAATAATTTTTATAGCCGATCACATGGAGAAAGGTGTTTACCTCCATTTTGGAAAACACTGTGGTGTAGTTCTCGAGGGTTATCGTAAATTTGCGTGAATGAAATAATGAATCGATAAATCAAGGGACGTTACTCTGTGGTAGCATCTTTTGCATGTTTGTCTCCCTCGGATTTGTCTTTTGGATAAATTTGTTGTGTTATCAATTACCGATATAGATGTAATTATGAATGCAAAGAAGTCATTACTCTTTCATGAGAATTCCTACTGGGTAAAAAAGAACGGTGATGAGTTATTTGACATGGCAATTGGGATCTATGACGGTGCAGAGATAGCTGACTTTGTAGATCATTATATCTTAGATAACCTTAAGAAAGAAATAAAAGAATCTAACATAGGTTTATATAGGAACGATGGCCTGGGAGTAGTACACAACAAAAAGGGATATGATATGAATAGAATAAGGAAAAATAGGCAAAATATTTAGTCACTTGGGCCTAAGAATCACAATTAGTACAAAGCTTAAAGAAGTCAACTTCCTAAACATTTACATGAATCTTAACACAGGAAAATTAAAACCCTTTCACAGACAAAACGAGCAAGCCTCGTACATAGACATAGGTTCCAACTACCTACTAGCAGTAATTAAGCAAATGATTAACAACATTAGCAGGCGCGTCTCCAATTTATCCGTCGACAAAACACTTTTGAAAAAGTCGGCCCATATTATACAATGCTGCATTAAAACGGTCCAACTTCAAGAATTGCATATGCTACATTGAACCAAGTATAAATATACCAAGAAGACGCAGACAGAAAATTGTATGGTTCAACCCACCTTATAGCACGAATGTATATACTAACAGAGCTAGGCAATTTTTAAAACTAATAGACAACCACTTTCCACAGTCACACAAATACCTCAAGATCTTCAACAGAAACACTGAAAAAAGCAATAAACATAAACACACCAGAAACGCCCCGAAAGACAATGCAGCTGAAACAACAACTGTCCAATGCAGCTGAAACAACAACTGTCTCGAGACCTTGTGTACGAACACAAGATCACGGACTCCAATGGAGTAGCAAAGACGTATATCGGAATGATGGTAACTCATTTAAGGAAAGGTATACACAACAGCATTCAGAGGCAAACATTTAAAAAAACATGCAACATCCCTGTCAAATATGATATGGACATTGAAAGAAGGTAGAATAAGCAATCACTAGGTAGACTGAAAAATTATTGCAAAAGCCAAAATATACAGAGGACGGGGTACTAATATGAACTCTGTACCATTGAAAAATTAAACATTATACAATCACCAGATAACATCCTAAATATTAAGTATGAAACCTTCTCTTCCTGCATACAAACACTATATTTTACACTCAAATATTTCAAAGAAGAGACCCTGTCTGCGACGGTGACTCCACCAAGATAGCCCATCTCCCTGAACGTGAACACACAGCACACAAACTTCACACAAAGAAGAAATATGCCCCAGCACACAAGTATAAGAACACTATGCCCAGAAGAAAAACAAAATAATGCAAACAAATTGATCACACAAGAGACTTATCCAAAAGATAAATCCAAGACAGACAATCATCCAAAAGATGCCACCACATAGTAACGTCCCTTGATTCATTGATTCACTGTTTTATTCACGCGAATTTATTATAACCCACGAGAACTACACGAGAGTGTTTTGAAAAATGGAGGCGAACACCTTTCTCCATGTGACCGGTTTGAAAAATTAAGACACGAAGATATTTTCCTGCTTTTCTTAACATGAAACGAATGTTAGCCTTAATTTACAGATAAACAAATTATATCCACCAATGCGATGTTGAGCACTCATTGTCATTGTTAGACATTTACATATTATATATATATATATATAT
>NC_068987.1:36721906-36723910 GCF_001194135.2 Octopus bimaculoides
AGAGAGAGAGAGAGAGAGAGAGAGAGAGAGAGAGAGAGACTCACCTATGCACGTAAACTTTCAAATATATGTCTATAGATATGTATAGACACTGTATATTCACTCTATTACTCATTTACTACTGTATGCATCTTTAAATATCGTATGAGGAAGTAGCATGCATCAAGACTAAAAAATATCTGACAGCATGTATACATAGCATCTTATAAATATGTAGCGATATTGCAATCAGTATAGACATATCGAAGGAATATGATATCCATTTTTTTTTCTAATACAAAGCAAAATATGATACAATGTACCAGAGGCATCAATGTTGAAACGTTCAAGGAGAAGGGCGAGTTGTAGGAAGAGAAGAGGGAGAGGGAGAGGAAGAAGAAGAAGAAGAAGAAGAAGAAGAAGAAGAACAACAACAACAACAACAACAACAACGACGACGACGACGACAACAACAACAACAACAACAACAACAACAATAACGACAACAATACTGAGCAACAATCAGATAAATTAGAATAATTAAACTAGAACAATTGATTACTTATGATAGGCTTAACGAATGTAAAAGTATTGACTGAACTCAATAGTGAATTACTTGATGTAATTCATAAAGTTATTGATATTAGTATCACTTGTAAGTAGACTTTAGACGAAGTCATATGTGCGTGTACCAAAATGTGCGTGTACCAAAATGTGCGTGTACCAAAATGTGGGTGTACCAAAATGTGCGTGCATATCTGGCTACAATAGTAACGTAACACACTTAGCAGAAAATAATACGAGTAAAATATATAAGAATCTATATAATCAATCCAATAATTATAGTATAATGTGATAAATGTAAGAATTAACTGGGAATTATAACTCGTAAACACTATTTTAATTTTATGTTATAATATCATTAATGCTATTAACATTTATAATCTTTTTCCCAACTCAACGGGAATGTCTTGTTAGCATACCGATTACTTCAGTATTACCGTTGAAAGATCCTCTAATATACGCACACAGTGTTTTGCAGCACAAACACATATTCAAGAAGGTGAGAATCATCTGTTGTGGGCGCTGGAACTGTCAGATTATGTGATTTCAGTTTACTGGACTTCCTCTGTGACAGGTGACAGGTTACGCAGACCAGCCAAATCTCACTGCCCCGATATCTAAAATTTCAAACTACTTCCAGTCACTGATGTCGCAAATAGCCAGCAGACTTTTTAAAAGTTATTATTAGCCACAAAAGCGATAAAATCCCCTACTTGGCAAATACTGGGTTAAACTAAACCCGAAAGAAATACAAAAAGCAAAATCCCAACAATGGCTGAGAAGCTCAGGATTCAAAGCAGAGACTGAAGGTTTTTTAATTGCAGCACAAGACCGAAGCCTCCTCACCAGAAATTACCAAAAACATATAATGAAAAGAAACATAACAAGCAACTGCAGAATATGTGGAGATGGAGAAGAAACAATAAATCATATTGTCTCTGGCTGCCCAGTCCTGGCTAAGTAGGAATATATTCACTGACACGACAGAGTTTGGACCTACATACACTGGAAGCTATGTCAACACCATGGAATAACAACAGAAAAAAGATGGTATAGGCACACGCCAGAAAAGGTCACAGAAAATGAGAAAGGAACAATACTATGGGATATGCTAATACACACTGATAGAGGAATTAAAGCCAATGGGCCAGATATAGTTGTCAGAGATCATCAAGAAAAAAAAAACTTTCTAATTGATGAATCAATACCAACAGATGACAACTTTCTCTACAAGAAATGGTGAAACTTTCAAAATACAAAAACCAGGAAATAGAGGCAACTCGAATGTGGGGTCTAAAAACAGAAACAATTCCTATCATAGTGTGCGTATTAGGTATTATAAAAAAAATATTCAGAAAAATGCATAATAAAAATAAAAAATACCAGAAATAACATATATATAAATATGTATATATATGTATATATATATATATATATATACATATATATATATATATATAT
>NC_068987.1:36723996-36726251 GCF_001194135.2 Octopus bimaculoides
ATATATTTATTTATATATATATATATATATATATATATATAACATACAGAAAATAGCACTACTAGGCACCACACACATCCTACGTAAAGCAGTCACAATACAGTAATTATAAGAGCAACACAACAAACTACAGCACATACTCGAGTCACACAGAGCTGCGCTCGGTATTGCAGTGAAAGCACGTTATAAAACTACGACTACTGAATAATAATAATAATAATAATAATAATAATAATAATAATAATAATAATAATAATAATAATAATAATAATAATAATCGCGAAGTTCTGTCTGTCTGGAACTCCTGTGTCTCCGTCTACATTTGCTCTACATAAACATATACCTTTTTGCAATCAGGATGATCCTGAGATTGGAAATCTGCCCTTCATTTGCTTCTTGAACATTCAGCATTGAGATCTGATTTAAAAGCATTTGGATTGTTATTTCTAGCAGGTAAAACTTGGCTAATTCAGGCTATCTCGATTGGCGCTTGTCAGAGATCAAGGGTGAGATAAATACATTCGCTTCGTTAATTTTACGCTGAGATAAGAACTTTGGGACAAATTAGCCAACAGTTGTAATTCAAACTGGGACTGGAACAATTGAAAGATTGCATTATAGAATTAATTCCCATCCGTCCTTAACCTCTGATCAAACACCACCGAGGCATATAGTCATTACAGACGTATTATAGTCATGCTATTTAGCTCTCCTTAGTTTTGAGCCGCAGGATCAATTAGACCTTCGTAGGAACTGCTTTAAGCTAGTGTTTGTGTGTGTGTGTGTGTGTGTGTGTGTGTGTGTGTGTGTGTGTGTGTGTGTGTGTGTGTGTGTGTGTGTGTGTGTAATGTCCATTTATTCTTCCTCTTGTTTCAGTCTTTGGACTACAGCTACAATATGGTACCGACTTGAAAGTATTGTTTAGCAGAACGAATCAACCTCAGTACTTTCATTTTCTTTATAGTTTGGTAATTATTCTGTTACAGGGGGACAAACCAACACTGGCTGAAAAGCGATAGTTTGGAAGAAACACGAAGGCTAACACCCGCACATGTATATATGCACACACACATACACACACACATATATATATAAATATATATATATATATATAATATTATAGATGGAATTTCAACCATGTTTCGTGGTCTGCTACCACAACAGCTCCTTTATAGGATCCAGTTAGCTGAAGACATCATCAGGAGGAACCACTCTCCGGTTTCGGCCCCCACTCCTCTACCGTTTTGACGTGGCGGGGCCCCTCCTTTCGGAGGTGTCTTCAGCTCTGGTGTTGGGTGCATGTCTTCTTTCTTCTATTCCCTGGCCTCTTCGATGTAGCATCAACGAGTGTCAGCGTCCGACTGATCGTCGTGTCGATTGATCGTCCGACTGATCGTCGTGTAAGATTAGTAAAACCCTCCCTTTAGCAAACAATTTTACACACTAATACCAAAATTATTTTTCAGGATACTTCAAAAACATTTCCACTCTTACAACAACTATCACAAACTAATAAACAAACACAATATGAAATTGGCATATTTTATAGCCAGGATCGCGTTCGGCAATAGTAGCACCGACGACAGCGACGACCGCGACAACAGCGGTTGTAACACCAAGAACGCAAAAGCACTGACATGGAAATACGTCGGTTTCACTGGCGGCCCGTTCAAGTATCGTCTGAACAAACACTGGTTCACTTTTAGTATATCTGAGAGGTGCAACAACACATTTCTGGTCAGCTACGTCATACATAATAAAATGAAGGCTCCTAGAAAAGCTGGGCCATATCTCAGCGGGAAAAAATGATGTAAGCTTTGCTTGGCCAAAACAGCAAGTATCTTGAAAATCTTATTTTGATCAGGGGGATTTTTTAAACTCCAAAAACGAGGTGCATAACCAATGCCCTCCTCAGAGGAAATTCCTGTTGAAGGTATGAAATTCTCCATTTGCAGGATAGGAAATTGCTACCAATTTCGAAAGTAGTCGTTGTTGATACGGCTAGAACAAATGTAATGGGGATAACTCCGTCTCACCCACAAGGTTTCGTTCCAGTAATTGTTTTGTTTAGAAAGACTCCTCCCCATAACGTTTCCCTCCCCCCAGTTGTAGAGTCGCCTATACAGCTAAGCGCGTTATAGGTGCGAAACCAAAGGTCACTCTGTGATCAGTCATAAGAAACGACCTTCTAAATATAGTACTGCTCTAAAGTTTTTGAGTGTGCTTCTTTGTCGGATTTATGAACTACTGATAGA
>NC_068987.1:36726261-36733372 GCF_001194135.2 Octopus bimaculoides
TGCGTGTGCGCGCGCGTATACATATATACCTAAGTGTAGACTAAAAACTTAATGCAGTATCTTTTCATATATTTTCAAATATTAAGGACTACTATGACATATCAACAAGTTTTATCTTATAACTAAAATTTGGTTTCAAAGCTTCACTAATTTTTTTTCTGTTCTTTTCGTTATTATTTTCCTGAATTTCGTTTATCTTACATCGGTGAAGTACTTTATGTCAATTTGATATATAAACTAATTCTTTCACAAGCAAATAACCATTCGTGTGTAAAACATTCTACTTTGTATTAACTTTTCTCTGTTGCATTGCTAAGTAATATACGAGTGTATTGATATGGCGTGTGCGTATGCGCGAGAGTGGGTGTATGTGTGTGTGTGTTACAAACTTATTAAATAATTGCGTAAAAATTGTAAAAATCTAGATAAGATCGATAAGACATTTATATTTCTCTATGAAAATCACCTAAAAAATTAGTATTAATTATTTACTTTATCAGTAATTGAAACTATATGACCTTGTCCTGCTGTATTCTGGATGATGGTATTTTGTTCTGCTTGTTACAATCAATATCTAGGATATATAATACAATTTATAGTAGTTACTGATGTACATATGTTTTTTTACTGATAAAGCAATGAAGATCAAGACCAAGTGCTTTTAGTAGTTACTTGTTTCTTCAAAATTGTGAGTTCTAATCCCAAATTGATAGAATAATTCTTTTGTCCATCCATAAGATACCATTAATGTACGCAGTTATTACAAAATTTGTATTCAAATAAAGTTATTTGCAATTTAACGAACGAAATGCATTAGGACATCATGTCTGTTGTATTCTTATTTCAAATCCTAAAATATTAATAGTGCTTTTTATCTGTGTGTGCTTGTATGTGTGTGTGTGTGTGTGTGTGTTTGTTTGTTTGTGTGTGTGTGTGCGCGTGCGTGCGTGCGTGCGTGTGTGTGTGTGTGTGTGTGTGTGTGTGTGTGTGTGTGTGTGTGTGTGTTTATAAAATACCTACCGGATATTTACTACCGATTGTGTTAAGCAACTGTATTTCATAACCTATAAAGTTGTTCGTTTTGCAATACCGAATGAAACTAATTTTATCACTCGTTTATACGTTATTCTATAGCCCCTGTATTTAAAGATTGTTTTATATACATCGAGTACATTATTCATACATTAGATTAAGTATACATTCAGTATATCATTGTAATACTCATACAATATGATTACTTATCTATTAAACATAACAAGTGGTATGTTATCCCTTTACAACCAACTTTCTCTTTATACGAAGTACACGAAATTCTGTATTGTAAGATTTACTGCATCACCAAACACGCAAACGAACGCACAAACAAACAGAATCTGTGACAGATTCCATTTGATTTATTGACCTTGGCGAATAATGTCTTGAAAAAAGTTATTAAACTGTTCATGAAGCTTGGCAATATTTAAGAAGTTTGCCATCTAATAAAATATTAATAATAGCCTTTTGAGAAGACAGTAGGGAAATGAATCATCGATAAAATATTGCTTTATCTCCGATTAACAATAACCAACAACATTATGACATCAGTACAATATATATTCCAAGTTGTCAACATTGCGCTTACTTAATAAGATTTCTGCCAGAACTCTGAACGCAAGGTTAATTCATATTTGCTTCTGGAGATCATAATCTATTCGGTAGTGTTGCAGAAATACTAACATTATGTTAAGTTGCTCTTCTCCTTTCCTCTCAACTGTTGTTACTAAATGGCACTGAATTATGATTGTAAGTTCCAAAGGTCATTGGATTGCCGACTCACCGCAAAAGTGTCCGCCGCTCAGCACTTAAAGTATAGGTTGGCAGTCAGCAGGGAACAGGATTGCCGAATAAATATATTAAAAAAATTGGTAGCAATTACACTCCCGCAACCAGACAAGTTACCTTACTGACAATTTGCTTTATAAATCACCAGTGTCGATACATCACGCTATGACACACATTGGTGTATATTGTAAATATGGTGGCATAACCTATTGGGTGATACGCACATCAATGAAGAATATCGATCTATCCATATCACATTTAACAACTCGAAGGTTATAGAGATGGTCATAAATAGCTACATCATGACCTGAAAATTTCTCTATTTGTCACCTTTTTTCTCTTTATCACTCTATCTATCTATCTATCTATCTATCTATCTATCTAACTATCTATTTATATATCTATCTATCTATCTCGCTCTATCCCTCTCTCTCGCTCTATTACTCTTGCTCTGTCTGTCTTTCCCTCTCTCACTCTCTCTCTCTCTCTCTCTCTCTCTCTCTCTCTCTCTCTCTCTCTCTCTCTCTCTCTCTCTCTCTCTCTCTCTCTCTCTCAAAGACACACAAACACATACACTCAAACATTTTACAATCATGAAACATTAGAATTAGACGTACGAAATGCTTGATCTTGCACAAATTACTTTTTCCCAATAGAAAAAGAGAACGGCACCGAAACCAAGTCTTTTACCATTGACACAGGGAAGCTCTTCAGAAATGCCATTCATGAAAGTTTCTTAGCTATGTCACTCATTTCGTGTTTCAGTAGTTTCGTATTTATACGCATCATATTAATTTTAGTGTTCTTCAAGGTTATATTACATCCTCCAAATTCATTCCCGTATACATCAATGTTCTGATTTAAATTGTAATACATTCCATTCTACTTTCCTCTTCTTATGCAAGCGTGAGTCCTTTACACTTTTCTCTTCATCTAGGAAATGAAATCTCTGAGAAAATATTGCAGTTAACATGAAAAATACACAATTGCCTCATATATTATTGAAACATTCTAGTACCGTCACGCCCTCAGTACTTATGACCAGCATACACCTGAATTTGTGAATGTTGCTAGACATACTGATAATCTGCCATGGCTATTGAGATATACATTTCTAAACTGGACCATAAATACTGCATTTTCTTTAAGATTGCACTATGGGGTTCACGTCTGTAATTACTGCTCACATATCCGAGGTAAAACTATGAATATGCCACACTACAACTAAAAGGACGCTTTTCGACTGATTGGTTGATAGTGAAGGTGAAACCTCGCTTATTTCATGGGGTTTGATGCTATTATAACACGGACAGAAGTGACAGACTGAAGAAACAACGCATCTAATCATCAGTGGTTACAGTATTTTAAATGTCAAGTTTTTTTCCAAACCCTAAACTTCCTTCATATTTACTATATTATGCCTATATGTCCAGTACTAGTGTGTGTATGTGTGCTTGTGTATATATTTCTTAGTCAAGTTATCTCCAGTAGATTTAGACACACGTAGATACACGTTCAAAATAAATGTCATTCTGACAGACAAGAAGGAGAGGTTTCTAGTAAACCCTAAATAAACTATCTTCAGAATGAACTGAGTAAACACGTAAACAACAGCAATGATACAATTAGAAAAATCACTTAACGTGTGGCAGTAGGTTAACATAATGATAAAGTTGACTGTTTTAATACAATCAGCAATATGTTTGCTTAGTCTCCACACAAATCAGAAACCATCGATTCCCTATTTTGTGCTCCTCTGTTGTTATGGCAACCTAAATATTGTCTCGCTATGAGATTCATTGCTCCGACAGCCAACTGTATTTATAATGGTATCAGCCTGTGAACAAGGGCAATGTATTCTTAACATTCATGAGAATATTACTGACTGGGATTTACTTTTGACATTGCATTGACTTACACAATTTTCGTGTATACATATCATTCACCTAGTTGAGGAATGTAGCAATTCCACCGATTATTGAAACGAGCGAAACTGATTAATAATAACCGTGATGTTTGAAGTTAGCACCATGTCACCAACAGGTCTAAATAAACTGTTTTCACTATGCTTCTAATCTTAGTACACTAATCCTTTTCTTATACTTCAACTCCCTGTCACCTCAATTCTTCCTTTCATTTTACTTCCACTTCTCCAGCTCGTTTTGTTTCCTTCTACCTTTCTCATCAATTTTCCTTCGTCTACAACTTCATGTTCTCTCCTGTCGTCTTGCGTTCCCCATCAGTTACAGCCTGTTTTATAAACACAAGTGATGCAAAACTCTACTATCTCTTTTTAATTTCTTTTCGGTCACCTTTTCCCTGAACGATTCTGTCCCAAACGTAGGTTTTTGCACTCCCTACTGCAAGTTCACTATACTCTGTTTGTACATGTTACTAAATAAAGTCTTGTCAACACCTTCCAACACCGGTTTCTTTGGATTCTGTTCTGGTATGTGTGTATTGTGTGTGTTTGTTCATGCGTATATGTATGTATATATATGCATATATGTATAGCTATGTATATATATGCATATATGTATAGCTATGTATAAGTCTGTATAGAAAGAAGTTTTTTTCTTTCTTAAGGATATA
This sequence comes from Octopus bimaculoides, assembly GCF_001194135.2. NCBI lineage: Eukaryota > Metazoa > Mollusca > Cephalopoda > Octopoda > Octopodidae > Octopus > Octopus bimaculoides. The sequence continues at coordinate 36,730,675 of NC_068987.1, forward strand.
TTATCCAAGCGTACACCAGTTTTGCACTAACATCGATTAATGATACTGGAAACTTTTCATGTATGTATGTACTAGTGCTTATCGTTAGTTCCTCTTCAATATTAGTACTTTACACCTCTGAAATTCCTGTTGTCGCTATGGAGATTTCCATAATTTTCGATATAGGAAATATATTACTATTGAAAAGGAACACAATTCAGTCAGCTTCTTGGGTATTTACCTTTATCTAGAAACAGGTAAATATAAACCCTACTCTAAACCTAATATTAATCTAAGGTACATTAATAAAAATAGTAACCATACAAGAAATATTACAGGAAAATTAGTTGAAAATATGTCTAAAAGAATTTCTAGTCTCTGCAGATGAGGTAATTTTAAAACAGTATATAGCTTATTACAACATCACACTAAGTAAAGCTGACAAAAATTAAAATTTTATAAACCAAGCGTAAAATTAGAGAATAAGGACAAGACACAAAACAAGATTCGTAATAAAGTTATTGACATAGAAATTAATAAATACAAAGATAAAAAGAATGTGGATAGAAGAAAATATAAATCCGATAAGAATAATATAAGTAAACGCATCAAGAAACGGATGGTGAATGAAAATGAATCATACACGTATAACAAAGATGCGAACATTAAGGAACGGATAAAAATCAATGATAATAAGATGAAAATGAAGTCGAAAATAAAACACAATAATAGTTATGACTATATCAATATAAACCAAAATTGGACAATAAACAACAAAAGAGAAGGAATTGAAAAACTAAACGATAACATTCCTAACAGTTCTGAAAAAGATTGCACCTTATGCATAAACGAAATTAACCTCCATAAACATCATTCTAAAGATTATGTAATATGGCTCATAATATCTTTCGCAAAGTAAATTAGAATTAATATAGTGAGACTATTCTACAAAGCTGTCTCTAAGCAGTTTTCAGAGAAAAAATTCCGTAAAATAATAAACTAACACAAATTAAGGACCGGTTTTTGCATATCAACAAACGCAGTACAAATTATTGCTGCACAAAATGCTAAAAGATTAAATGACTTCTACAACAAGAGGAGTAAAGAAACTAAAAATAACGGAGAGAAAATCAAAGAAAATATGAATTACACGATAAACGAAGGAAGGGAAATGATTCTAAGGGACACTCCGCTAGGATCTAAACATATAAACATGCAATCTATAAAAAGAAGACTCAACATGAACAATATTAACAACAAAATTAATAATATAAATATAAATATTGATATTATAAATATAACTAATAATATTAAAAATGGCAACAACAAACATAAAAGAAAAACCAATAAAAGTATTAGGATGGGCAAAGAAAACAATGACGAAGAAGATAGTAACGGAAGTAATAAACAAACTAACGTAAATAATCGTAGATTAATGTGAAAGACTCCAAACAGAAAATAAATTCAATGTGGATAACTCTGAAAGCATGGCATACAAGCACAACATTATTAGTAAGAAAACAGGGAGCGCTACTAAAAATAAAACTTGCGATTGTGCTAAAGGTAAACGATATCCATTAAATTTTTTTGTGAGGAAAAAGGATGTAAGGCTGTATCTGAGGAACAGAATTACTACTATATAGGTTCTACGGAAAATTATATAAGAAGAAGGATAGCTAATCAGGAAAACACCTTTAGCGATTAGAAAAAAAGGCTTAAACCAGTCTAAATAAACTAATTTGGTCGGTTAAAGGTAAAATAAGGACTATACAATTACGTGGCAAATGATTTGCCTAGCAAAATTTTATAGCATAGGGAACAAAATGTGTGAACATTGCGTCGACGAAATTTACCCGATTCTTGCATCAAAACGCAAATTAATCAAGAACAAGATGGAAAGAGGACATTGTTGCGCTCATAAAGTTAAATATACATTCAATAAATTTAAATAGATATGGTTAAAATAAACACTGCGTAAATAATACCTATTGATAGTTCATAACGTTCAATAAATTTAAAAAGACATTGTTTAAATAAACACCGTGTAAATAATGCCTATGAATGATTTACAAAAACATTAGTAATTAATAGTTGATATAAAATAAATGAATAAAGGTAACAATTACGTCCACACCTAGATCTATTTCATCAATAATAAGGGCGTAGATGAATATGTTATGGACATGCTGGATAGTATGAAAAGTAGGGGCAGGCTTGTAGGCCTAAGTTGCTGATCAATTTTGCCAAATGGGTGGAATAAGGATGTAGAGGAATGTGTTGTGGACATACTGAATAGGATGAAAACGTAGTGGTAGGCTTGTAAACAGTTAATCAGCACCACCAAACGAGTGGAATAGAAACATGAGCTAGTTCTTCTGAACTATACTTATTCCTTGTCCAGTAAGGTCAAAAAATCAACTTTTAACTATTTTTAAAACAGAATCCAAGATGCACATGCTACAATGCAATCGAAACTAATTCTCCATCAGTTAGGATGTGAAAAATATCACTCAATTATGCCCTGAGGAGGCTTTTGCTTTTTGCTGATTCATGATGACTCTAAAAGTGCAAATATAAATGACAGCAGTCAGCCGCAACGCAGCGTAGGCAATATGAATTAACTTATGAATTAGACAGGACCTTGATAATAAACTGGTTACTCTATGTATGTATTCTCTGTTTTCTTTGAATCTTTAAATTTATATATATATATATATAT
>NC_068987.1:36735116-36745735 GCF_001194135.2 Octopus bimaculoides
TATATATATATATATATATATATATATATATATGAGAGAAAGAAATAGAGAAGATATTATTTTTCCACATGTTTAGAAATATAAAGAAATATAAATGAAAGGACTTGGAGTTTTAAGATCAACATATATAAAGTTTTCACACTTTTGTCCTTTTCAAAAGTTGTCTTATATGGCGGGACGTGTTAAGTTGCAACCTTTTCGCCTCTAATCGCTGTTTAAACATTCGTTCCTTTTGTGGGAGAGATTATCGTTCAAATTCAAAAAGGGAAGACACATTTTGATTGGTTGAAGCGATGAAGCATATAATTTGGTCATATCTCCGTGACGTTGCGTAATGTGACAATATCGAAATAACTGCGTTCAAAGACGAGGCAATGTCACTCCAGTAAATGTGTTATGCGACAGTATACTCAACAGAATGTCCCAATAGCTATAAACAGAGGAATAAATTGATTGTTTGTATGCAGTTACGCTTGTAAGTACGCGCGAAGCAAAAATCGACTAAATCATATTGAATGTACTATCACAAATTTCTTTCAATCTCCAATCCCTATACATCAATTGAAGACTTCCTGAGGGGGCAGACTAACAAATATCTGTATGGGTAATATTTTGCATTAATTATTATTTGCTATCGCTATGGTGTAGGATTTTAGTTGGGCACGGACATTCAAATCTACCTTGACAAATTATACTAAAAGGCAATATAGTTTCTATTAACTGATTTGTTTCTAGAGTTCATACTATTGCAGAACCGGTGCATGATTGTTTTTAACTGTGTTTTATAAATGGCTTGCATTAATGGAATATATAAGCTGGTGAAATTTTTGTAACAAGAGTAAAACTTTTAACAGAATTTCTGTTGAAAGTTCTCGTGAATTTATACTCATTGGTAAAATCCCAGGCGGTGAATTGGAGGAACTCCTTGCAAGTGTTTATAAGAACACTCAAGATAAAAATTGAATTATATTACAGAATTCTTATTTCAACGTTTGGGAGTTAAATGCCTTGGTATATAATCAACCCTATCTAAAATTCTACTAGAATCACATGCTTTGTTACAGAGTGCCTCTACTTTTCTGAAAGCATTTACATCAAAAGGCATAAATTAAGTACATTTTACATCGAAAACTAAATCACGGATAGTATTTAGTAAATGTTTATTTCATTGATCGGTGTACTATATTATGTTCTAAACTCCGCACAGGAGCATAATTGTATCCAAAATAAGATGAAACCAGGTCACATATTTCAATATGTGTTCTCTGAGTTACTTTGACTTCATTCTCTTTACATTACATATTTTATACATATCATCACTTTAGTCCTATCTTGGATTTATTCAAACCAGACTAATGTTTACAGGCATCAATCGGATTCATTAATGTGAATTTTATACCCGAAGGCAAAACTCTTTGCTTTAGAGAATCAAGACCTAGAAGACTGATTTGTTATTGCGACATCTCAATTTTGTTCACAGAATTTTTTAGTCTGCTTTACATCAACCACGAGTGTGTATAAGCAAGGAGTTATTTTTAATAGGAGTTATTTTTTATGCATATGACTAGGGTATATATACATATGTGTGTGCGTGTGTGTGTTTATGTACGTATGTATGTAGGCTTGTATATATGTATGTATGTATGCATGTATGCTTGTATGCATGTATGTATGTATGCATGCATGCATGTATGTATGTATGTATGCGTTTGTAGAACAAATGTTTTTAACTACTGGATCCGAAGGACATACAAATTCCTTGACAGACACGCCCAGACTGATGCAAATAAGTTTCCCCTTGAATAATTGCAATTCAACGCTTGAGAGACGGACATAAGCAGGGAGAGAGTTCAAAAGGATTGATGTTCTTAGAAGAACAGAATGAGCGTAGTGAAATGTCTCTAGGATGGACAAAGCAAGACGAGCTGTTGAGAAAAATGATATTAGCGGTAGAACAGGTAAAGAGGGAAAACATATCTATGGGCCAAAGGTTGAAATGAGACTGTGAGTGACGTTATGCTAATCAGCCGGGTATCTCTTTACTGGATGCAGTCTAGGATGTTTGTATGTGCAGCAGCATAGCCTGCTCTTGAGTACATTGTAGGTCCTAGTTGACCTTCGTAGATGTGAAAGATTGTTTGAAGCTGGAGAGCTTTCTTCATCCTCTAACAATTACTGATTTTCATACATTATTTATATTTGATAATATCGTTCCTCTACAGTTATGTCTATTGAACACTTTGCCTAGACTCGTCATGGAAATATATATTCGGTGTATTTCGCAAATATTTATACACATATGTACTCACGCACGCACACAGGCATATAAATGTAAATGTGTGTGTATGTGTGTGTGTTTGTTTCTATACACGTGTGTTTGCATACGCATTCATATGTGTATAAGTTATATTTATAAATAAAATGTATATATATATTATGTAATATATGTGTATACACGCACACACGCATATACACACACATATGTATATATTATAATGTGAAGCTTTTGTCTCATCTCTTTAACAGTAGCACAAATTCATTGCTTTAACGCAGTCCCTTGTGTATATTTATCTGTTCTTGGTTTTATGTTTGTATTCTTATGTCAAATAAAATAATCAGCGATTTGCTCACATACCTTCATATCGTAAAGTTGATTTGTTTTTCTCATATGTTCCAGTTACTGACTTGCTCTGATTGCAGTCACACATCACACATATTCCGATATCTGCGTCAATGCAATGATGGTCTGGGCAATTTGCGATGTAGCTGTAGTTATTTGCACAATGCACGAACGATTCACTACAAGCATCAAACGGGTAGACTTTGAAGATATGCCCATCAGCACAGTAATCTTCTGAAATTGTAGATATTGTGTCATAAATATTTCTGTTTTTACAATGGAAATTAAAAGTGACATATATAGATTCTTACATACGTTAGTGCCTAGATAGTTATGTAGCTATGTATATATATGTATATATATATATATATATATATATATATATATACATGCACATATGCGTTTAGATATTTATGTACATATATGTATAACATCAATTGCTTTATCGATCTTTATACATCCTATGTAATATAGAATATTTTCAATATATTTATCCTAATACTTTCACAGAATTCTTTGTCATAGTTGAAGTTTCATATATTCCAATAGTCTCCAGGGAAGATGGCTTCCCTGATCAAAGTGATATATTACATTATTAATCGCAATTTTCGCGTCATCTCTTTTAAGTAGAATAAAGACTTGCTTGTTGTCGAATCTGCAGATATATCGGCTTACAAATATTAGGTTGGTAGGTCGTATCTCGCCACTGGCGCAGTATCGTATCCACGGATTTATCAGTGTATCTATAAATACACACAATATAGCATAACAAATCATGTTCAATGCTTGCTTCTATCTCATAGCAAAACTGGAGGGCAATGTTCCATCTTTAAAATCATAGGGGTTACTATATGAATATAATGGCTCCACCAAACTGATTTTGCGTTGAGATGCTTTACTAAATCTAAGACTTCAAACAGAAATTCTCCAATCTCATGAATTACAGACATTGAAATATATACCTCCGACTTCATTTGACAATATTAAATGTCCACACACTGATTGCCTATGCCGTCAGGCGAATCTGGAATTCTTAATTTAACGTTTTCATGAAGCCAAACCGGAATGCTATCACAATGGACCTCTAAAATTGTACAGATTCGAATAAGAAGTCTAGAAATAGGTATTCGAGTACTTTCTCTACTGTGAGTTGTCCGGACATAATGCACGTCGACTTTATTTACCGATTTGAAAAAAAATGCGTTAGTTAGAACTGGAGAGTATCGAACTAAATATATCTCCAACTTTAATTCTATGCTTTTGATCTTAAGTTCAAACGGCACTACGGGCGTCTATAGGATTTCGACTCTTTGCAGTCGAAAAAGAAGCAACAGTACACACTGGAATTGATTTGGTCGAGTATACTATCGGACAAGAAATATCTGGCTATGTTCCAAAGGAAGAAATCATTATTTTTCTCTGAATTGGAAATAATAATGCAAAATCGATCCGGACGATGTTACAGGCCGGAAACCCGGACACTGACGCAGGGATAATGGGTGGTTTATTATTTCGATTCCTATTTTAATTCAATCAATATTTCTTTTTCATACAACAATCAATATGTGTCACCTTACTCTAAAATATTTTTGTTGTTCTCTCCAAATAGATCACGGATGTTTGACAAACGAATTTACTTGATTCTGATCTGTTTTGTATCTCAATCAAATTTGGGTTCAGAGAAAATACAAACATACACACTCTCATAGAATTAAAAGTATGTACAATGTGATACGTACATTGCTCTTAATGATTATTGTAGGCCAGAATGTATGGCCTGCATAAAATATATCAATTCTAAGTAAACACTTGATAAACATATGACCATGCCCTTGCTTCTATATCATTTACATATTTGTAATAAATTTCATGTTTATTACAATTCTATAAAATTATTTAAATGTTAATTTATGATAGAAACAAAAACCGGAAGAAATATTCTACATCAGCTTTGTTATATGCTGTAATGTCAAATTCCCACCGAGGAGGAATACCCCTATCATTCATATAATCTCGATAAAATAAACATCAGCTGTGTACTTGGGTTCGGCTTCATCGATTTCTCTCGTCCCTTTTTATCCTGTTAGGTTTTTGGTTGCTGTAATTTATTAATAACTACTTGGAGCATTTACAGCATTGATAACTTGCGGTATTTCATTGACGTCCATTGTTAAGTTAAAATCATTTCTATGTCCGTAATAGACTAAACTGCTATCCAGTAGAAAACGTTTTTCTCATTCACTGATTATAACAAAACAGGCAGGTTTATGCACTTGTTCGTTGGAGCCACAAGGACCGTGAAAAGTTTGGCATTTAACATTACTTATGAGCGGTGAGCTGGTAGAAAAGTTAGCATGCCAGGTAAAATGCTTCCCGGCATTTCGTCTGTCTTTACATTCTGAGTTCAAATTCTGCCAAGGCTAACTTCGTTTTTAACTCTTTCGAGGCCGATGAAATAGGTACCAGTTGAGTATGAGGTCGACGTAATCGACTTAACCCACCCTGAAACTGCTGACCTTGTACCAAAATTTGAAAGGAATATTACTTATCAGGTATTAGTAGTGTCTATTTGCCAAAACATGAAGGTTCTTATATTTAGAGATAAAAGAAGGAATGATAAGTTGTAACGATTCAGTCATTTCAAAAGAATTACTTAGTAAATTGAATTGATCTGTTAGATATTGATGGTACTTTTCAATCAGAATTAACAAGTGTTAAAAGTTAAATTAAGCATGAGAAGTTGAGGCGAAAATTGAAAGAATAAGTAACAACAAAAACAGCTCCATTAAGTTTTAACAAATGCAATAAAACAAGTGTGCCATAATAAAGAATTCTAACGTATTGTTTATTTTATTCTTCTTCAAAAAATTATAACTAAATTATAATAAAATTTTAACCAAATTGTGCTGCATAACGGGAAGGCTAAGCTAATATTCGATTTTATGAACTTTTCTAAAACAATAATTCGGTTATAATTATATTCAGTTAGCTGCTTGAATGATAGTCAAGGTCTTAAATCTCACCGACTAAGTACACGAAGTTAGACATACGTCTGACTTAGGGTAGCTTGTTTTAAACAGCTGCTATGATAGTAAATTTATATCAATGGATACAAACAGCAGCAAAAAGAAATGAATTTTTAAGAGGCTGCAGAGTTTGCAGCAATTAGTAGAAATACTTCCAGGATTACAATTTGGAGAAAGACTGACTTCTTCAAATGTAATGACTAAATTTCCTTTGACGAAATCAAAATAATGATATACTGTATTAAATTCACGTCTCAATTCATTTGATACTGGTTCTGGAGGATATCGCTGAAACATAATTTTATTAATATTTTACTAAATATTTCAAAACTTTTTGCATTTACCACAAAAACATGTACATTATGATGTTTCATTATTTTAATGTCTTGCAACTGGGATCTGGTTTCGATTCATGGAGGCACATTTCAAGAAAAATTTAATTATCTTGTATATATCTGCAGAGATATGTCTACAAATGGATATCTATTGATGTTAAAACTGCACTCCTCCTGTCTCTTCCATTGACTGTAATACCTGGACAAGCACATCAGCCGGGTGGTAAATTATGGAGAAAGCCATAATGTGATTACCACCTCTCCCTGATCTTCTGGACATTGCATTTTCACAGCACATTTTTAAGTGAAAATGGATATCTTGCTTGTAACCTCATCCCACTTCCTGTCCTAAACCAGATCACGAGTCATTTAACCAGTTCATTTGTCCAGTACCATATTGTTCGACGAGACGACATAAACTTGTAATTTCACGTTCTGAGCTGTACGCCATCCTGCATGACTCAGTTAAACTTCACTCCTGAATCTACCTCGTATTCGTTTATGCTCCTCGACAGTTTTAGCGTTTGCAACAATATCTCTAGTGCAAGCACATACAAGAGATGTAACACCCTGACAGGCTGAGCCTGTGACAAGAAATTGTTCCAAGAAGTAGGGTCTCTGTGAGCAGATACAGCTACTACATAACCTCCTAAAATGGAACGAAACCTGCTGTTTTGACAACAGTAGTTTGGTTCCAATAACATCGTCTTTTTGGATGTTCCCTTTCAGTAGTGCGACTACGTCCCAGCTCATAAATGTGAATTACCCCGTTCTGTTACCATCTGCAATAGTCGTCTGTCAAGAGATCACTAAATAAGTTTGACGTGTGACCATAAAAAGGACTAGCCAACAAATGGGTAAGCATCAAAACGGGACATGTTGTCCCTTGTGCAGCCTTTCAGAGCCTTTTGTATCTCAGTGGCCTTTCGCAGTACTTCATGTCGAGGTGGCACGTTGCTCACCTCAAACAGTCGAAAACTGTTTATACAAAGCTGCACACATCTCCTTAAAACCGAATTTCACATGCCGTCCCAATCAAAAAAATACCGAATTGTGAAAAGATGCGATGATATTTTCGCTACCCGAACCTAATGAGCAGCTTTGGTATTCGTAAGACTTTTTAGCGCACAAGCCTTGAATCTATAAATGCGCGCTTTCCTTTTTGCGTTGAAGAAGTGGTCGAGAGCCATTCTTGTCGCTGACACTTTCCTAATCGTCTCTTCGAGCTGGCTAACTAATTCCCACCCCGATGAGAAGAAGAAGAAGAAGAAGAAGAAGAAGAAGAAGAAGAAGAAGAAGAAGAAGAAGAAGAAGAAGAAGAAGAAGAAGAAGAAGAAGAAGAAGAAGAAGAAGAAGAAGAAGAAGAAGAAGAAGAAGGATTAAAATACATTAAAAGCAGAAATGTAAATTGTATACTAAAGCATGTATTTATAAATCTGAGTAAAATATTCGGATATCATAAACATCAAAATGTTAAATAAAATAAATAACTTGACAAGAGTCGAGGATGGGGAATAGAGCGGGAAGAGGAGGAATTAGGACAAGATAAAGAATAAGGATTAGTACAATTCAATTTTTCCTAGATTAAGAAGCAGAAATTATAAGAACCGCTGCGCAAAACAGTGAATGTAAGAGAGAAACAGATTAAAGACTGCTGTTTCCCTACCTGATATTCAGTTCAAGTTCTACTCCATTTCAATCTTTGATCTCTTGATTCATCCCTATTTGTTCCAAGTGTACCCGGAATTCTTTTGTTCATGCAACATTCTTCGTCACATTTGTATCTCTTTGCGACATTTGTCAATAGCAAGCTAGCATCGGCGCTTGCAAACATAATAAAATGTACGCCCATGCATTCACGCACCAAGAGTAAGGGACTGACAGACAGACAGACAGACAGATAGATAGATAGATAGATAGATAGATAGATAGATAAAAAGATAGATAGATAGATAGATAGATAGATAGATAGACAGATAGATAGATAGAAAAGTAGAGGAATAGTCTAAGAATTATACGTACCCGGTATTAATTTCAATTCGTGTTCGTTAGTAAAAAAGGTTTTGTAGTTTGAGGTGATATTCACCGCGCAGCGAATTATCGATAAGTTGAAAGAAGTAGGGAATTTGACAGCAAATCGGTAGTGACTTTTATAAAAACATCCATCTTTTTGAATATCTGTATACACTGAAGTTTTATACTCGCTGAAGTTGGTTAATAAAATCGGTCGTTTTTCTAGCCAAACAGCTGACGGTTTGGCTCCAATAATGAAACACTCGATATCAGTCTGCCAGTTTGCTGATATTCCTTTCTTATGTCTTAATATGGCTGTTTTCGGAGGAACTGGAACATTAATATATAACAAAAAATAATCATATTTCAATAAGGATTTCTTATATTTGAATAATACAGCACATTTGTTATAGAGTAGAGGTTAAAACTGACTAAAAACGAATATATCATAGAACAAATGTTTATTTTGTCGAACATTCTGTGGAATGTCAGGATAACAAGCTTTCTTGGGCGAGAGACTGTGATTGTTTTGCTGTTAACATATGTTAATTATTTACTTCTAGAAAATGGGCATTCCTATGCCGATATGAAATATGAAGAGGAGAAAGAACTTTGATTACTAGTGAACCAAAATTGCAGACGGGACTCCTGTAGAATTCATGAGACTTTTCATTGTAAACCCTCATGGGATTTCACTCAGAAACAGTGAAGCCAATGCTCTTCTGAGGTCAATGAGGAGCAAAACAATTTCTCTCATTTACAGACTTAATTGTGATAATATTAGTAGTTAAGCTTATATAGTATTTCCTCACACTAATTGAAAATACAATTTTCATCCGTTATCTCTTTCTTCCATCTCTCCCGTTGTTGATAGATTACTTGAAAATGTCATGATAGTACTCTTTAGCTTCCTATTAAGCCATTAGAGAAAAGGGGTTACTTGGAAAAGATGGAGCTTTGAATAAAACACCAAAACAGAAGTTTTATTTGGTTTTCTAAGTCGTGAATTCAAGTCAAATTTTGAATTCCTGCTGCAGTCTTATTTCACCGATATCTAAATTCATCCTCATGTTAACATTTTATATCGGCTGAAGAATACATATCCTGTGATGAAAAAACACTAAGTTTATGGTGAATATTGTGCATTTGTAGAAGTGAAAAATTAGCATATCTATCAAAACGGTTAGTCACCATTAGCAAGAAAAACAAAAGGTATGTTAGTGTAAACGTAATGAGTATTAAAATCTGACCAATTTAGTGTTTCGTTATTATTTCGACATATACTTCGAAGCCTATATTTCGATTTTTAGGGTTAAAAACATCTCATCATATACAGAGTTGCCATGCATGCTAACCGAAATTATATGTCATTTACTTCATCGGTGCATAATTATTTCTCCTTTACTTTCCAGCTTCACTACATTGTATACGTTAACACTAACTTAACTATTATTTGTTTATGCAGCTGATGTCTCTAAGTAATTAATCTATATTTTACAAACATTTCAGGGTGGAGAGCCAGAATTGCAAAATCAAATACAATTCTTTTAGTTATGTTCTTTTACAACATAATTCTTATATTTTATATTGAGGCATTGATTGAATGCCAATTAAGTATTGGGTTTCATTTAATAGAATCGACCCTTTCCGATATAATATGACTATGGCCTAAACACGAAAGATTTCAAGTTCCGCCGATGTCTACTTTGTCTTTCATCCACTTGGGTCAATAAAATAAGCACCAACTGAGCAATAAGGTTGATGTAATCGACTAGCTTCCCTCCCCACAAAACTTCTGGCCTTGTTCTTATGGTAGAAAGAGTTATGAATCAGCAACATTAATTTCTAAAATTAGCACAAGGACACGTATTTGAGAACAGAATGTTCGCCTAAAAAGATCCCAGTACTAGACAGATATACTAATTTAAAGACACCTCTCTCGAGAAAGATTTAACGTACAATTGATCTGAGTACGATTTGATCTCAGATCATAAAAATATTTATGTTGGTTTTGTAAACAGACTATGACTTGGAGCTGGAAAGACGTATTTTAACAATTTGTACGGCTCTCGTTTCAAAAAATAAAACCCTTTCGAATAATCACGTATCTATAAGGTTCATCTTTAGCTTTATGAGTATTATCACATAGGACTAAATAGTTGCAATTATTACAACCCTGAAGGGTTTTATATCATGGTTGAATATATATAATTATATTCAATTCAATAACCTATGTTCTATAATGTGGTAAATAAAGGTTCCTCTGGGGCAATAATTGATAAATTATATTACAAAAGAGGCTATTCTGTATATTTAGATATGACGGAAAGAGATTGAGAATATTCTTGGCTTCACTTCAGTTGAATGAGTCCCGAAAACATTGAAATCGTGACGCTAAGCATATGAAATACGTACCATCTCTCTAAAGATAATTTCCATACGTGTTGTCTTCATTTGTGCTCATTACCATATACACACACACCCACACACACACACACACACACACACACACTCACACACACACACACACTCACGCACACACTCACGCACACACATACACACACACACTCACGCACACGCGCACACACACACACACTCAGGCACATACACATACACACACACACA